>NW_024080939.1:1799752-2106326 GCF_003009895.1 Hyaena hyaena
TCCTCAGTCAGAATCAGTAAGGACTACCCCATCGTTGACATCAGAAGGACACTGGTATTTTAGGTTGTGTTCCAAGATGAAATTTGGCAAAGAGGGGGAAGAAAGGCCACAATCCTGCAGCACAAAGCAAAGTGTTCTAGGCTTCCTATTACTAAAAAAAAAAAAAAAGAAAAGAAAAGAAAAGAAAAAAATGACATCTGAGATCTCTTAGATATGAGTATATGAGTAATGTTTGCCTGTGTGAACAGGGCTGAACGTTTTTTTCCCCTCTAATTAAACTCCTAAGACTCTGAAGCTGCTTCGGAGTTAGTCTTACTCAGAGAATCCCTTTTTTTTTTTTTTTTTTTTTACCCTCTCCTCCTCCCCTTCCAGTTTGTAGAGAGCTTCCCAGAACTACACTCCAAATCTCAGAAATGTCGGCAGCCTCTTTCGACCCACATGGGCCGGGCGGGGAGCTAGATAGCAAGAAGGCCAGATAAGAAGTGAGTGCTTCTGGACCCGCGTAGATCATGCGGTTCCCTAGAGCAGTTTTTAAAGGAAGGAATTAAATTGATATGGTTACGACCCAGTTGACAGGCGTCACAAAAAAAAAAAAAAAAAAAAAAAAAAAAAAAAAAAAAAAAAAAAAAAAAAAAAAAAAAAAAAAAAAAAAGCCATCTAGTTGTTAATTTTTGCTTTAGGACCTTTTTATTTTATTTTATTTTATTATTTGAGTAAAGCATCTGCCAATTGCCCTGGAGTAAGTAAAACAATATCCTTCTTTCAAAATACGACTGATCATTTGGTATCACTGTGGCCCTAACCGTTATTTCCTGAATAAATCATGACTTTATGTCACCTGATTTCCAACCCGGACACCTTTACAAACCAGGTACGCAACCTGCAGCACCCGTCTGAAAAGAGAGAGGGTACCCGAGGGCCAGCCAGATCCAGCCTGGTGGCAAAGGGCTCAGGCGAATGTGTGTCTGTGACTAGAAATCAAATATGGGTAAGGAGAAAACCTCTCTCTTTGTCCAAAGGAGTGATCACATGTTGACAGCTGGAATTTACATGGCTCCTTTTTCAATAAACTAGCGCCTTCCCTGCATTCCAACATCAGCCGCACAATAGTGGCACAGAAGCGAACTGACACATTACACACGGTCCAGCTGGCCCGTCCACTCTGCGAGGAACCCTCCTCCTCCTCCTCCTCCTCCTCCTCCTCCTCCTCAGTCTTCATCTTCCTCCAACGTGAGCTCTCCCTGGTGCAAGACCTAAATGCACACTCCTCGAACGGCACCTCTGTTGGGAGGGCTTGATTTCACTTCCTTGCCAGCATCCAGGAGAGGAACTCTACGTTAAAGATGAAAAACAAATAGAACAAAGCCAGGACGGGATAAAAACGCAGACAAATCGTTTCTACTTTGTTGGCAGCTCAGAAAAACAACAACAACAACAACAAAACTCTATGTGACCAATGTTTCCCATATCAAAAATCTTGACCCTTTCTTTACCTTGGGTCTGCGTGACTCTCTTTGTGAACTTGGACACAAAGGAAATGTGACCTGTGGAGTCAACCAGAGTTATAATTCGTGAGAACGGTTGTGATTGCCTGTTGTACAAAAATATCCATCTAAAGGAAAGGTAAAAACCCACGATATCTGATAATATGCCATGCTTTCTTTAAGTGTATATATTTTCCCCATAGTTTTGGCAACATCGTACACTCCTCGGTTACGAGCGTCCATTAAGAGTCCCAGAATTTTTTTCCAGAAGGAATGCTATAGTGGAAACTTACCTGTTTATAGCGGTGGTGTGTATTGTTCAGTAAAGCACAGCGATGCCTGTAAAACGTCTATGAAATGATCCTGTAGTTTGTTAAAAGAGTTCATTCCGTACAGAAGTTTTCTTGTTTAAAATGTACATTTTACTGATTATGAAGAAACTCATTAGGACTTCCCGCGCTACACTATGTCCTTAAAATATGGGAGAGAGACAGAGAAAGACAGCAGAGAGAGAGAGGAAATAAAAAGCTTTATGTGTTATGAAGCTGCCATTAAACTTTAATCTCTACCACTAGGGGGCAGAATACAGTTCTTTTCGAAACTGACTGCTAGGCAATCAACCATCACATCATTGAAACATGGAAGGCACTTCAAAAAGACTCAGATGTTTAACTATTGTGCTAGTGATCATACATTCATATTGGGCTGCAGGCCAAAAGAGAGAAGAAAAAAAAAAGCCAGAGATTTGCAGCTGAAAAGCTATAAAGTGGCGAATTTTACCTTAGAGCAAAACCATCTTCAGTGACAAATTTCAAAGGCCATATGTATGCGATTTTCATGAAAAGCAGACGACCCTAAATTTCTTTGTTTAACTGGAAGCGATCTTCCTCACAGAACAAGCAGGTTCTTTTCAGCAGTTTCCCCTTGTTTATTGTGCTGTTACAAATTTCACTTTCCTTTCTTGTATTACAATCGGGATTCTAGAAATGCTGTTTAATGCCAATGGGTATTTCATTAACACTGCCCCCTCCAGCACCTTCAAGGATATCACCTCAGGCGCAACATTACCAATGGAGAACGTTTAGAGTATTCTAATAAAAGTGTGTGTGTGTGTGTGTGTGTGTGTGTGTGTGTGTGTTCTCCTTTTAAATGAAAGCCTCCATCTCAACCTTTATTCTATGGTAACAGCTCAGCGTTCACAATCAAATTTTGCCAAGACAAGACACCATGATTTTCTTCCCCATGTGATTAAAGCACTAAAAGTGATGAATCGGTAGGCTTATGGACATTATTTTTCACAAAAAACAGAGCTTCAATTCACGGGACCTATCCAGAGCATTTGGTTTTTAGACCTGAGAGTGAGAAACTTGCAGGATACTTTAGAATATTAACACACCAAGACATGATCCATGGCAGATTTTCTAAACTAATAAACTGAAGGTAGAGATCTGGGGTCTTTTGCAGGGTCCACCTGTCAGCTGGACATTCAGAGAGGGTGCAAATTCCAAATTCCGACCAATTCTGTTGTTCTAAACAGAGGCAAATTTAGCTCAGTTCCCATTTTCACTAAATCGCCCGGTCCCAGGAAAGCTGGAAAAGTCCCAAGCCAAGTGCTGCATTTGGCAGTTCCCCTGCCCCCACCCTGTTTTCCAAAGCACAAGACAGTTTTGTAAATAGAGATAGAGCTGAAAGGAGTCACATCTTCCTTCTTACATGAGGAGTGTTACTTGATACGTATCAATATTTCCTGTCAGCTCCAACAAAGCAAAATCTCGGGCCTTATGGTATCCTGAGATGGCTAAATATCGTTTGCTTAAGTCAGCATGTTCCAGACCTTTTATGTGGCCTGACAGTTGATTGGGAGAAGGCCCACTAACTTTCTTAAAATGTGCAGTCATCCGTTTGGCGGCTGGCTCCGGGGGTTCCACATGAAATCCTCTTTAGATAAATTCATACTTGCTCAGGGTGATTAGCCTTCCAGCTTGGTTGGCTCACTTGTCTTTAAAAGCAGGACATTCGCGATCAATGTGGGGTTGAGTTGAGGATTGTCCTCGACCCTCTATTAACTACCTCTACAGCAGTCTCCAAAGCTGGTGAAGGAAGATGCGACCCAAGAAGGAAAAGCAAAAAACAAAAAACAACAATAACAACAACAAAAACAAAAAGCCAAAAAACAAAAAGAAAAGAAACGAAAGAAGGAAAAGAAAAGAACCACCCCCCCCAAACATGACAGGCTGAAGTTGACAACCTAATCTTTCAGGCTTGTCTTACTTACTGAAAGGCTCAAGTAATGTCAAAGAAACCATCTGATAACAGTCTTCATGCCAAACCTAACAGCTTTATTGCAACAAGAAACTTTCACATTAAATTTCCATGTGTTTTCTCTCCACACTGCTTAACTTCACTGCCCACTCCTCCTCCCTCCCCCAACCCCAAAGAAAGATAAGGCTTCTCTGCTTCAGAAACCAAATAGAAACTGCTACAGAGGGCCAGCTGGGGATACAGTCAAATTAGTGGATTATTATTACCTTGGGGAGGTTGGAAATCAGGTTTGTTATTGGCAGTTCCTGTTTCTGTAAGAGTCGTTAATAGCTAAAATTTAAAGGGTGTTGGCCAATCAACAGAATGTTATTTTCTTAAGTGGGTGACTGTTTTTTGTCTTTTTTTTTTTTTTTTTTTTTTTTTACTTTGCTGCTGCTGTTGCTACCTGCCGCCAAGTTCACTTCTAAATCTAAACCCTGTCATGACTAGAAGTAAAGCCAATTTTCACAGAAGCAGAACATTTTTCTGCAAACCTAGATGTGTGGACTGAAAAAGGAGATAGATGGTGTAGGAGTCTCAGTCTGAGAAATCTTTAGGAAAATAGCATCAAATTGTTAAGCAGACTAGAATATGTAATAAATGCAGACACTGAGAGAGACATCATAATGGCAACGCATTCTGTGTGTGCACCCTGGATGTTAGGGAGAGAGTTTTTTCAGTAAACTACAGATCCTTCTCTGCTTACACTGTGGCGTTCTTGCTCGGACAGTTTTCCATTTGGAAGCTGAAGAATTCACTTAAGAATTTTAAAGTCCTTGGTTTTGTTGTTGTTGCATTTGAGGCTGGTCTTCTCCCAAGTCCTGAAACTCCCTTAAACGAAAAACAAAAACAACAACAAAAAAAGCCACAGACAACAACCTTGCAAAGAACTTCAGAGTAAATAAACAGTCTTCCTCTGTTAAGTAAAATATTTCCCTAAGGTAAGTTACTTTTCCAAGGGAATTACAGTATATGTCAATGTTGAATAGTAGGTGTTTTCTACTGATTGATGTTTAGGAAAAAAACAGATTCTTGAAAATTAGCCTATTGTATAATTATGTGTCTGATGGAACAGCAAAGTGTCTTAGCTGAAAGTCTTTTAAAAAAAAGAGTTTACTCCCTCCTTCCAAAGGTTTGCCGATTTCATGGTGTTATCCCTGGGATCTGCATTTCTTGTCAGGTGGCCAGAGTGATTGAGGGCAGGCAGGGACACCGATTTCTCCCTAAACAAACTCTCCTCTTAGGCTAATCGGTTGGCAGCCTGGCTTGCAAATATGTGACCCCCCAAAATGTTACTCTCCAGGAAGATCTCTCACATTATATTCCTTGGCTAGTTTTGAAAATAATATCCACCAATTCCATCACATCTCTAATAAAACTCTGCACTGTGAGCTGCAGAACCTTCCAAGATACTCTGCCCGAGTTTGCTGCATTTTTCACATTGCTATATTTAAGACAAATTCCCTACCCACCCACCCCCTCCTTGAATTCAGGGAAACACAAATAACTCATAAGCGTTGCAGTGAAATGACTGTTTTGTTTTCATGCCTAGTATTGCTTTTGAAGTTGTTCAGAAGTAGAGAAAAGAGAAGGCTGCTCGTTTAGGCTATAAACAGCAGCTACAAACATACCGTCTTCCTCCCCATTCTAGGTTTTATTTCACCCCAAATCAAGAGACTCCATGCTTATTTATAATGGATTTTATCATGATATGATACACAAACTAAACTCACGCATATTAAAAAAACAAACCTATATGGGATATAAGCCCATATCTATAGCACCTAGATGGATAGATTTCATATATTTATTTATAGACTATATTTACTTCACACCATATATGAAATAAACCCATTGTAAAAAAATTCAAAGTAGGTAAAAACCAAGAATTCTGACTTGGATCACTCCCCTGCGTCCATTTTGCAGATGGGGAAATTGACAAGCGCTTGTCTGGAAGACTACCCAGGCGTGTTCCAGTTAGAAGCCTGGGCGTTTTTTTCAGGAAACTTACATAAATACCTTAGTTCCCAGGAAACGGATCCAAGCTGTTTCATCCAAGGTGTGTGTGGGAGGTAGGGGCTGGGAAGAATGCATGCAAACCAAATATGGGGGCATCTCTTTTGCAAGAGCCCCTGGCTGGGATGGGGGGGGTGGGGACGGGAAGGGAGAGCCCTCAGCAGGTATGCTCTTATTTTAACATAAAACCCGACCCATTCGGAAGCACAGAATTTGCAGGCTGCCCTGAGCTGCAAGGCAGGATTACTTCAGCTCTCTCCGGCTTGGAAAGTGTGTTTGCAACAGCATCCTCATAGCTGCAATAATAAACATCTCCAGCTGCAAGAGCTCTGCTGAACAAGCCTGGGCAAGGCGGTCCGAATTCCTTTCATTTGACCATCTTAGATTTCCCGCTGCAAGAGGCGAGTCCCGGAGCCGCGCACACGTACCCGGGCCCCCGCGCAGGCAGCCCAGTGCTTCCCCAGGAACACACGCCCTCCCCCATCCGCCTCTCCACTTTTGTTTTATTTACGAATATGTTGCCAGAATTCCAATGAGTTATCTATTCTGTGGCCCCGTCATTTTCCCACCGAGGCCTTGTCGCCGGCTGACTCAGGGTCCAGTCGCAACAGTGAGAAGAAAAGGGGACAGCAAAAGAATTCTTTTCAACTTTTTTTTTTATGTTTCACTCATTTCTCTGTCTCCCCCAGGCCTCCTCCCCTCCGCTGCTCCCCCCCTCCCCCAGCCTCCTCGGCTCTCCCTTACCCCCTTTATGTTACACGATCGCTCAAATTGAAACTCAGGAGGGTCCTATAGGAGTGCACAGGATCCCTGGGAGAAAAAAGCCCCCAACAAGCTATACACCAGATGTATAACGTTATATGGTCAAACTGGCAAACACAAAAGCTGAAAAACAAAAGGCGTGAATTAGGGAGAGGCATTCAAAAGCGTGTTTTCAAAACAGCCCGGCCAAGAGCCTGGATCCCATTCCTGAGACTAAATGCTTGAAAGAAAAGGTGCTAAAGAAAGAAAGGAAAAGAAAAAAAAAAAAAAAAAAGCCCATTTTTTCTAATTAGCTGAGGCCTAACAGGCACCGAATTTCGCAACTAGTTTTCGTCAAGGGGGTTGTGGTTTGTGAAACTGGAAAATATGCTTTTGAAACCTGGGATGTAGGCCTTCCTCGGACCAAAGCTAGACTCCGTCCTCGGGCTTTCTTTTTTTTTTTTTCCCTCTTCCCGTCACTTTTTGGGTTCTGCCTTGCTACCTTGGTCCATTCCTTTTTCATAGCCCCCCCCCCAGTACAAATATTATTTAGGTTGAAAAAGAGAACCAGAGGGAAGGCCACAATGGCCCTCCCCGGCGCCCCTTCTTTCTGTCTCATTTCCATGCCTGCCACAGTCCTGAGTTGCTGTGAATCTCATTCCAAAGCACCGGGGCTCCGGGCACCCACTGAAGGGGGAGGAAAAGGTGTCACTGTAAACTGACGGTGTGTGTGTATGTGTGTGTGTGTGTGCATTTTCTGTAAAAGCCGGGATTAAGATGAAAAACTCTTTGCCACTGTGGATTTAGATACATGGATGGATGAACCCTCCCTGTGCTGTTTTTCAAATGCAACAAGGCAATATTTTCAGGCAGCAAGGTGCATTTCCCAGCCAACAGCTTTGCTCCTTTGCCTCCACAAAAGGACGCACACGATTTGAATTTAAAAAAAAAATTCTTATTTAAAGTGCACAACATGGTGTCCCGGCCAGAACCCTCCCGGTTGGCCCTCTGGTGCCTGACAGATCCTGAGCTTGCCTTCTTCTTCGGTGCCATTTCTAATAAGAAAACGAAAGAGAACCGCGGGGTGAGAGTTGGTGGGTAGCCTGCGTTTTAAAGGGAGGAAACTTTAATTGCTGCGCTGTCTGGCTTGGACGCCTGTGGTCCTACGTGGTGTGTTCTAGCAACAAATGCTTGTTCTAATGAATTAGCCTTATTAGGGGCTCCTCATATTCTTTCATAAAGAGCACAGCTATTCTGAACTTCTGAATGCAACAGTCTCTTGATATTCTCACGCTGAAAGCTGGATGTGGGATTGTGCTTCCTAACCCTGTATTTTCATGACGTCTCATCATTTTTCATGGCAGAAGAGTGAGCAGCTGAAAGAAAACTACCGAGTTCTCAGGTACTAGCCATCGCCCCGAACCCCTGGGGGCCATCAAGAACGCTTGCAAAATTCTTATGCTAAAAAATGTATTTGCATGCACAGCTGAACAATCAGGGTTTCCCTCAGTCACCTCCTGGCACATTCTTGTGATAAACTCAGTGGCATTGGATAAAACAGATTCATTAACTTTGATTAACCTTCTTTAACTAGAGTTAAAAACCTGCTGTAGGCAGCTCCGCTCCCAATGCGGCTTGAAGATACTTTATCATGTTTAAGACCCAATTACCGTTGCACTGGATAAGAATAAAACATCACAATAAAGTGTGGAACAAACAGCCACTCTAACGTGCACGGCAAATAATCATTAATTTATAACAGCAACTTTCCCATTTCTATGTTTTTTTCTGATGGCCGCCCCTAATTCAAGTTGAATACTCCGGAATCTGATGCTGATGGGAGAAACTGGTTCTCTGGCCTTATTGACTATTGGCCTTTCCTACTCTGGTTCTCTCTGGTTCTATGGGTTCTTCCTTTCTTTCTCCCTTTCTCTCTCTCTTTCTTCCTTTCCTTTTCTTTCTCTCTTTCTCTCTTCCTTCCTCCCTCCCTTTCTCCCTTCCTTCCTTCCTTCCTTCCTTCCTTCCTCCCTTCCTTCCAATAGCTTTAGTTTGGAATCTCAGAAGCCTCTTTTCAAACTTCAAAATTAAATAGAAATGGGGAACGGGAGTCTAAACAGGTTCTGTATAACTAGGTCTATGAGACAGAGAGGATTACATAGTGAAGGGACTTGAGGACTTGAGAACAATTCCTCAATAGTTGAAAACATTTCTAGTTCGCAAATTTAAATATTAAAGGGACGCACGCCAGTAAAATCAGCACATAAATGAACTGCCGGCCTTGAAGGAGCTGGAGCAAAGTCCATTGGGTGCATCTTGTATGGAAAGAGAGCAGGTGAATCAGTCCAGCCCACAATGGGTTAATTTTGGACAGGATTTGACTGAACCAGGAATAATGAACAGTGAGATACTGCAGCTTTCAGGCAAAACAGAGTAACAACAATTAAAGAGAGAGAGAGGGAGGGAGGGAATAAAGGGAGAAAACCATCTCTAGTCAGTTAACTAACAAGAGAAGTCCAGTGTTCGAACCAGATAAAACAGAGGCCACCAGGCACGCCGCTAACTGCAGCTCGCTCTGGGCCTGGGTGTGGAAAGCATTACATTTGTGAGCCAACTGTTTGTGGGTTCCTTCTGCTTTAAAATATTTGGTTTTGCCGTATTTCCATAATAACCACAACCACACTCTCCCCTCTGAAAAAAAAAAAAAAAAAAAGAACCCACAACAACAGATGTGTGTTCTAAAAGGAAATAGAGACACTGATATAATCAGACACTAGTTAGAGCGCTTTCATACTGAATTCTCCAGCAAATTCGCAACAACAAAAAACTCTCAACCACTGATGGAATTAATCTCAGATCCTTGATGATTTGAAGTTCTAAAAGTTTTCATTTTGCATTTTGTTTTTGAATGTATAGTGCTTTATTTATCAAACTGCAGCCTAATTTCCCCTTCAGTTTGAGTCTGTGATTGTGAAACAAATAAATTGAAACTTAAGGGCCTGTTCTCTCCAAATTTAGTTGCATTATCACTTCAAGAATGCACACGACTAGATAACACAAAAGGGTGTATGTAGCTGGCTATTTAGTTGCTAACTCAGCGCTCTACTGGGGAACACACCACTTCCCAGTTTCCTTACCAGGTTGTTTCATTGAGGGATGTGTGTGTGAGTATCATATATAACATGGCAACAATGTATCTTCCAAATATTCCAGATTTTCTATTTTAAAAGTGAGAAAATGCGAAGTTTTGCAAAGCCTTAAATAAAAATAAAATGGTTTAAATGCCTGTCGGCTTTAAGATACATTGAACTGTGGATAGTGGTGATTTTATAAATACCTCGTTTAATCAATACTGTGCCTCTTTTGGGGTGCCTGGGGTGGGGGGCTCCTTCGATGCAGCGGGCGACTTTGGCTTGGTCATGACCTCAAGGTTCATGAGTTCTAGTCCCAGATTGGGGCCTGTGATATCAACTCAAGCCAGCTTCAGATCCTGTCTCCCTCACTCTGACCCTCCACAGCTCACTCTATCTCTCTGTCTCCCTCAAAAATAAATATTTTAAATAATATTAATAACAATAATAATAATATACCTCTTTCATAGCTATGACTTTTTAGTATGTACCCATGTGCACTTAAAGTATATTTCTGGGTTCCATATAATAGCAGATATTCTAGAGGATAAAAGAACATCTTGGGCGCCTGGGTGGCTCAGTCGGTTAAGTGTCCGACTTTGGCTCAGGTCATGATCTCATGGTCTGTGGGTTCGAGCCCCTTATCAGGCTATGTGCTGACAGCTCAGCCTGGAGACTGGCTCCAGCCTTCTGTGTCTCATTCTCTCTTCTGACTCTCCCCTTCTTGTGCTCTGTCTCTCTCTGTCTCTCAAAAATAAATAAATGTTAAAAAAAAAAAAAAAGAGGAAGAACATCAAATCCAATACATTTGGCTGTTTTCAGCAGTACATCATTTTGGTCTTTACGCAATGCTGTTGCCTCTGACTATGTTTGACTTGGAATCATTTATCTAATCTTTTCTGAACATACTCTTAGAATATGCCCACATAACTAAACTGTAGTTGGGGAGGGTAAGTAAAATTGAGTTAAAAAATAAAAAAGAGGGGCGCCTGGGTGGCTTAGTCGGTTAAGCGTCCGACTTTCGCTTAGGTCATGATCTCACGGTTCGTGGGTTCGAGCCCCGCGTCGGGCTCTGTGCTGACTGCCAGCTCGGAGCCTGGAGCCTGTTTCAGTCTGTGACTCCCTCTCTCACTGACCCTGCCCTGCTCACGCTGTCTCTCTCTCTCCTAGAAATAAATAAAAAATACTAAAAAAAAAAAAAGAAACAAAAAACTGATGGTGAGGATCCCTTTGACTTCTGCCTCATCATCTTTCCAACCTCAGAAGCTGGAACCACTTAACTTCAGCCTACAGGTCCAGTCCTGAAAGGACTCTGGAAATCGTCCTGACTCTGAGCAAGGGGGAATTCAGGGAGCCACTGACCAGGAGGTCGCTGGCCAAGCACAAAGTCCCACTGGCTGCTGGACAAATTCTGTTCCCCATTTCTTGAGGCCAGGTCCAAGCTCATTTACAGGACAAGCCTCTAACTCTTTGGACAGTTTCAAAGACTTTCTCTCACTCAAGTACAACTCATTGCATTGCTTTCCTCTATGGTACCTGTGCTCCGGGGTCCCTAGAACAAATTCTCCTAGGCTCTGGCATTCTTTCCCATAATTCTAGTACTGAAGACTGGAGTTCTAGAAGTTCTGTTCTGCTTCCCAGGTGTTGTTTGGCCCCTATCTTCCACCTCTCCCCACACCTGTCATTAGACATCCTTGAAGCCCCACTTTGCCTTCCTGCTACGATATCCACCGATCACCTACTCTTAGATCTCTCTAGAGGTCTTAATTTTTTTACAGATCAACTCTCTTCTAGATCAGTCTCTGGTTCTGACCAGAACTAAAAGTTCTCTCCTAACTTTTAGAACTGAGGAAGGATCCTAGCACAGGGCAATGAAGAAGGTGAAAGGTAGGAAGAATCGTCAATAGGCTTCCTTATACATATCCCTTGTCCTAATATAATTATCTTCTAATATCGGCTAGATCCTTGACCCTTTTGTAACTATGCGGTCTCTACTTTGAACGCTAGTCATTATGTCCACCAAAACTATGGGAACTTTGTCTCCAGCATTCCAGAATGATCCCAATAATGCTAGCCCCAGAGGAAAATGTTATAGTCTGTGAATTCAAACAAGAAGCATCAATAAACTTTATATACTTCAGTAATCATTTGTAGCAGTCAGTGAGAGAGGCTGGCAGGCTAGCTAATTTCTTTTGGGTTTTTTTTTATGTTTTATTTATTTTTGAGAGCAAGGGAGACAGAACATGAGCGGGGGAGGGGCAGAGACAGAGGGAGATACAGAATCTGAAGCAGGCTCCAAGCTCTGAGCTGTCGGCACAGAGCCCAACGCGCGAGACAATGACCTGAGCTGAAGTTGGATGCTTAACCGACTGAGCCACCCAGGAGCCCCATAATGTCAAAAGGAGGTGACCACTAGGTCCAAGAGGTAAAGATTCTCAAGGAGTGGGAGAAGACTTCCCTCGTGACTCCTCTGTATCATCAAAGAAATAAGACTCATAGTATGTGCCTCGTGAAACAGACCATAATGGGTTCCTAACTTGATGCCACCTCATTCCTAATGTGGAACAGAACTTGCAGCTTAGGTAGGAGGTGAATACCTTCTAAGACACACCTAGATGGTATCCATTGCTACCTGCCACAATAATTGTCTCCTAATAATTGCCCTTTGACACATCTCCAGGTTTCACTTGGATCATTGAGAGCTGAGTAACAACAGGAAAAGTGATTCGAGAGAATCACATCTTCTTGCAAATCCCCATCTTAGAACTTTGAAGCCAATGGCTCTTAAGCTTGACTATAATAAGAATCATGTGAGAGATTTCGCCAACAGACACAAACACCTAGATGCCCAAGTCCACCCACATAAGGTAGATTCATTTGATCTGGGTTTGGGATGACCATGGATGTTTGACTTAGAGAGGTTCAGGGATTATTTATATTCCAATAAAACTGAGAGCAGTACTCTACATGCTCATCGCAACTGCTGCTTTGCTGGACAATGTGAAAGCCAAGAGGACCATCTACTCTCCTCACTTCCCCAGCTCAGGTTTCCATGTTTCTAAAACCAGCACTTTCTTCTCCAGCCAGCTTACAGATGCATGATGTCACAGTCTCGCCTACCTACCCACACCCTTCTCTAAGGAACTACGCTATATAATTAACGCAAGAATACAACTTTGTGGGCCTTCAAGGCAAAGGACCCCTTTCTTAAGTCCCAGCTACCACTTGCCTAACCACCCCCCTGATTTATCCAAATCTGGCTCTTTCTGTGCTCACCAGAGACTGACGCTTCCACGAAGAAGGATCACCACACAAAAACCTATCTCTGTTCTGCTTCAGGACTGACTGCTCTTAGTTCCTGAGAAGCTGCTGACAGGCTTTGCTGTAGATAACGTTCGTCTCTGCTCCCAGAGTTGGAGTTAGTTTTAGAAAATCCTTACTTAGCTTCAAGCCCCAGAAACTCCTTCCTATGCCAGGATCCTCATAATTTCTTTGCCGATTACAGCACCACCTTGGCATGGGACTGGCTTTTCCTTCTTTCCTGCTACCAGATTCAGGGTGAGCCTGTTGGAACCTTGACTTCTAGGTCCCGAAAAGCCAGGAAGCCAGTAAAAGGGTTATTATTCATTAGTGAACCGGAGGAATGGAAGTGAAATCCCGGAATCCCCCAAGATCTAACAAATTTTGCACTAATTAGCTTTTTACGGCCCTTCCACCCCCACCGCAATGTCCTTCCTCACTGATGTGACGTGCTGCACCGCAGGACTAAAGACCTTCTGCTGTGGACTCTTTGAGATTGTAGGTCTATGAGAACCGTGAGTTCTTATAAATTCATGTGCTCTGACGATATCTAATACTGGCACCGCACGTGGGATAGCTAACACCTTTAACACAAATTATCTCATCTAATCTTCATGGGAAAGTGGCCGACTCACGTATGTGAAAGTAAAGGGAGTCGCACGACACTTAGCTACACAGTGTTGTTGAGCAGATTAAATTGGGTGACACTTGGTGAAGCACCACACAAGTGCTCCTCAGACATCTCTTCCATTCCTTCTTTCAATATATCCATGTTATATAATGCTAGTCGGTGCGAGGTCATTGCCACATTATTTTTGTTGCTGCTGTTCCCTCTCTCTTGGTATGAATAATGCACAAAGCAGAAAGATTGGCTGGGTGACTCTTACAGTCTCTCCTGGGTCTTTGTTAGGCTTGTCAATTACCGACTTGTAAGTTTACAAGTTTCTAAATTCTTCTTTCTCCGGGAGACTGCTTATTTTTAAGTACATCACTGGTTGGAAATCGAACAAACACATGTAATTTTATGTTAGACCTCGGAACTGGATAATATTAATGGCTTCCTCCCTAATGTTTCAAGTTCTCAAAAGTGCTTGTCTTAAGCAGCTACGCCAGCTCTACTCTAGTCCTGGGTGTAAATATCGCACCTTTAAAGGTAACCTATTGCCTGCTGTGATTTTTGATTTCTGCAGGTGCATGTGAAATGAGCATGCATTCATTAAGTTTTGCACAATTTCTGACTCTCGATGATTTCTTTTGCAAAAGTGAAGGACAGGGCTTGGGATGTGCTAACCAGAATTATGAAAATCATAACTACTTATAGAGTTTGGAGAAGTGCTCACTGGGAATGTATGAATACTTTCCATTACAAAGAAAGGTGAATACCAATCCACAGGGTCGCCTAGGGATCACCTCACACCTCACACACATCCTCACTTCTGCCACCAAGTTTAAAGTACAAGAGTTATCTTGTGATCAAGTCATTCCCATGAACAATTAAACTCAGTTTTGTAGGAAAGTTTCCTTTTCATCTACACAAACACAAAGAACAGCAAACTTTCTGAGTAGGACAATGTATGTCTGCTTTTTATGCTCAAAATGGAGGCAACAAGTAATATTGGTCTGAACTGTCCATTCATTCCTTTGATAAATACGTAAGAAGCAACCACCATGTTTCCTATATGTCTCTAGGCACTGTGGGTGTAGCAATGGACAAAATAGTAAAACAATCCTGCTCTTCAAGGACATGAATTTCTGAAAGGAACCATTGGGTCTCTCTATTGGTCACCTGGAGCTGGTCAAATGCCCCAAGAAGTAAGGTAGATAAGAAAAGTGATGTGTGACTTTCTGATATAATTCAGATCTTTGGTGCTCTTTATATTTTAGAAAAATAATAGTAACTATGAATCAAATGAGAAATTTGCACCTTCGTAATCCCATTGCCACCACTGAGGGTCATCACTGGGATGTGCACACAGAGGTAGCCACACGCAGGTGACTAATGCAACTCTGCCACCTGATACGTTCAAGCCCGTGGTTGAGAAAAGCCATGGAAGCCCTACTTGCTTGGTGCTTGCAGAAAAACATCAAGGTTATAAAAAGTCAGCTTCCAATAATTTCCCTGGTCTTCCATACCATTCCCCATTTTTTAATGAAATTATATTTAATGTTTTGACATTGCTTAAAATAAAGGGCTTGCTTTTGTTTTTGTTTATTTTTTAAAATAAGCAGAGCTTTGATCCAGTCAATAAAAGCCTACCACAGAGCAGACAAATATAATTGTCTGAAGGTATGGTATGTTTCTCACACTCTAGAAGTGACTTGAATTGGATTCAAGAAGGCAATGTACTCTTTCTTGTCCTGATATAAACCAACAAATAAACAATTTCTAAAAGCCCAGTTCTACAGACATAAGACATCTGGATACTTTAAAAAGAATCCACATTCTTGGCAGGCAGTCCAAACCCAGCGTCCAAATCTTCTGAAGTTCACACATCACCATTGTGACAAAATGCTATTTTGTCATGATACGTCTCCATAATATCATGTTAACATTGTCGGTTCTGCAGAACATCTCTTTAAAAAGTTGACGATCTAAGGGGAAATTAGTTCTATCCCATAAGGCTTTGGAATGTGATCCTATTTGTTCATTATGCACAGAAGGTACTTTATGTAATAGGCAGCTCATGATGAGAATGTTTGAAAAGGTCATTGGCTTAGTTCAAATAAACAAAACACATTCTCCATAACATTTTGGCATGATAGTTGGAGATTTAGAGCAGGGAGAAAAGACCACGGAGTATAATGAAAAAATCAGAGGCCTGCTCAGTTAGG
Source organism: Hyaena hyaena (assembly GCF_003009895.1). Lineage (NCBI taxonomy): Eukaryota > Metazoa > Chordata > Mammalia > Carnivora > Hyaenidae > Hyaena > Hyaena hyaena. The sequence continues at coordinate 1,815,555 of NW_024080939.1, forward strand.
TTGAGGGTTAGACTATTTTTAGCATGCTGAAAAATTGCTGGAAGCGAGGGAGTGGTGTGTGAAATAAAACAAATAAAAACCGGCCATGATGTCCAGCATTCAGAAAGGGAGTGGTTAATTATTTTAAATGGCAGTCACCTTAAAGTCAACTGTTCCCTTTTCAGGTCCAATTGGTAGGAACCATTGTCATCTGGGAAGTGAATCTTTTTCTCCACGCTTTCTGTGAAGAAGCTTCTCAGAAGCTTTCTGTCACTTCAGACTTTACCAGTAACAGAGAGAAGAGGCTCCGTATCCTTTAGAGAAATTTCCAAAAGCCTTATGTTGAGAAAGATAAAAGTAATTTAAGTCCATTCTAAGAGGTTTTCTTATTTAAAAAGGCCTTAAAGGGGCATCTGGGGCTCAATCAGTTGAAAGGCTGAATTCGGCTCGGGTCAAGATCTCACTGTTCCTGGGTTCAAGACCCACGTCGGGCTCTGTGCTGACAGCTCAGAGCCTGGAGCCTGCTTTGGATTCTGTGTCTCCCTCCGTCTCTCTGCCCCATCCCCACTTGCACGCTGCCTCTGTCTCACAAAGAAACACTAAATTTTTTTGACCTTAAAAACTGTATTCAATAGATTTGGGGGCTTTTTTTGTGCTTTTTAAGTTTTATTTTTGAAAGACCTACTATGTGCTGGGCTCTTTACACATAGTTGCTAAAAATAATTTAGTCCCTGCAACTGTTCTAAGTCTGTACTTGATATAACATCCACTACTATAATTATGAGAAAAACTGAAATGCTGAGTTAAAGAAGTATCCCAAGTCTCCAATGGTAAAGTCAGAGTTGACCTCCCGAGCAGCCTTTTCCCCAAAGCTCAGTCTTTCCACTGCCCAAATGTTCTTAATAATGAAGAGAAGCAAGGCATCCCAAGATGCCCCGAGAAGAATTTCAGGCCTTGTAACTGATGACCCACCGAATGGTGACATTAAATTATTTCTGAAGTATTGTTTCACCAGGTGCTGAGTTCACGGACTCTGAAATGAAATCAGGTGTGAGAGGCAATACTGAGCATGTTTGCTGTGGGTTTTAGCTAAAGAGCACCTTGAAAAGCTGATGGTCTTCTGAGGCTGACCACTAGGTTTTATGGGGGAAAGTCTTGCCTTTCCAACTTCTGAAAGTTCCCTGCAGATTTATAGCATGGTTGCCAGGAAGCACACTGCTTCTACATCCCATCGAACAAAAGCATTTGATAAGACTTCATAGCAAAGTGGACTGCTTGCAGTCAGAAGCCTGGCTGTGGAGACCCTCGGAGCCCAAACCAGGGTTCAGAAGGAGGCATCCAGAGATGCCTTCTCCAGACAGAAACAATCTTCCAGCAGGGCAGCTCAGAGGACTGCTTTCCCAGACTCTCATTTTTACATTAGTAGTCAGCGACTTGTCATGACCACAAGAATGACAAATGAAAATTCCAAGGGGAAGGATAAGAGCCAGCAGTGAAGGGTTTTGTGAAGTCCAAACCCCTCTGTGCTTACTATTTTGTCACTGCTGTTGCAAATGGTATTGTGGGTGTGGAGTGGGTCACAACTTCCACCAAGGTACACAAAAGCTACTTGAATGCCGGTAGTGGGGGCCCTTGGGTGGGCATCCGATGCTCAGTTGAGCATCCGACTCTTGATTTTGGCTCAGGTCATGATCTCATGGTTCTGAGATCAAGCCCCAAGCCAGGTTCTGTGCTGATGTGCTGACAGCATGGAATCTGCTCGGGATTTTCTCGGTCTTTTTTCCCCCTGCCCCTCTCCTGCTCTCTTTCAAAATAAATAAATGAACATTAAAAAAAAAATGCCTGTGGGCATCTGGTGGAAGGGAGTGAAGAATAGGAAAAAAAAAAAACAATAAAAATCTCTCCAGAATTCTACTGATTATAGACAACACAAAAAATCAAGTGAAATGCTAAGTGACGAGTTGTCAAAGAGTGTCTTTTCTAAACTTTCAATAAGATGTGGAAGAAAAATCAATTTTAACTTCTAAATAGTGGATGTTGACCCATATTGTATCAATTGACCTTAACCAATGATTTTGTCTTCATAATATGTTGGAGTAAAACAAACAAATAAATAGAAGAAATAAAGATAAAAGGAAAAAAAAAAGGAAAAAAGGAAAAAAGAAACACACACACACACACACACACACACACACACCCCAAGTTAGATAATACTAAAAGTTTGGCGTAAACATAAGTATCAAAAAATGTTAATGCAGTTGCCTATTAGTTTCAGACTATAAGGTTGATCTCATGTGTTGAACAACTTAGAGCTTATGTTTTAAGTCCTCTGAAATAATGACAACTTGAAACATGCTCGACAGTGTTTAAGGTCCTCATGACATTGACAAGATCACACACACATATAGTCCTACATATATGTGTGGAGAGTCACATACAAACGTATCTACATGTTTATTTTGATGATGCAATTTATAAAGTGGTGTCACATCTCTTGTCGCAAGTGATCCTCTCATGAAATGCATTAAGTGTTTATTCTCTAACTCCTGGAGCCAGATTTCAAAAATATCCTCTGGCCAGAATGTTTAGTTTGTACCCGTATTGTTGGCAGACTCTTGAATGAATCATATGCATGCCCCTCTCCCACATGAGGAATGCCTAGGGGAGAGAATCTGTGTTCCTCCCTTATTTGTATCCCTGGCTCATGCCTACTACATACCAGCTCTTGGGTTCCACTAGAGAGATCCCAACATAGTGGGTTTGTAGTAAAAGAACATGAGGATTTGTGAGCTTCTTGCCATACTGATGCACCCACTACCTAGCCTGGCGTCTGGGCAATGCTGTGCAGTCTGCTCCATTCCCAGTGCCCTGAGCATCATGTATCTCATGGAATCCCCCCAGGGTGTGTTGAAAGACTGCATATGTAAGGCATTCCGTGTGACAATGAAATGATGGTGGATTCAGAACTTGAACCCAAGTCTGTGTTGTATTCTCAACGTTGGGGAAATAAACCCTTCCCTTTGCTCAGTGAAGATTTCCCATTCTCCCTTGAATTTGGATTGTGAGGGTGGGTAGGGTGGAGGGACACAAACACATCTAAACTCTGTGACTTCAGCTGGGCATTTTCATTTCTCATGAGTTTTTTTTTATTTTTTTATTTTTAAAAATTGTTTACATGTTTTATTTATTTCTGAGAGAGAGAGAGAGGCAGTGTGAGTAGGGGAGGGTCAGAGAGAGAGGGAGATACAGAATCCGAAGCAGGCTCCAGGCTCTGAGTTAGCTGTCAGCACACATCTCGACATGGAGCTCAAACCCATGAATCGTGAGATCATGACCTGAACTGAAGTTGGACGCTTAACCGACTGAGCCACCCAAGTTACCCTCTCATGAGTTTTTTAAAGCCTGAATTATGTTGCCAAAAAGAAATATATTAAACTCAGGAAATATTGACTAATGTTCACCTACTATGTGCAAGGAACAGCTGCATTTAGTAGGGCAAAAAAGAATAGCTATCAATAAATACCATTCTGCTGCTTATTGCCATCATAAGTATGTTATAGTTCCTCCCTGAGCTGCTTCTGCTTGAAATAAAACCATAATGAGGGATGCCGGGGTGAATCCTGTCTGTTAAGCTTCTGACTTTTGATTTCAGCTCAGGTTTTTATCTCAGGGTTGTGAGGTCAAGCCCCAATTTGGGGTCCACTCTGGACATGGAGCCTCCTTAAAACAAAACAAAACAAAACAAAACAAAAATGATGATGACATGGAAACAGTAACAAGCTCCAAGATTAGGGTACATGTTTTCAAACTTAGGACAAATGGAAGCCTAGATGAGATTATCTTAGTATACCTTTAAGATTAGCCCTTCTGTCCTTGATAACCACTAAAATTCTCTCCCTTTGCTTTGCATGATGAAATGTGTTAAGTTGCACATTTTAACCATTTCAGTTAGTTCATATCAACCCCCAAAAAATTTCAGATGATTTGACTTGCCACAGTTCATTTTCACCACCAAGACAAATAGTGTGGACCTGGAGGTGCCATCCCCACTATTGTCCTGATGATGCAACATCCACTTTTTCTAGAAAATCAGGCTACCTATATTTTTTCAGTCTTACTCCATTTCATCTCTAGTTGTGTAGACCCAAACTTAATGTACCTAAATGAAATGAGGTGTGATTTCCCTCCCAATAGGGCACAGCACTTTAAATAACTATAAAGTGGGGCACCTGGGTGGCTCAGTCAGCTGAGTGTCCGACTTCAGCTCAGGTCATGATCTCATGGTTCGTGGGTTTGAGCCCCACGTCAGGCTCTGTGCTGACAGCTCAGAGCCTGGAGCCTGTTTCAGATTCTGTGCCTCCCTCTTTCTCTGACCCTCCCCTGCTCACGCTGTCTCTATCTCTCTCTCAAAAATAAAAAAATTAAAAAAAAAAAGTTTAAATATGTATAAGGAAACGAGAAAAGCATGTTTTTGTTTCAAAGACCAGGAAGACAAAAATAAGATGGTTGCGGTGCATTTCATTTTTTTTAATAGTTTATTGTCAAGTTGGTTTCTATATAACACCCAGTGCTCATCCCAAGAGCCCTCCTCCATGCCCATCACCCCCTTCCCCTCCCTCCACCCTATCTGCCCTCAGTTTGTTCTCGGCATTCAAGAGTTTCCCATGATTTGTCTCCCTCCCTCTCCCCCATTTTTCCCCTTCTTCTCACCCATGGTCCTCTGTTAAGTTCCTGCTAATCCTTCTATACCTGAAAACATATGGTATCTGTCCTTCTCTGCCTGACTTATTTCACTCAGCATAACACCCTCAAGGTCCATCCATGTTGCTACATATGGCCAGATTTCATTCTTTCTCATTGCCATGTAATTTTCCATTGTATAGATAAACCACATCTTCTTGATCCATTGACGGACACTTAGGCTCTTTCCATATTTTGTCTATTGTTGAGAGTGCTGCTATGAACATTGGGGTACATGTGCCCCTATGCATCAGCACTCCTATATCCCTTGGGTAAATTCCTAGCAGTGCTATTGCTGGGTCATAGGGGAGTTCTATTGTTATTTTCCTGAGGAACCTCCACACTGTTTTCCAGAGGGGCTGCACCAGTTTGCATTCCCACCAACAGTGTAGGAGGGTCCCCATTTCTCCACATCCTCGCCAGCGTCTAGAGTCCTCTTATTTGCTCATTTTAGCCACTCTGACTGGCGTGAGGTGGTATTTCAAACCACTTCTAAAATTGAGGAATCAGCTGAACCATTCTATGGAAGGACTATTTGGGTAACTGTATAACTTCTATTGTTTACCAACCCCAAAAATGGATCAATTAAAATTAAATGAACACAGATCATGAAGATGATTTTATAAAAATGATTGTTAACTTTGGAAAGGCAACATGCTTAATGAGTACTATAAAGTCTATATTTGGATACCCATCAGCTTATTTTTCCATAATGTAAAATGTTTAAGTTAAACTTAATTTCTCATTTCTGCCTGAAACCAGAAGTATCGAAAATACCATGAAGGCACATGAGATTTCCAGCTCACATTTCCAATCTCCAATGGTTTGAAAAACTCCATCTATTCTTTTGAATGCCTTGGTCATGTTCCAAACTGAATATGAACTTTAGATATTTGAAAGTGACCCACCACTGTTTTAAGTCCAAACTGGCCACAGAGAACCCGATGGGCCATTACCTCATTGTTTATTCTTGTAAATTATAAATATTTTTAAAATGCCAAATTCTGAAGTTAGAAGGGAATTTTCTATCTCTCAGCCACTGTCATTTTTGTTTTTTTCTCTCCTGTTTTGGGTGTTGGCCATGTATCTAAAAGTTGAGTTGGTAAAACAATCAAGAATATTGACAGGATGATGTACTCTTGTCTTAAATCACAGTCCTCAGTCTTTTCAGTTCCCAGGAGACAATGGGAAATGCACTTAGCAAAATTCTATTCTAAAGATCCCCTTGGTTCCAAAGATTTAGTTATAGCATAAGTCAAATTATGACTCCAAGTGCCCAGTGAAATAAAACATAACTTTCTCACTGTATGATGGAAACACTATACATACATGTCCTCTCTTCCTCTAAGGATATTATCATTACAGTGTAACACTATAGCTGTGCATAATTCCATATTTATATTTTATATATGTGCAGTATAACTGTGCATAGTGAAGACAGAAGGAAGAGAGATATTAAAGTCCTAAAAACAAGTATTGGAATTATTAAGTGATTATGAAGGTCTAAACTAGGAACGAAAGAGGAACAGAAAGGAGAAATGGATCTGTGAGGTAGTTCAAAGAGAAAAGACACTGCATTCACGAAGAAGTAGCCACGAAGTTCACAAGACCTCTATAGGTAAGTGTTATTGAATTTTGCCATTATTTTATAGATAAGGATCTGGAAGCTGACACAATTAGTAAATCACAGCCCGAATTAAACTCCAGGTATATCTGATTTGCAAGAAAATGCTCATTTCTACTCTTCCTTATACAATTCAAATGATAGACATTGGGAGAAGAAGATCCTGGTACCACTGACTGAGAGGAGGTTCAAGGTGGGAGTTGATTGCCCTGATGAGCTGGAAAATAGACATATTTAGTTTGGTGCTGTAAGAGGTCACCCAGTGGAGATTTTAAGCATGCAATCAGAAATAGAGCCTTATAACCTAGGGCAGAGTTTGAGACTAGAGCTACAGATGAGATGTCTACATGTAAGTGGTAGCTGCATGAAGTGAAGGGAATCACGTCAAGGGGGTTAGAGATTATGACCTTGTCTCAATAAGCAGAGTGGTATAAGGAAGGAGAAATGGAAAGACAAGTCCTTGGGAATTATCAACACTGTGGAGGGTTCAGTTTGTTTACTTATTGATTTAATAAAAAGGAGTTGGACATGATATATGCGAAGGCAATATTCCAAAGTCTATTCCATATCTCAAGAGTTTTGTAGTGTTAATGGGTGTTACTCAAAGGAAAAAAAAATAGAGTTGTGTGTTCAAAAACATTTAGGTGACTCTAAGTTAAACTAAGTTGAACAAGGTTCTTCATCATCTTTAACTGGCTGGGTTTGTCTTGTAAATATCCCAAATGAAGCCACGGCAGGTCAGGGTTTCTAAACCTATTTGACTGTGGAGCTCAGATTTCTCAGAGTGCCTTGCAGTATTGGATTTGCTGGGGGGGAAAGAACCAGTGATGAGGGAAGGGGGGGTGATGGTGTGCAAACGAGGTGGTCACTGTCTTCGCAATATGTCAGCAGTGAGGTCTCTTTCTGAGAGTCAGGGAAACCATTAAAGGATGGGGTTATATTTTTGGATTCTTTGCTATGGAATTGTGAACAAGAAGGAACTGGAATGTTGCTGGAAATATTAGTAAAGGCAGTATCACCTCCAGGATGAGTAGGGAGCTTGAGAGTCGGGATGCAGAGACACATTGGCTGGTAAACTCAGGGTGGGGGCCGGTGCAAGAGTGTGGTAAAGGACAAAGATGCAACAACCAGAAAACAACCAAAAACCGTTGAGTGCCAGACAGGGTAATGTTGCATGTCTGACTATGGGGCAAAGCAAGAGGCAAATGAAGACAGCCTAGATGGCTAGAAATTGGCAAAAGGGGGTCATAATTTAAAAGAATGTATCCTGTAGAGATGGGCATGGGTAGGGAAGAGGAGATTGTGGTTTGAGAGCAGAAGCTTGAAGCAATTCTGGTGGTGGAACAGTTCTGAAGTACATTCATTCACACACTGGGCATGTCCATCATGCCCCAGTGTATGTGTCATGTTATGGCAAGAAGTACATTGGGCACTGGAAAAAAAACTAGCGTTAATAGCAATGGCCGCCATTCACAGAGAGCCTGGTGGTAGGCACAGAGATAGGGAATTTAAATCCACGGCAATAAAGAACATCATAGAAAACGTTCAAGCTGCAGTCCCTTTTCCTCTACTCATGGGCCCTTATCCACAATGTCCACACCATTCATTTCTCATGGTTACCCAGTTCCCTTCTCCAACTGTGCCTCTGTAAGCTAAGCCTTTCTGACAACCCCAATATGAAATTCTTGCTTCTTCTTAATGACCTAGCACAGGGTCCTTAGGTACCAGAAGATTTCAAAGAATCATGCAACAAGAGTTCTGATGTCCAGCGTGAGGCAGGGGAAAAGATCACGTGACCAGTACACTGATGGTAAAGCACCCACTGCCAGGTAAAAAAAAAAAAAAAAGACAGAGAAAGAGAGAGACAGAGCAAGAGGGAGAGAGAGAGAAAAGGCTAATATTCAGATCTTATCTTCAGGAACTCAATGTATTTATGAGTGTTTATTTCATTAGGCCATTACCAGGGACAGAAAAAGGGCACGCTTTATGGCCTGAAAAATTCCCACAAGAGTCACAAAAGCAGAAATTAGAGATGGAAAGACCATGTTGGGTTATGCAGAGCTAGCTCCCTTTGGCTTGGGCTCCCTGTTCCTTCCCCCACCCGAGTTTCATCCAAACCCATCTGACTCAAGCAGTGGGACTTCTCCCTCTTCCCCTGAGGTGTTATTTCCCAGCTGGAATATTTTTCTAATATTCAGTCTGAATTGTTGTCTCATGAATTCACCATAAAATCATGAGATCTAAAATGCTTTGAGAAACATTCATTTTTTTTCTTTAAATGGGAGAATTCAATGACTCTGTCAAAAGCCTATGTTCCCAGAGAGAACAGTGCCCCAGGACACATAACAGTTAATAAATAAAATTCAGTCGTGTTGCATTCTCCTGAAGTGTCCCAGTGAGAAACAATCCAGACCCTATTTTGGAGGTGTTATAATGATAAAAATTTTAGCATACAAAAAGGGGAATAGGTAAGCTTCTAATGGGCACTAAAAACCCTAAAGGAGATCCCCTCTTTACACTCCCATCATTGAACCATCTGGTGTTCTCGAGAGCATCTTAGTATTGTTAAAACACCAACAGCTGAAAATGAAGTACAACCAGATCTATTTACATAGGACCCACACGCAGCAAAACCTCATAGTCTGAAGTGTCCAAGGCCCTTCCCAAAGCTGAAGGCAAGAATTCTTGATAAATAAAAATACAATTGCTTTCGTACTCTACACCCATCTGACATATGCTTTCAAATCAACACTAATATATGTGTGTATCATATTTATCAATATCATATTTATCAACAACAATACCATATGTATATCAAATCAACACTAATATATATGTGTATCATATGATTATATGACTACAAAATTATATATACATACATAATGTTAACAACAATGTTTTCTCATGAAATGGAATAAAAGGCAAAGCCAATCGGAAAAGTTTCAACTAGAAACTGTTGCTTCTGCTAGTGTAATTATGGAATTTTAAGTAGAGGATCATTAGTTCTCATTCAAAGTTTACTTTCTTCATGCTGAATTTTAATTATTTAACACTTTGTTGATAGGATAGGCACCATTTCCCATTGTGGACTTTAGAAGAGGGTTACATGTTTTGATTTTACGTATTAATTAGCTGTTGTATTATGGGGGCATTTTTACTCTTTAGGATCTAGGCTCTTGACAGTTTTTGAATTGTCTAATTTTATGAGGGAATACTAGTGGAAAGCTGCACATATTATCGGAGCTCTATCCTCCCAAAGCAAGTGAATTCCATGAGCTACTTTCCCTCCCTCCAGACTGAAGGGGTTCCCTGAAGTAAGAAGACACAGCTTTACAGATATTGAAATGTATAGATCCCAGTATCAGGCTAAGAAATAGGGAAGAACATTTAAAGTAGCTGGAAGTGGGGTGCCTAGGTGGCTCAGTTGGTTAAGTATTCAACTTTGGTTCGAGTCATGATCTCACAGTTAGTGAGTTCAAGCCCCACCTCAAGCTCTGTGCTGAGAGCTCAGAGCCCGGAGCCTGCTTCAAATTCTGTCTCCCTCTCTCTCTGCCTGTCCCCCGCTCATGCTCTGTCTCTCTGCCTCAAAAGTAAATAAAACATTAAAAAATAAAAATAAAGTAGCTGGAAGTGTACTTGGAAGGACCTGAAGATGTGAGAGAAGAGAACAACATCAGGGCAAGTTAAGTAACTCTGAGTGGCTAAACAGAGTGCCCTGAAAGGAAGGTGTAGATTAGTGAGGAGCCTTGAATGCCATGCCTAGGACTTTGGTCTTAAGTCCTGCAAACACAGGGATACCGGGATATGTGCTTTAGCACGACCACCAGGTGGAAGATGTAGATTGGTAAGGGACAAGGGGCAGCATCCATTTGCCAGTGGCCAGTCTTAGAATGCCATTGGACTGGGAGGATGATTCCAGAAGCCATGCTATAAACCCCAGGGAGACTGGGCTGCAGGTGCCTAGGATCCCCTTCCTACCAGCGCCCAGTGATGCCGCGACATGCTGTCATATCTTATAGGTATGCAGCGATGTGATGCATGAAGGAAGAACAAGGATGGCTATTTTATGAGTCAACGGGAAGTCTGGGACTACAAGATGGACGCCTGGCTCCTCTTTTCACCTATTATGTCACAAACCCACTTTAGGCACTTTGGAGTCTCCAAAATAAATAGACAAAACACTCCATGAAACTTTATCTCCAGACTAAACCTGCTAACGAGTCCTAGATTATAGAGGATGATGAATGTGCATTTTTCTGGTAGTCATGCTAACATTCTTCCAACATAAAATACCGTTGCTGTTCTAAACTAAAATAAGCATTTACAATTTCCTGAAGTTTTTTTTTTTTTGAAAGTGCATCAGCAATTATATTTAAATTATAAAGTCAGCTGAAATGCAAGGCCAGACTGAATTCCAAGGCTGATCCATGCCAGCACATTAAAGTGAAGAGGTTGCAGCTGGCCAAGCTTGGAAAGAACGGTTCCCTAACAGGAGAAATTGAGCAAGCTGTTGACAATGACCTTGCGATTGAGTATTGTTCTGAGATTAGTTTAAAGAGAAAAAGGAAGGATTCAGCAAGCCCTAAATCATGTATTAGCTTAGGGTATGACTGATACAATTCCCAGCTCAGAAACAGAAGTTCAAATCCTGACTCTCCAGGATGTCTGTGTTCAAGCAGAGTTCAGTTCCAAGACCAGTGGATCCAAGGAGAGAACATGATGAATTCCATTTTTACTACAAATTTCAAGGCGGATTACTTCAAAAAAGAAAGGAAGGGCATGCTGAGGGAAGGAAACTGAAATCAATACACCCACGGTGACGGATTCAATTGGAATAAGAAGAAAGTTCATTGGTGTATCATCAACACATTCCCTTGCTTTAAGATGATATTTCGAGGGAGCGTAAATCTTATGGACGACTCACAGAGCCACAGAACTACACTTGGGTTGTTTTATCCAGGAGAAATGATAGATTTGTCTTGCTGTGAGTTCACACCTGGCCCCTTTTTGATCCATGACAAACACGGGCAAGAGAGCAACCAACAAGAGACTGTTAGTTCCGTAAACCCAGCTCTGTCCTATAGTGCGGAAGAAAATCATAAAATTGTGAAGGATACGTATTTGGTGTTATTGCCCTTATTATATAAAAGAACTAAAAGCTTTCTTGTTAATTACTTTCGTAAATTTTTTTTTATTTTAATTATTTAAAAATATCCTTTTTCCGACAGCAGAATTTTTGGTATTTTGGTTTCAGACTTTGATCTGGAATCCAAGCCACTGTAATAATGACACATAAGAAGAAAAAAAAAGGCTGATTTACCAACACCTGCTCCCTACTCTATGCCTGATAAATCATTGTAGTTCGTATTAATAGGTAAAAACTGTCAGATTTTATGAAGACATCTTAAGTAGTAGATGACCTTGTCCTTCACAGAGGCCCATGGACATAGAATGTCTGGCCCACGTATAGATTCTGGTTCTTTTGACCGAAAGTCAGAATAGGTTTTCATGAGTTTTTATTCCTTGTCTTCACCAGGTTCTGGGCTCTAGTGGCCTCACCATGAAGAGGTTTGTCAAATTCTACCTGGCAGTCAAAGCTTGCGGGTTGAGACAGTTTTATTTTCTTTCCACACATTTGCTTCAAATGAAAAGATTGATGGAAGACATAACTACCAGCCTTTCATAAGCAGACACCCCCGGCACAAAGCTTCCTGGCATGGGGCATGAGCGCTTTGACTCTCCCAAGATGGCCTGGCCTTTGTTAGAATTAATTTTGGAGGTAACTAGAGCAGCATTTGGCGAAAGTCCTGTAAAATAGGTCACCTACCACAAGGGAAAGGGGAGAAGTTACTCCGAGGGTAGCCGGGAGCAAGGTCAAATCACAATTCCGAGAGAATAGGGTTTAGTGATTGTTACACAAGGAAACTGTGTCCAAAGACCCTTTCAAAGGGCTGAAGAAAGAAGTCTTTGTTTGTGCGAGTGATTGAATCTGCCTCCATTACCTTCTTTTACACATCACGGTATCCCGTGACACACCAGGCACACCGTTTAGGGAGGTGAGCGTCATACGATACAGCTTAATAAACACTAAGATGTCAGGTTGGTGTTCTGTTCCCACCTCCTGCCCTACTTGCTGTATCCTCTGGTAAACATCACAGAGCTCCCTGTTCTGGGCTCCGCTACCGCCCAGGCTCCGCTGAAAGAATTTGGTACCATCCTTAGTCCAGCTGTGAATCAGCTGCTGCCAGTTTTGTGAAGCCAGCCTCGATGTTCCCCCATCCTCAAGTTTATTACTTGATTTCACTGTTTCTCAGAAGACCTGTGAGCCCACGACCACGGAGTGTCCCACAAGTACCTGGATCCTGTGTTCTGTCTTTCAGTGAAAGGTCATCTCCGAAACCCCCATCCAGTTAGATTGCATACACGTCAGTTGACCAAGGTCGTTTGGAAAAAAGAGTGTAATTTTCTTTTATGGGACTGAGTTTAAAAACATGTATACACTTAACAGAGGTATTTCTTGAGATGAGCTTTGTATTGTTCTGGTGCGGGTTTTGAGGCTCACTCTCAAAAATGGTTAGGGGAGTGCTTGAACCCTTTTAGAAGAGCAATTACACATTATTCCAGCAATGCTTAATGGTTAATGATTGTGTAATCTCTCATATACTCATTGTCTGACTATTTTGTATGATTTTGCTTCTTATGGCTACTTCACACAGTTAGAACATTGAACCTACTATTTTGGTTTATAAGAACAGTTAGTAGTAGCATTGTTTTCTCATCCAGACAATGGATATAGGAGGCTGTATAAGCTGTCCGGAATCTGACAAGCCAGTTGCCTCAGAAGCCATCAGGGTATGTTTTTAAGGAGCTGACTAAGCCCAATAAAACCAAAGCATGTTCTTCTAAGGATGGATTGCAAACTTAGTCTCAACAATGCCAAACAACAAACTAATTAAAACACAAGAATTGTTATACAGTTTTCTACAGAATGACATTCTGTCGCAGAATGTTTGGCATTGGTTTAGCAAGGCAGCAATGCATGGTTCTCAGCCCAGGTCACTTTCGGCCCCAGGGACATTTGGCAACATCTGCAGGTATTTTCAATTGTCACAGCTGGGTACCGGGGTGTGGGAGGGAGAGAATTTTCCCAGCAGGCGTCCAGTGGACAGAGGTTAGGGATGCTGATAAACATCCTATGATGTACAGGACAGACCCCCACAACAAGGAATTAGTTATCTGGCCCCTGATATCAACGGTGTTAGGGTTGATAGACCCTGTGTTGGTATATTTTAATGGTACTTTTGAATTAAAAAACATAAAACGAAAACCTGAAAAGTGAGGTGTGTGTGTGTGTGTGTGTATATATATATATATATAAAAGTAAGGCAAATATTCATGTGAGAAATTTATTTAAATTTAAAGCATTTTGCCCAACTCAGATCCAGGACACCTCATTTTAAAATTATTTTAGAAGCTGTTAATTGTTCATCATCATTCAGCAAGGGACACTTCTTGTGGGTTTATTATTACATGAAGATTTCAGAGTGGAATTGACAAGGAAATATTTATTCTATATCAGAAAATTCTGCTCTGATAATAAACTTCCTCGGAATGCAAGCTTTGTTTCTTCCTGAGGCTTCTTGGTTTTTCTGAACTTTCTCTTGCAGAGGTTTGTACATAAGTCTGGGATAAAAAGCACTGGAATTGGAGCCGCAGATAGTCACTTCTTTACTATGAGATTTTTCATGAGAATCATCCTTTTTTTTCCCCTAATTCATCTCTTTTTCTTGCAGATGGGAAGATCTTAACTAAGATCTTACTAAGATCTTATTAAGAAGAGCTTAGTCCCCCAAACGCTCTCAATGTGTAGATTCCTTTTTTTCCCCCCAGAAGGCCAAAAAAGACACCAATTAAAGCCAGTTACGGACTGTATTCAGATTTTCCATATTTTTTACCCCATTCCCGTAAAAGTTCCTCTCTGAAGAACTTTGGTCCAGAGATGGAACGAAAGAATGAAAAACATTTTATTTTCTCTCCTAGATGTTGGCAGTACTTCACTCCTACGTGTCTGAGGTTGTTTTCATCTCGCACAGTGCTTTGATATCTGCGAATGTGGCTACATGCCTTTAAACGAGCAATGATAACTCATGCTAATTATTCAGCTTGTATATTAATGCTTGACAAGAAAGAAAAGAACTTCTTCTTCCTTGATGATGGTTGTAAAAATTAAGAAACCCGGGAGGTACTGAAAGATCTGTGTTCTTGTGAGCAGAAGCTTCCATTTCACAGAGTTCCGGCATCTGAATCATCACTACGAGCATCTTTGGGTGCTCATTCTTTGGGATTTACAGCCGATGGAAGACTAGGCCTGAGGAACCCTGTTCTCCTATCAGGCCTGGGGGTCTCCCCTTCTTTCTGTGGTTGGCTACAAGTCTCAAAGAGGATGAAGACCATCTATTTCCCTCTCTCAGCCTTATGATCTTCATTTCTGGGCAGGATGAGATTCTACTAAATCAGACATTCTTATGGTCATTTAGCATTCCCACCACTGGGTCTCACAGCAGCTTGCAATAGAAATTGGGATGGGGGAAGGACATCACATTGACTTTCTTTCAACTTCCACTGGATATCTGGAAGTTCAAATAGATTAAATGCGATATACATAGGATATTAATAAAATTGTGTGACCGACAGAATTAAACACTGAGGCTAGTTTAGGGAAGGGAGTAAATAGTTATGTCATTTATGTTCCATTAAATCTATAGGTTGCTTTGAAGTGGGTCTGGAATAAGAAGCGTATACTTCTCTTCAGTTCATTCTTTGGAATGTAGCGATTTCCTTTGAGGACTGAACAAGAGGTCCCAGAGAAGAAAACAGGTTGAGGAAAGCCACCTGGCAGAGCAGGACAGAAGATGTTGAGGGAAGCTGTCTAAAACTCTCTGGAGATGAGTTCCCTTGCAGCAAGTCAGCAGAGTGGTCCTGACCCTCCGTCCCCTGGACCCTTCCCTGGGACCTTCCTCAGGGGCTGTAAGATCTCTTCTTTGGGTGAAGGACCTGGATGTCCTGGTCGGCCAAGCCCAAGGAAAATTGGGACATCAGGTTCAGACCACTCTCCATCTTGTTTGCCATGTTTTTTTTTTTTTTTAAATGTTTATTTATTCTTGACACAGAGAGAGAGAGTGTGTGTGTGTGCTAGCAGGGGAGGGTCAGAGAGAGGGGGAGACACAGAATCTGAAGTAGGGTCCAGGCTCTGAGCTGTCAGCACAGAGCCCGACATGGGGATCAAACCCACTAACCTAAGCCAAAGTCAAGGCTTCACCGACTGAGCCACCCAGGCGTCCCTCGTTTGCCATGTTAACCCCTACTCGTAAAGAAAATAAACCCCTTCTTGTCTCTCTTCCACATCGAGTTTTTCTTGAGAAGAAATGACATCCAACTTAGGGGCCAAGCAGTTGATAAACAGGTGAGTTTTACCTTCCGGTGAATTTGTGCCAAAATTCAGGATATCACATTACAGAATTTGCCAAAAAAGAATACGAAAGGTGAGAAAGCAAATGAGCAATGTAGCATACTCTTCCTTAAGTCCCATTTTTCAGAGAAGTACAATGTGTCATAATACTGTGACACAAATACCTGTCACTAATTCCATCCAGCTGTGACAACGCTTCCATGATTGTATTAACAGATGTGCTGTTTGGGACTTAGCCTGTTCCTTCCTCAATTTTAGGGAACTTAATGGATATTTTCTAGTTCTTTCTCTAGACTGATTCCCCTCCTTTGATGAGCCTGGATGTCCTTGATATAGCAGCACTAAGGACAGCCTCGGAACATCCCCCCCGCCATCCCAAATGATAATTGTAGTTCTTTCAATTTTCCCCTTTTGCAAAATCATTCAACAACGCAACTTATGAGTAAATATAAGGGTGACTTGAGGGTCACCATTTCTTTCTCCCTGTTTTATGCAGAAGTAATAAAATAAGCAAAAAAAATTAGCAGGAAGGAAAGAACAGTGAGAAGGAGAAATGGTAATAACCACATGCCTGGGTAATAGTCATTGATGGGAAACTTGATTCTGAAGGGAAAGAAAAATATCAGCTGAATCTTCTGAGTGCTGGGTGGTCATTTCACCTTTCAGTGGAGTTAATACCTATCAGGGACAATGAGGAAAGGGAAGGCTCTAAGTGCCAGACCTAAGATCGGAAGCTGAGGGTTTTGGTTGATTGGGTTTTACCTTCAAGACTGAGCCCTCTCTTTCCATGCTGCTGCTTCCCAGGTAGGCTGCATATAGCCTAAGGCCATGGAATCACCGTGAAACCTGTACATCTTATTTAGAAGGACGCATCGATGTGTCTCATCCGCCAATTCTAACTAAAGCAGACCAATCCCAAGACAAGGTTTTCTGGGAATAAAGTTTCAACTATGAAACCTACACTCTAAACCCCGAGGGGTTTTGTGCAAAGGCAGATTCTGACTCAGGGGGTCTGGGATAAGGCCTGAAGTTCTGCATTTCCAGCAAACACCCATGGATGCCAAAGTTGGAGATGCAGAGCCTACATCTTCAGCGGCAGGGGCCTATCAGCAGAGGAAGAAACGGAAGTGCTCGGAAGGATGTTAAGGATAAGGAGCCCAAAGAGCACACCCTTCGTAAAAGTAAGACTTGGTTCCCCCGAGGCAATGCTTTCCCTGAATTTTGAAGCCATCGGCAAAGCACGATGAAGTCTAGTATACTGCTGTGATGGTCTTTTTTTCCTCCGCAGGTTTGGGGTTTCCAATCCATACACAGGTCCGCTGAGTCCACAGCTGTTTTGTTTGGACAGGCTGGTGGTGAAGTCTGAGCTTGTACACAAAGGGGCTTATCATCAACACGGGGCCTTTCTCTGACAGCTGGTTTCCTTCCCGGCCACAGGGCTCCGGCCAAAGGGCTTGCTGAAGAAAGGACTGGTAGAATCAGCAAGCTGTGGTAGATGCTTGGTGGGAGTCTGTCCATCTGTCTGTCTGTCTCTCACAACCCCCCCTCCCACCCGTCCCCATTAATGATCAGGTGTTAATTTCAACCCTGCACTAGAATAAACATAGAATAAGTAGTTTGATCCATCTACCGTTGCGTCCACGAAAGCCCGCCACGGAAGCAGGACTAAGTTATTTCCTATAATAAAACAAAGAATGTCTATAAATTATAAAATCATTTTCAAGCCCCACTGCAAAATCCACTGCGTGCGTCCGTGTCCACGCCTGAACCACACGCACCGCACCAGCATGCGACTGGGCACAGGAAATCAGCATCGGGTGTATGAGTGGCACAGCCAGCGGCAGCGATAAAAATCGGGGTCGTTGTCAGCTGTGTGTATTGAGAGGAAGAGGCGCCTTCAGCGACTTCCTTTGGGGAAGGTTTGTTTTGTGCTGGTGAAGTGCTCCCCCTGGTGGCCCAGGAGTTGATCTGTTTGTGATTCCATTCTATAGGGGAACTCATGAGCTTTGGAGAAAATCTCCGCAGCTTCAGGTATACAGAGATGTCTTCCAGGAAGAAAGCTAACTTTTCACAGCACCAAACCCAAACTGAACGCCTCGCCGGTCCCCTGCCTTCCTGCAGGGCACAAAAGCTGCGCCCTCCCACGCTCCTGGCCTCGTCACATGTGCTCCTGTTATGGGTGTTTTGCAATTGTGGCTCTGCACAGATTTGAGAGATGTGGCAAAGTCTAGTTCTGTATTTTATTGTGTTCGCCTTCAAAAACAGTTCTGGACATTTACACAAGGAAGATGACCCAGAACGGGGAGAACCATTTTGTGGTAAAATCATTCTTTTCTCTTACTTCCCGTCTATTTCACCTCCTGTCTCCGAGGTAGGCATGTTGATTGTGGTTAATTTAGATCTAAATCTCTGCTCTCCATACCTGCTCCCAACATAAAGGTAAGTTTTATCATTTGTCGAGGATCATGCTTCTACCAATAGTATATATTTCCGTGGCAGTATAGAATGTCTCTGTTGTTGTTTTCCTTAAAGAGACTTTGTGTGCGCCCTCTGCGCACGGACAGATTTTGCAGGTCAGGCGGAGATGAGAATCTATGGCAACTCTTTCGCTCTTTCGAACATTCTGCAACGAATAGCATCGCAGCCTTAGTCCAAACAGTTTATAAAGCTAAATAAGGAGGTATTTTAAATATTTATTTAACAAGACATATTTTAAATAACCTACATATGTAAATAGAGCGTTCTTAGCCTGTACATTATTGCCAGGTCGATTCTCATGTTCTGATATATAATTAATTACCGGTTTATTCCTCTGTAAACCCAAGCAGGGAATAAATCAGCGATGCCAGGTCACTGATGTCAGCAAAAATTGTAATACCCTCTTGTCACTGGGTCTGTGAAAGGGGAAGCGGGACTGTGTGAAATCTATCCTGCCAACTATGTCCAAAAGGCAAGTTTTTACCTCAATTTCAGTCACTTTGTCCTGATGTCTAGACTTTTTCTGGATGCCACTTAGGTGGGCATGGATGCACATTTCCTAGTTTAAAACAAACTCAGAGAGCATATGCAGTGTGATCTGTGCATTTTATAGGGTAGAGTCACCTAAAGTAATCGCATACTGTAAGCATTTTAAGCAGCACTACTGCATGTAGAAGCAAGCAGGACACAAATACCAATAATTTTGGTAATTTCTTGTTAGTTGAACATTTGAATCTTTTTAATGCCTCAGCAATGTCTGTGAACTGATTTTTAATTTTTTGAGATAAATTGTATATATATATATATATACGTATATATATATACATGTATGTATATATATCTCCACTTCTACCTTCTAAACTTTTCCGCTGAAAATCTCTAAAGGACAAAAGCGTTGAACGTCAAATTTTTTACGAGCATGAAGAGATCCCTTTAGAGAATAAAGTTAAACAAAATATGGCATCTTTTCCTTTTAGATTTACTTTCTGATGATGAAAAATGAATAATAGTCTCAAGTACCTCACAAATTTTTGGTCTGGGTCAGTAACGAGACAATCACGTTTCATTTAAACAGAATGTACAAGGTTCCCAGCCACCCAACCCAGGGTTCCAATTTCCAGTTCTGTGAATTAGCTTGCCAACTTCATTCCAGCCAGTGGATTAGCAATATTAATTATCTTGGCCCCTGGCCAAAACATCTGGAAAATTTCGTGTGAGAATCATTTAAAAGGATTCGTTCGTGCTGTTAGGGCAAACCAACCCATTGGTTAACTGACCTTTTCACCATCTCCTGCTTGTTTTGCCACATGCTAAAACATTTTGTATTAAATTTGCATTAGATCTTTTTGCCACTCTACATTGGGAAGAAGCATTAAATCTTTGGTAAAAGAAATATCAGCCACAATAAAATGGGTTGGGTTTTGTGATTTGGATGTCATCTGATGCATTCTTACATGCAGAATCCATCTCTTAGGGTATTATTATGGTGCTTAGAATAAGTGCCCTTTTTGTAGTTTATAGGGCCAGGGAGATGTAAATTTGTCTTATCAGCTTCTGAACGAAGGGCCCTTATGCAGTCATATAAAGAGGAAAATTAAAGGTTAAACATTGTTCATGCACCATCTTCCAGGTTCTCTCTATAGCTTCAGAAGGTGTCAAGGGCAATAATTGCTTTAATGTAAACACAGAAGGTTTTGGGGCATTGCTTGTTTAGATGTTTAATAAATTTTTAGATTTGGCATAACCAATATATTAGTTTCTAGAAATGAAAATGATGATTCAGTTTAAGCCTCCATACCAGTATGGAAAAAAACTTTCTCCTAAAGATAGATAGTGGCAGTACAATAATCAGATTGTCTTCTCATTAAATATTATCAAGATCAACAACCCTGTTTTTACCCTGTGTTATTGTAAAGCGTCCTGTGAAAGGTAGTGGACATCCAGTTTTTAAACATTTTTTTTATTTTAAAATTTTATTTATTTTATTTATTTTACTCCTCATGCTATGTGCAGAGAAAACACTGGAGATTATAAAACAAGCATAGGAAGACTCAGAAAGGTGAAGAGAAGAAGATAGACAGACCAGGGACCTCAGAACCCTAGGAATGAAACAGTGCTAAGTTTTCTGAGTTTTCGTTTTTTCTCACGTATACTAGGCCTGGAGTTAAGGAAGCCAACAACTCAAAAGAAATGAGTAAATAAATAAGCAAATAAAGAATAAAATAGAATAAAATAAAATAAAATAAATAAAATAAATAAAATAAAATAAAATACCAACAGCTCAAAGATAGTAATAGGCCCTGAGAAGAGGACATCCAACAAAGGCTGTTTTTTCCAGCCAAAGTACGAGGAAAAGGACAAGCTCTCAAGACATAAAGGATTTGGACAATAACCACTCCACCCTAGCAAACATCACAACAAATAACTGGGTGATGTCAGAGAAGCTGAATAGGGAGCTGGGACTTTCATCCCTGCTACAATAAAGAGCCCTTACTCCTGTGGTGTCGGTGGAGGGCGTATGCAGAGCGGTAACAAGGCATTCCTACCCCTCCAGTACCAGGAAATATCATTGGCGGTCCACCGGAGAGCTGGAACAGCCATCCCCACCCAGCAGTAATGAGGAACATTCTCCCTCCCAGATGTCAACAGAAGCCAGTGGGGAAGCTGAATATCTACCCTCATCTGGCAGTAATGAGGGAGCACATCACCCTTCTTCTACCAGCATGGTGTCAGAGGAAGCCAGTTGAAAGAAAAGTTTTAAATAAGATCCAGAGCCTCATAACATGCTTCCCAAATGATCAGGATTCAATAAAAAAATCACTCATCACACCAAGAACAAGGAAGAACCCAAACTGAATGAATAAAAGACAATAAATATATGCTAACATCAAAATAACATAGATGTTAGAATGATCCGACAAAGATTTTAAAGTAGCTGTTATAAAAATGCCCCAGTGAGCAATTACAAACATTCTTGAAACTAATGAAAAAAATATTTAGCTTCAACAAAGAAATAGGAGCTCATAGCATAAATGAAAAGATAAAAATGAACCAAATGGAAAATTCTCGAGCTGAAAAATAAACAAAAGCACAAAAACTCAATGTATGGGCTCAACAACTAAATGGCAGAGATAATGGGAAGGACAGTGAACTGGAAGTTAGGACTATATAAAGTGTCTAGAATGAGCAACAAAGAGAAAATAGACTGAAAGGGCAAGTGAAGAACTTCAAGGACTTGAGGGACAATCATGAAAGTTCTAACATTTGCATTAGCAGACTTCAAAAAGGAAAGAAGAAGGCAGGCCTAAAAATGTCCTCTAGGAAATCAAGGCTGAAATCTTCCTAAAGACATAAACTTTCAGATTTGAGAAGCTGAGTAAATTCCAAACACGATAAACTCAAAGAAATTCTTACTAAGACACATCATAGTCAAACTTCTGAGAACTAAAGACAAAACAAAAATAAAAACAAGCCCTCAAAAGACAGTGGGGGAGGGATGGGAAGATACCCTTACTTGTAGGAGCAAAGATAATTCAAATGACTGGAGTTCACATCAGAAATCAGAGATATCATGAGGAAATGGCACAACGTTTTTCAAGTTCTGGAAGGAAAAGTCTCTCAACCTCCAAAGCAATATCCAGTGAACTATCTTTCAGGAATGAAGGAAACTCAAGATAATCTCAAGTGAAAGAAGACTAGGAAAATACGTTGCCAGTCGACCTACCCTAAAAGAATGGCTAAAGAAATTGTCTAAGCAGAAAGGAAATGATAGAAGGAATTCCGGATCATCAGGAAGTAAAAACACAATAAGCAAAATTATGAGTAAATATAATTGGTTTTTCTTTTCCTCTTGATTTTTCTAAATTATTTTTGAGAGTAGAAGGAAAATTTATAACTGTCTCATATGGTTCTCAGTGTATATAGAAGAATGATCTAACAACTCTTATAAAAGGGTGACTTAGGAGTCAATCTTTTACACTTCAATCACATGGATAACAAGACTATTAAAGTAGATTGCGATAATTTATGAATATAAACTGTCATACCTAGAGCAACCACTGAATAAGTTATGCAAACAGATTCATTAAAAACACATAATAAATAAAAATGGGATTATAAAACATCAATGACTTATAGGAAAACAGAACAAATAAAGGAAAAAGAAAAAACAAAACAAAACAAAAATAAGTTGATATCAAACTTTAGTTCTAACAGATCCCTGGTTATATTAAATGTAAAAGGTCTAAATATAGCAATTAAAAACAGATTGGTAGAACGGATTAAAAAAATAAACTATGTAATGTCTACAAGAAACTTATTTCAAATATAAAGCTATAGACAGGTTGAAGTAAAAGGGAGAAAGAAGATAAGTCATGTAAACATTAAGCTATGTAATGATAAAAGGGTCAATACACAAGGAAGACTTTGAAATCCTAAATGAGTGTTTACCAAACAGCAGAGTTACCAAAAATATGAAGCACCAACTGATAAAACTTGAAAGGCCAATAGACAGATTCACAATTAAAATTGGAGAGTTGCATCCCTTTCTTGACCATTAATAGAACACTTAGACAGGAAATTACTCAAGGTGTAGAAAAACACTATCAACTGACAGGATCCAATTGACATGAATAGAACATATAACAACAGGGTAATCCATGTTCATTCCAAGGGCTCACAGAGTATATACTCAGATGGAGCAAGGGTACCCTGGTGACTCAGTTTGTTAAATGTCCAATTCTTGATTTTAGCTCAGGTCATGATATCACAGTTGTGAGATCGAGCCCCACATCCAGCTCTGCACTGAGCATGAAGCCTGCTTAAGATTCCCTCTCTCGGGGCGCCTGGGTGGCTCAGTCGGTGTAGTGTTCGACTTTGGCTCAGGTCATGATCTCACGGTTCATGGGTTCGAGCCCCGCGTCAGGCTCTGTGCTGACAACTAGTTCAGAGCCTGGAGCCTGTTTCAGATTCTGTATCTCCCTCTCTCTCTAATGCTCCCATGCTCACACTGTCTCTTTCTCTCTCTCGGAAAAAAAAAAATTAAAACATTAAAAAAAAATTCTCTCTCTCCTCTTCCTCTGCCCCTCTCCCGCTTGAGCAGGTGCTCTCTCTTTCTCAAAATAAATAAACATTAAAAAAAAAAAAAAGATACACCATATTCTGGCCATAAAACAAGCCTCAACAAATTGTGGGACAGAGTAAATTAGTGATGAGAAAAATATTTGCTCAGCAACAATCTATTGAGAGAATTAGAGGTGCCTGCATGGCTCAGTCAGTTAAGTGTGCAACTTTGGCTCAGGTCAAAATCTCATGGTTCATGGGTTCAAGCCCCTTATCAGGCTCTGTGCTGACAGCTCAGAGCCTGGATCCTGTTTCAGATTCTGTGTCTCCTTCTTTCTCTGCCCCTCCCCCACTCATGCTGTGTCTCTCTCTCTGTCTCTCTCTCTGTCTCTCTCTGTCAAAAATAAATGAAAATGAGAAAACATTAAAAGAATTAAAAGATAAGCTATGCACTGGGAGAAAACTTTATAAAGTACATATATCCAACAAATGATTAGTATCTACAATATGTAAAGAACCATCACAACTCAACAGTTAAAATTTAGCACAAGAAAAGATGTTTTGTATTATTAGCCGCTAGAGAGATACAAATTAAAACCACAGTTAGATATAGCCACATTCTACACATCTCAATGGCTAAAATAAATAATAGTGAAAACGACAAATGCTAATAAGCATATGGTGAAACTGGATTGTTCATAAATTGCTTAGGGGAAAGTAAAATGGTACAACAACTCTAGAAAACAGTTTGGCATTAAAAAAAAATCTAAACATTCAACTACGCTATGATCCAGCAGTTGCACTTCTGGGCATTTATATCAGATAAATAAAAGTGTATGTTTACACAAAAACTTGTACATGAATATTTATGATACTTTTATTTGCAAGAGCCAGCAACTGTATACAATTCAGATACCCTTCAGTGGGCAAATGGTTAAAGAGACTGGTGCTCTCATAATAATAAAAGAGAACTCATTGTTAATACATGACAACCAACCTGTATGAATCTCCAGCAAATTATAGTGAGTGATGGAAATCAATTTCAATCTTTGTAATTTTATATAAAATATGTTCAGTTTTGTTTTTGATATACAAATATATTCAATTTCAGTAATATTCTATACATGGAATTAAACAAATGTTACATGGTGTTTAATTCCCTGTATAGAACATTACTTAAATGACAAAATTACAGAGAGAGAGAGAACAGAGTGGGTGTTAAAGAGGATGTAAGGGTGGAGGGAAGTAGATATAGTTACAAAAGAGCAATATGAAAGATCCTTATGATGACTGAAATGTTATGTATTCTGACTGTATCAGTGTCAGTCTCCTGTTTTATTATATTTAACTATTATTTTTCAAGATGCTACCATTGGGGGAAATTGGGGAAAGTATCACTCTGTATCATTTCTCACAACTGCATGTAAATCTAAAACTACCTTAAACATTTTTAATTAGGGGCACCTGAGCATCTGACTTCAGCTCAGGTCATGATCTCATGGTCCATGAGTTCAAGCCCTTTGTCGGACTCTGTACTGACAGCTCAGAGCCTAGAGTCTGCTTCGGATTCTGTGTCTCCCTCTCTGTCTCTGCCCTTCCCCTGCTTGCACTCAATCTCTGTCTCTCTCTCAAAAACAAATAAACCTTTAAAAAGTTTTAATTTAAAAAATGTCCTGCAGGACTTAAAATCAATTACTGGACTTAAAGTAATAATAATAATAATAATAATTGACTGTGACACCTGAATCTTCCACAGCCTTGGACAAATATGCTCAGTCATTATGTACCTACTTCCCCATCAGATAAATGACTATAATAACACCTGCCTATTTATTTTACTAGCTGTAGTCAGGATGAAATGGCAATATAATCATGATTCTAAAAGTGTTTCCAAATTCTTTCAGTATCACAAGAAAAAGAACAAATGCTTGTTGGTTTGTTGGACATAAACAGTGCCCCGGGCTATAAGCCAAGTTAGATGTGTTCCTTACTTGTATCTATACGGTAGCATTTTATATGAAACTTTTAAAAGCATGGCCCCTATAACTTCATGACAGAGTAGGTGGTGTTTAAAAGCAGCACCACTAAAGAGAAGTTCCTATTTTCTATCCTATGTGTCTCAAGTGTTCAAGAGTTTCCATGTCCAGGGGCGCCTGGGTGGCTCAGTCAGTTAAGCATCTGACTTCGGGTCAGGTCATGATCTCACAGTTCGTGGGTTCGAGCCCCACATCAGACTCTGTGCTGACAGCTAGCTCAGAGCCTGGAGCCTGTCTTCCGATACTGTGTCTCCCTCCCTCTCTCTCTGACCCTCCTGCTCTCTCTCTCTCTCTCAAAAAAAAATAAAACATTAAAAAAAATAAAAAAATGGTTCCAAGTCTAGCATCTGTGCTAACTCTTAGCTTCAATTTCTTCAATATGCTGCAACTCCAAGGACCCTCTGACTCTCCTTTCCTTACACATACCAAACAGAAGCTTCCATCTTGGCCCCTCCCCCTCCTTTCCCTTGTGTTACCTGCAGCACCCTGCCTCCCTGCTTGGCACTTCCCCCCCTGCAGTGGCTCCATTCCATTGAATAATTAGGCCAGTGGCTTCATCCCTTTCTCCTTAGGAACAACCCTCCATCATGATTGTGGATGTAGATTGGAGAAAGACAGAAGAGTTTGTGGGTATCAGGGTGATCCTTTTTACATTTCTTTTATTATCACCGTTTTACAACGGAGGAAACATTAGTGATCTACTGAGAACACACAGCAATGTTAATTTAGGCTACTTAGGAAATATTTAATTGACAAGGGAATGAATATTCTACACTCTGCATGGAAGTTTTTTCTCTTTTCTGGTTTCTGCCATGAGACTACATTACTAAAAATCCATCTATGTGTTTATTTACTTATGTGTTTATTCATTCATAGAGTCATTTCATCACTCATTCAACAATGACCTGACACTCACTAATGGCAAGGCCTTGTGCTGAAGCCTAGCAATATGAAGACACCTAAAATATAATCCGGAGAGCCACACATGAGAACAAAAATAGTGGGAATATGGTTCGTGACACAAGAGGCTTGGAGGTAGCCCGGGAACACAAAGGAGGAGGTACTTCACCGTGGAGGCTTCTGGAGTTCTCTGGAGTAAGTAGTAAACTCAGATGCCTGTAGGGGCCAAGCAAGTGACAGATTCCCACGATGGGGCCTGAAGGAACTGTTCTGACGAAATCTGATGGAACACTTTTGATTTGCGAGCATAATTCACTCAGGAAACCTGCTTGTAATCCAAAGCACTTGTATATCAAAGCGAATTTCCCCATGAGCAATACTGGAAACTCAGATGATTTGTTCTACAACCCCAAAATATTCATAAAAAATGATTACCATACTCTAATAGAATACACAATAATAAATACAAAATATAAAGAAAACTGTATAACCCTGCACTTACTTTTGAAAACTTTCGTGGCTGGAGTGAGGGAGACCAGAGAGAGGAGGGTCCTTGTGTGGGATGACTTTCACTATCACTAACAGAGTCGCTATCTATTGACTTAATGGAATCTTTTTCTTTTCCTGCAACTTTAACAAGTAACCTAGCCAATGACACTTGCTTTTGCTTCCTTTTGAGGATTTCATGGGAAAGCTGACATTGCATTTACAGTCACCCACGATCCCTCAGCAAGAGAGCGAGAGAAGAACCATTGACTCAGTTGGGATCATGTGACATTTGCCATCATATACTATTCATATTGCAAGACATCATTCGTTTCTCAAGTTAAAATTTATTAGAGATGGTTGCTCGTCTTGTGGAACAATTGAAGAGCAAGTCACTCGCAACCCAAGGCTTTGCAGTTATAGAAGTGGGCTTAGCATTCTAGAAACTGGGAACATTATAAATAATGGTGGCTATATCCTGGGGTCCACCTTCAATGTGTAGCTCAACCTGGTTTATTTGCTTGTCTAATACAAGCCTCCTAGTCCAGTTCTTCCTTATTTCTCCTCAGATCAAGGGTAATAACCTATTTAGCCTCCCTGCTTCCACTCTGGCCCCCCCTCCCAGTCTTTCCTACATTCAGAAATCAGAGGGAAACAGAATGCATACATCAGTTCTGTATTCAGCAACTTCCCGCTTCACTCAGAGTTAAAGCAAAAGCTGATGGTGTGAAAGTTACCATGGTGTGAACCACATTTCTTAGCTGAATAATAGCATACTTTAGGGGGCTTTAAAAAGTGTCAGAAGTTGGCCCTGAAGCCCTGAAATTCTGCATGATCCAAGATGGTGCCTAGGTTCGGCCTCTACATTCTCTCCCTCTCACTTGGTTTGGTCAACTCAACCATTAGCTTTGCAGACAGACCTTCGCCGACACCCAAACTGAGCCCCACTCTCACGTGCTTTTGCGTCTTCGCTTTTTATCATGGTACGCTTCATAATGCATGTAGGTAGGTACTGGCTCATATGCTTACAGCCACTCCCCCCAGACCAGCCCATGACGTCAGATATTTTTACTTTTTTTGTTTATCAGTCCATCCCCAGGGCCTATACAAGTACCTGGGGAACACAAGAAGCATTAAATCTATAAGCCTGAATATAGATGCAATGGCAATGTGGGTGGAGGCAGGATTTAACACATTTGAAGGAAGTGGATGGAGAGTGGCAACAGGAAACAGAAAACGATCCATAAAACTGGAGGAGGCTTTGTGAAAAGTAAGGCGCTAGCATGTTTTCCCTAAGAAGATGGTGAACCTTAACTATTTTTTATTTTATTTTATTTTTAAATATTTATTTATTTATTTTTAGAGAGAGAGTAAGCATGAGCAGGGGAGGGCTAGAGAAAGAGAGGAAGAAAGAATCCCAAGCAGGCTCCATACTGTCAGTGCAGAGCCCTAACCCACAATCAGTGAGATCATGACCTGAGCTAAAATCAGGAGTCAGATGCTCAACCGACTGAGCCCCCCAGACACCCCAAACTTTAACCATTTTAAACAGGAGGCTTTCCGTCCTGATTTGTATTTTAGGAAGCTCACTCCTACTGTATTTCGGGGCAGAATTAGTCCACAATAGGGTTAACATGACCGGAAATAGCTGCTAGGAAACTCTTGCGATCATAATGAGAAAGCTTGAACAAAGAAAGGACACATTTGAACATCACTCTAAGGAACAAAGTGGGAAACTGAGCCCTACATGGCTTTGTGATACCTAATTTAGTGACAAACAGAACTATGAAGGATTGGTCACTTGTATTTTAGCCTTTGTAATTCACTGTTTTCTCTTTTGCAGAAGCTTTCCTTTGACTCCCAGGTGCGTTCTCTATTCCGGTTAAATACAAATTAAGACAAGCTTAAAAAAATACAAATTTAAGGGGTGCCTGGGGGGCTCAGTTGGTTAAGCATTCAACTTTAACTCAGGTCATAGTCTTGCGGTTCTTGGGTTCGAGCCTGGTGTGGGGCTTTATGCTGACAGCTCAGAGCCCAGAGCCTGCTTCGGATTCTGTGACTCCCTTTCTCTGCCCGTCTGCTGCTCATGCTGTCTCTCGCTCTCTAAAAAATAAACACTAAAAAATTTTAAAAACTACAAATTAAGACCCCTCTATAGCTCCTTTGGTGCTAGCGCTCTGTTTCCTTTGCAAGGTGTGAGTGATCCTAATGTGTCTCTCCTTTTACATCGTTGTTTTATAGACTGTCCCACACATTTATCATCCTCATGTGAAAAAGTGCCTCATGACAGCTGTGTCTGTTCTAAATCTCTTCCATTTTCCATTTATACACCATTGTCTTATAATCTATTCAAAGAACTAAGATGTGATCTTAGCACAACCTATAGTGATTAATGTTATTATTATTTTCCCCCCGAACAAATAAGCTCACAATCAATGAGAAAAGATTCATCTGCAAAAGAACCTCCAAGGAAACCTCAACCCCTTATTACCCTTCCACCTTCTGTAAACCTGTCCGCACCATGTCTGTAGAGTCCCTCCCCTCCTCCCCACATTCAACTCAATCTTACTTTGGTTAAAGAAGTAAATCTAATTAAAGGAGCCCGGGAAATGGAAACTGTTTCACGACTTAAGGATGCGGGATCTGTGCTAGTTTCACCAGCGATTGGGCTTACGAGATGGAAAATTCCTTGGGCCGCTAGGCAACGCACTTTCAATGTTGTTGAAACATCTGGTTTTCTTTGTGTTAAATCCTTTCCACGAGGTGGGTGAAGGTTTTTATTTTAATTGAATTTGTAGTTAATTCCAGATAAAGATGAGTCGCTTTTTGCTGATGCTGTTCAAATCAGGGGTCCCAACGCCCCTGCCCCTCCCCAAAACTCCTTTCTACTGGAAAGTGATCAAAAGAAGTGGTGGATACTTTGGTCTCAGTGAATCTCCGTTTGTTTATACGTTTAGGGCAGAAGGATAATTTCTGGCTCACACGATTCCTGACTTGGTCCTGTGAGTCCTGTGTGATAGAAATTGAAGGGAAGACTTCAGTGTCTTAAATGCAGTAATGGTCTTAAATTCTAACAGATTCGGCAAGGGCACAGATGGGCTTTGATTTGAAGATGGCTTACCCCCTTCCTTGTGAATGTTTACCTGGTATTAGTTGATGCCAAGTAATTGATTTATGCTCTTAGTCAAGCTTTCCAGTATTCGCTGCAAAATTTGTTAAACAAATTAATATGTGGATGAACAAAATAAATATAAAGCATCCAAATCACCCAGGGCCTTTTGCCATGCCACCTGATTGATAGATTTCTGCCTGTAACAGTGGCCTTTGAAAGACAATGTTTTCCTTGAGTTTACATTTTGGATGTTATGAAATAAAGGAAGACTATTAAAGTACAATTAACTTGTTTTCCAGCCAACCCTGGGCGAATGAACCCTCCCCTCCCTTCTCTCTCCTTCCTATAGAACTTTATTTTGGGACTGTAGAATAGAAACTAAAACCATGATCTAAAATCAAAAGTCAGAAGAAGAAAAAAAAAGAAAAAAGAAAAAAAATGGCTTTCCATAGCTTATCAGGTAGCCTGAAATCTATCACCATTCCCTTTTGGCCCACTTATCAAAGGCAATTTACCTTTTTTTTTTGGAGGTATTGGACCTAGAAGAAGGCACCCACTTCTCTAGAAGCAGAGTAGAGACGTCAGTCAAAAGCCATGGACACAGACTTTAAAGTAATTTTGGCATTTTCAAAGATAACTGATACTGATTAACTCTTCATAAGTCTTCCTGTTCTTAACACTCTTAGACACAAAGCCGGAAGTTTTACTCTTCTATAAGGGATCTGCACTGATTCTTGTAGCCAGGTTAGTTGTCTTCCATGTGGACCTTTTAAGATGCAGCATGGATATTTACCAATAGTTTCACTTTTTAAAATCCATTCACACTCTCTCCAAAGCCTTCTGGTGCTTATTTGAGCAATTCAAGGGCTAAAGGAACATGACTAATTCATTTCTAAAATTTGGTAGATACTCAATAAGTGATATCTTACTTAATAAACTCAAATAGTTATAGAAGAGGGAAAAATGTGTTTCTCTTTATTTGGCCAGAGTTGCAAGCCATTACATGCAATAATGAGAAATGTTGGCTAGGGTAGGTAAAATTAAATACAGTAGGTAAAGAAACTGCTATCTCAGAGTAAGAGTAGATTGATTTCAATTTTTCTCTGATATAAATTATACTGCAGTGAACATCCATGGAAAGAAATTTTTGAGTGCACCTTGCATTATATCTATAATGTTCATTTCATGGTCAAAGGATATAAGCTTTGCTTTTTCATATTCTTAATAACATTGCCTATTGTAATTAAGTTTATTAATAATTGATAGATGAAAGTGATATCTCCCTTTTGTTTTGTTATATATAAATAAATATCAGTATTACACATATAAATATTATGTATGTGTATATAAATATATATAGTCTGGGAAGGATTATTGGCTCCAGTTTTTTTACCTTCCCTGTACCCCTCATCTGCTATACATCTTTGCAATACATTTTTACAAAAGGTAGAATATACTCCCCTTCTTTGGCTTTTGCTATGTGACTTCCTTTTTGGCCAATGTGAAGTTAGAAGATAAAAGGAAGAAGGACTTGAAATGACATTTTGAAGTTAGTCATGCATCCTTGTTATTTTTTTTTAATTTTCTAATGTTTATTCATTTTTGAGAGACAGAGAGAGGCAGCAAGGAAGTGGGGGAGGGGCAGAGAGAGAGGGAGACAGAATTTGAACCAGGCTCCAGGCTCTGAGCTGTCAACACAGAGCCCAACTCAGGGCTCGTACTCATGAACCTTGAGATTGTGACCTGAGCCGAAGTCAGGCGCTTAACCGAATGAGCCACCCAGGCACCCCCATGCATCCTTGTTATAAGCCATCCACATGGCCTACCTGTCTGCTGGTCCTGGAAGAGAAGAGGTCCCAGACAGAGTAAATCAACTCTAGCAAACTTGTAACATGAAGCTGAACCATGCTACGGGACTCAGAAAGTCATGGCCGAAAAGTAAACGCTTAATTGTTGTATACCACTGAAAATCCAAGATGTGTTATGCCCCAGGAGTCAACTGCTATGTATATCTAACATGAACCTGTTACTCGCCACAGAGAACAGGAAGTAAGAGTGTAACATGACTGCTTATAATGCATTAAGAGAAAAAGGTACAATATAGAAATATTATTAATATTATTAATATAGATCAGTTGATTTGATTTGTAGAAAATAAAACCAATGAAGAATAGAAAGAATAGAAGAATAGAAAATGGCATGTGAAAGGTACCTCTTTGATTGCCAATAAAGTTGAATATTTCATATTTTTCCTTTCTAAAATTTGCCTCAGTGTGAGGCATTCCAGGTCTTCTTTAGGTTGTTCGTCCTTCTTCACTTTGTAATTATTTTTATGTGTGACTGACACATATTAAATATTTTATATATTGGGTATGATAAATGTGCAAATATTTTTCCTAATCTGCTTAGGATTTTATATTTTGTTAAATAGAAATTCTTTAAATAATAATAAATAATAAATTAATAAATTAATAATATTAATAAATTAATAGTCTTTTATGCTTCACTGCATGTTTAGGAAATTTTTACATTTCCACTTTTACATTTAAAAGTGACTAATTTTGGTGTATAATGCAAGATGGGAAATTACCTCTCGTCTCCAACTTTGCCAAAAGTTTTCATTAACAATGTTTAATGAATTCAACATTCCCCAGTTGATATGAAATGTTGCTGCTACTGCTGTGTAACAGGAATTGGGTGACTTGTTTTTTTTATTGTTGTATAATTACAGCCAGCAATATTGCACCTTCATGATATGAAATGATATCAAGAAATATGTATGAAGTTACTTTCTGTAAGATTTTTTTAAAGTTTATTTATTCATTTTTGAGAAAGAGAAAGAGAGAGAGCATGCAAGTGGGGAGGGAGAGAGAAAGAAGGAGAGAATCCCAAGCAGGCTCCACACTGCCAGCGCAGACCCAGATGTGGGTCTTGAACTCACAAACGGTGAAATCATGACCTGAGCTGAAGTCAAAAGTCAGACACTTACCTGACTGAGCCACCCAGGTGCCCTGAAATTATATTCAATAAAAAAGGAGATAACTTATGTCATAAAATCTGTCCTAATGTCTTATGTCCCTAATTCTGTAAAACCAATATACACACACAGACATATGTGAGGAAGATTTAAAAAAAAAAAAAGGAAGATATTAGTGACCTCTAATTCTATGTGGATGAAAAGATAAGGGATGATTTTTATTTATTCTTCACTGTTTTCCGTGTTTTCTAAATTTTCTGCACTCAACATATAATACTTCTATACTCAGAAAGAAAAACCATTAATGAATATTTTTTTTAAAAGTTAAAACAAGACTCCAGTAACTCAACAAGTTCTATTAACTAGAACCTCACATTTATTTGCTTGTTTGTAGACTAGATAAAAGAAAAGACTTATTGTTGATTTAAAAAAAAGAAAAAAAACTAATTGGGCACCTGGGTGGCTCAGTCGGTTAAGTGTCAACTTCAGCTCGGGTCATGATCTTACAGTTTGTGAGTTCGAAACCTTTATCAGGCTCTGTGCTCTGTGCTAATGGCTCAAAACCGAAAGCCTGCCTTGGATTGTGTGTCCCTCTCTCTCTGCCTCCTCCTTGCTTGTGCTGTTTCTCTATGTCTCTCAAAAATACATTGAAAAAAACATTAAAAAACATTTTAAAAAAACCCTAATCATATGAAACTTGATTTAACTTGCCCTTAGCCAAAATATTTACATTTATGTTTATTTTATTTATTTAAATTTCCTTCCCTCTCTTTGAAAAGTCATCTCCTAGCTATCTTACTGCTATTCTTGGAAGAAGTCTATTTTATTTTTTACCTTAGGCTTATTTTTTTTTTAATTTTTTAAATATTTTATTTATTTCTGAGAGAGAGAGAGAGCGAGCATGAGCAGGGTAGGGTCAGAGAGAGAGAGGGAGACACAGAATCTGAAGCAGGCTCCAGGCTCTGAACTGTCAGCACAGAGCCCAACGTGGGGCTTGAACCCAAGAACCACGAGATCATGACCTGAGGTGAATTCGGACGCTCAACCGACTGAGCCACCCAGGCGCCCCTTACCTTAGGTTTAAATCATTCCCAGTATCACCTGAGACATGAGGCAAGACTACACATAGCTGGTTAGGGGGAATTTCACTCTTTGATTAGAGAAATAAATTTATTTTAATATTCCTATTTCCCTTCTAGAGAGGTTTTCTGTAGACTCATAGAGAGCTTCTACACTTGAAGAGAAGTTGAGCTCCATGGTTTTTGAGGGTCCATCCAGTGCCATAGTTGCATAACTCTTAAACTGTCCAGAGAAGGCATGGAGTGGGCCTGCAGCTTGGAGGCTCACTCTTTAGGGGTAGGGGACCCTCATGGAAAGATGTGTGGTGAAGAGTACTTGGTCCCAATGCTCCATTCCAGGTATACATCAGACCCATCTGTGGTTAGGAAGTAATAAGAAACAGGAATGAACTATGGCCTTTCCTGCCACACGTCAAAGTTAATTCTGTTTCAAATGAGTCTTAATTATGCCGGTAAAGTTTCGGGTTTAACGGACAGAACCTGTTCACTGAAACTATAACTTTTATTGTGAGGACGAAGAAAGATTTAAGATCAAGTTCACTTTAAATGTGATGAATGTCATCTGAAGCTACAATATTAATTGTTGAGGCAAGAAAACCTTACATCTCTCTTGTAGAGTGGTTGGCTCATTGTCATTCCATCAGTGAAGATACTTATGCCTGAGAAAACCCAAATCTCCAAGAAGGTATCAAGCTCTGTCTTTTTTGAACTTGCTGTACTCAATTCCTGTACTAATTTTTTTAAATGTATTCTTTTTTTTTAATGTATTATTTATTTTTTTGAGACAGAGAGAGACAGAGCATGAGCGGGAAAGGGGTAGAGAGAGAGGGAGACAGAGAATCCGAAACAGGCTCACAAGCTCTGAGCTGCCAGCACAGAACCCGATGCGGGGCTTGAACCCATGAACCGTGAGATCATGACCTGAGCCGAAGTCAGATGCTCAACCAAGCCACCCAGGCGCCCCCTTTTAATGTATTATTTTTGTGGAGGGTCTAAAACCTAGCAACCTTGTAAACAGTTGTTATTTTTATGACTATAAATCACTTGTTTGGGGCATCTAGGTGACTCTGTTAAGTGTCCAACTTTGGCTCAGATTCATGATCTCACAGTTCGTGAGTTTGATCCCCACGTCTGGTTCTGGGCTGACAGCTCAGAGCCTGGAGCCCATTTCAGATTCTGTGTCTCTCTCTGTCTCTCTCTCTTTCAAAAATAAATAAACATTTAAAAAAATCTAATAAAGGATAGGGAAAACATGTCCCGAAATTTTTTAAAAAATTAGTTTTGGGACACCTGGGTAGCTCAGTGGATTAAGTGTCTGACTTTAATTCAGGTCATGATCTCAGGGTTCATGAGTTAAAGCCCCATATCAGGCTTTGTGCTGTCTCCCTCTCTCTCTGCCCCTCCCCTGCTAGTGTGCTCGTGCTTGCCAGTAAATATTTAACAACTTAAAAACAATTAAAAAATTTAAAAGTCGTATTGAAGTATAGCTGACATACAATGTTGTGTTGGTTACAGGTGTACAACACAGTGATTTAACATCTCTGTACATCATACAGTGCTTATCACAGTAGCTGTAACCACCACGTGTCACCTTACAACATTCCTGCAATATTCTGGACTACATTCTCCATGTTGTACTTTCTATCCCTGTGATTTATCTTATACCTGGAAGTTTGTACCTCTGAATCCCCTTCACCCATTTCACCCATCCCACATCTAATCTGCATCTGGCAACCTCCAGTTTGATCTTTGCATGTGTTCATGTAGATTTCACATATAACTGAAATCATATGCTATTTGTCTTTTTCTGACTTATTGCATTTAGTGTATCCTATAGGTCCATTCATGTTGTCACAAATGGCAAGATTTCATTCATTTTTTTATGGCTAATTAGTATTCCCTTGTATATATACTACATCTTCTTTATCCATTCATCTATCACTAGACACCCAGGTTGCTTCCCTATCTTGGCTCTTGTAATACTGCAATAAACATAGAGTTGGATATATCTTTTCAAGTTGGTGTTTTTGCTTTCTTTGAGTAAATACCCAGTGGTGGAGTTGCTGAATTGTATGGTGTTTCCATTTTTAGTTTTTTGAGGAAACTGCGTACTGTTTTCCACAGTGATGGTACCACTTACATTCCCGCCAACAAGGCATGAGCGTTCCCTTCTCTCCACATCCTCACCAACCCTTATTTCTTCCCTTTTGGATATGAGTCCTTCTAATTGGCGTTAGGTGATATCTTGTTGTGGTTTTGATTTGCATTTCCTTGAAGATTAGTGATGTTTCATGTATCTGTTGGCCATTCTGTCTTCTTGGAAAAATGCCTATTCAGGTCATCTGACCATTAGTTAATCAGATTATATATAGATATAGATGTAGATATAGATATAGATATAGATATAGATTTGAATGTTGAGTTGGATGAGCTTATTTATTTTAGATATTAGCCTCTTATCACACATACCATTTGCAATATCTTCTCCCATTTAGTAAGTTTCATTTTTGTTCATTGATGGTGTTCGTTGTCACGTGAAACCTTCTGAGTCTGATTTAGCCCCCATAGTGTATTTTTGCTTTTGTTTTCCTTGACTAAAGAAACATATCCAGATAAATGTTTGTAAGGCTGATGTTAAAGAGCTTATTGCCTATGTCTTGATTACTCTCTTGATTACTATAGCTTTATAGTAAGTCTTTATAGTAGGTAAGGTATATACTGTGTCAGGTAATATTAGTTCTCCAACTTTCTTCAGTATTGTTTTGGCTATTCTGAGTCTTTGCCATCCCATATAACTTTATTCAGTTTGTCAATATCCACAAATAACTCGCTGTGATTTTAGTTAAAATTACATAGAATCTGTAGATCAATTTGGGAGGAATTAGAATTGTGACAATATCTAGTCTTCTTATCTATAAATATGAAGTATGTCAACATTTAGTTCTTTGATTTCATTCATCAACATTTTATAGTTTTCCTCATATACCTATTATACATATTTTGTTACATTTGTACCTAAGTATTTCATGGGGGGGGTACTAAATATTATCGATACTGCCTTTTTAGTTCTAATTCCAGTGTTCATATTTTGTATATAGGAAAACAGTTGGTTTTTGTATCAGGCAAAATTGCTATAATTGCTTTATTAGTTCCACGAGGGGTTTTTGTTTTTGTTGATTCTTTTGGATTTTCTACATAGGCAATAATATCATTAGTGAAAAAGGTAGTTTTATGTCTCCTTTCCCAATCCATTTGCTTTCATCTCCTTTTCTTGCTTTATTGCATTAGCAAAGACTTCCCATATGATGTCAAAAAGGAGGGATGAGTCTTATATCTAATCTTAGTGGAAAAGCTTTGAGTTTCTTACCATTAAGTATGATTAGCTATAGATTTCTTTTGTCGATAATCTTATCAAGTTGAGAATATTTCCTTCCATTTCTATTTTACTTAGACTTCTTATCGTGAATATATGTTGCATTTTGTCAAATGCTCTTTCTATATTGATATAACCATGTGATTTTCTTTTTAATCTGTTGATGTGAATAAATGAGTTTTGTATATCTGGGATAAATCCTATTTGGTTGTGGTGTAAACTCTTTTTTTAATTTTTAATGTTTACTTACTTATTTTGAAAGAGAGAATGGGGGAGTAACAGAGAGAGAGAGAGAGAGAATAGAGGGAGACTGAGAATTCCCAAGCAGGCTCTGGACTGTAAGCATGGAGCCCTACATGAGGCTCGAACTCACAAACTGTGAGATCATGACCTGAGCCGAATCAAGAGTCAGATGCTCAGCTGAGTGAGCCACCCAGGTGCCCCTCTTTTTATACTTTTTAAATTTCAATTCGATGATGTTTTATTAGGGACTTCTGCATCTGTGTTCATGGGAAATATTGGTCTGTAATTTTCTTTTCTTATAATTTTTTCCCTAGTTTTGGTACTAGGACAGTACTAGCCTCTAGATGAGTTAAGAAGTATTAAATCTTCTATCTTCTGCAAAGATTGTAAAGAATTGGTGTAATATCTTCCTAAATGTTTGGTGCAATTCACCAGGGAACCCATCTGGACCTTGTGTTTTCTGCTTGGGAAGGCTATTAATTATTAATTATTGATTCAATTTTTTCAGTAAGTCCAGGTCTACTCAGATAACCTATTTCTTCTTGTGTGAATTTTGGCAGAATATGTCTTTCAAGGAATTGATGTATTTTTTCTAGATTATCAAACCACTGTGTTTTGAATTCCCATAATCAGTACAGTTATTACATTAATATTTTAATTTAGGAGAACTCTGCTGAAAAGAAAAATTATAAAATATGGCTTGGATAAATATGCTGTTCTCATGCAGTTATTTAGATTAGATGATTATCATATTGAAAAAAGAGGAAGAAGAGAAAATGGGAAATGAAACTGTTTACAATGATGCATTGTGGTAAAAATTCAGAGGTAAATTCAACAAGGCTGAGCTGGGGGTGACTAGGAAAACAGAAAGTCACTGGACGCCTATCTATCTAAAGTACCAGGCGATTGGAAAGGAGAAAGCACTAAGGGGATTGCTCTAGAAAGTACTGAGGTCAGACTTCGCTTCTGCAGATTCTATAGTAGCAAGAAAATGGACTTTTTGAAATTAGAATGAGTTTCACTGTGTGGTCTTGAGCAAGTTATAACTTCTCTGAGCCTTTGTTTCCTTGTGGGCATATTAATAACATTAGAGATATCAAGGGCTTGATGAGAAGAAATTCACAGAAAACACTGTGGTAAGTGGTATCCTAGGTTTGATATTGTAAATGCCATTCAGTAGTGTGTTGATGGAATATTCATCTATGAAATGAAACAAGAAAGGACAAAGGAAATTTGTGTGGATTAATAGTGACCCACTTGAAACAAAATTCCATTCGCTTGTCTTCTGAGTTTTATTTTCCAAAATTAGGAAGACAAAGCCTCTGTCATATTTAAATCCTCATGACATACTTTGCATGAGACAGATTGTAAACTTGCAACTCACTTACCAAATTATTATCTGGAGGGAGAGTTTGTCCTAACTGCCTGTATTTCTCATTGGATAACCGAAAGCCTCCCTTCTTTCTCTTTGATGTGGTTAATTCTCGAAAGCCATTGGTGATTTAGGAATCTTTCTGAAAAAAAAGCACTCCTTGAGTGAAAGAAAAAAATGCAGCAGTAATGTTTTTAAATACCCCCTAGCCCCTTAGACTTAAGGGACCACAACAACAGGGATAAAATTATTCGAAGAAAAAAATAAGTAAGAATTTTCAAACTTTTTTTTTTTATATGAAGCCACATGGTGACGGATCATTGATGTTTTCTCAATGAGCACCGCTAGGGGTAAATAAGCGGAAATAGATAATACAGAGCTGCCTAAATTCAACCTAACATTGAATTTAGCAGCAAATACCGGGAAGTTAAAAAACTCCAGGCAGTCATTTCTTAATCTTTACAGATATCTATTCCTTTAAGAGGCCTTGCTTATGTTATTTCTGATTTTAAAAAAACAGTTAGTGTTTTTCTTTTGAAATAATTAAAGGGAAAGGAAGTCTAAAGAGAGACTGAGTGACATCCAATATTCCCTAATACCCTGTTGTTGCTTTAGGTGATTGGTATACTTAATTAAGGAGGGTCCTGGGTCTGTCATCGACCAGGGCCTGACCTGGGGGTGGGAAGGAGTGAGCTGTAACCTGACCGAGCCCAGGTGTGTGCCTGCAGGTCACACTCTGGGAAAACATGCGGCCCCAACAAGCCTTTCCCAAGTCTGGCCACGCTGTTAACTGTTTCAGGTCTTCTCAAATGTCCAAATTCTCTCATGCTTTAGCCCAGGTCAGCATGCGTTTCTCTCAATTATGATTTTCACGTTGGAAAAGGAAGTGCACAAGGTTAAGAGGCTTGTTTAAAACTGTAAAGTCTGTGGCAAAGAACAGAACTCATCTCTTCTGACTGCTAGTCGCTGTTCTGTATGTGACAACAGAGTGCCCCTCAAGTAGACTCGCACCAATCCACAAATGCCAGTTACTTAAGGAATGTTTTCTTCTTCTAGTGCATAGTGTTATTTTTTAAAATTATTTGTTTAATGTTTTTTTATTT
This sequence comes from Hyaena hyaena, assembly GCF_003009895.1. Taxonomy (NCBI): domain Eukaryota; kingdom Metazoa; phylum Chordata; class Mammalia; order Carnivora; family Hyaenidae; genus Hyaena; species Hyaena hyaena. Next base: position 1,855,587 of record NW_024080939.1, read on the forward strand.
TTCAGAGAGAGAGATAGAGTGAGCGAGAGGGGAGGGCCAGACAGAGGGAGACACAGAATCTGAAACAGGCTCCAGGCTCTGAGCTGTCAGCACAGAGCCCCATGTGGGAATCAAAGCTACCAACTGTGAGATTATGACCAGAGCCAAAGTCGAAGGCTTAACCGACTGAGCCACCCAGGCATCCCGATTTTTTTCTTCCTTCCTTCTTTGCCCCTTCCCTCCTTCCTTCCTTCTCTCTACCATTTTCTCTTTTCCTTTTTCTTCCATCTCTTTCTTTCCCTCTTTCTTTCATTCTCCCTCCTTTCTTACTTTCTCTCTTCTTCCTTTGTTCCTTTTCTTTTCTTTTCTTTTCTTTTCTTTTCTTTTCTTTTCTTTTCTTTTCTTTTCTTTTCTTTTCTCCTTCCTCCCTTCCTCCCTTCCTCCCTTCCTCCCTTCCTCCCTTTCCTTCCTTTCCCCTCCTCTTTCTTTCTTTCTTTCTTTCTTTCTTTCTTTCTTTCTTTCTTTCTTTCTTTCTTTCTTTCTTTCTTTCTCCTTCCTTCCCTTCCCACCCTCCTCTCTCCCTCCCTTCCTTTCTTCTTTCCTTCCTCTCTTTCTCTCTTCCTCTCTCTCCATCTTCTGCTCATCTCTCTGTCTACTTGTCTGTATCATAGGTTAAAAAGTCTTTGTTTATACCATGCTCCAGAAGACTTGGACCTTGTGCATCTAACATATTTTCCATGTTTTTCTCTCTGTAAATTTCCCTATCTCATAAGAGGTATTTATCCATAGAAAGACTGGGTAGATGGGGGAAAGCTCCTAAACACTGTACACAAATAGCTTAGTGGGAGAATGAATTAAAGTACCCTCCCTATGGATATTTTTATTGTAATTTGTCCATGAGCTACAATGTATATTTACAGACAAAAAGTATTAAAAAAATAAATTATCTTACTTGACATCCAAATAAATGATCTTAGTTGCCGTTTTGAATAAACATCTGCACCTAGTTATTTAAGTGGCTTATATTTCATTTCCTTTTTTTTGTAATTCTGTTTATGAAAAGCATTCTAAAACTGATAACACATTTAAATTTATAGAGTCAATTGAACTTATATCGAAGGCTATCTTCATTGTGAGGATATATAACATAATTCTTCTGCACTTTGCACCTTTTTAAATCCATGGACCAAATGGATTGACATCCTTTCAAAATATCATGTGAATATCCATTTCAGAGTCATTCAAGTACAGATACCTATTTGGGTCAATCTTACTTGAACTCCAATGGACTGCCATAAGGCACATAAGGTTGCTAGCACAACCAAGCAAAACAATTTTATGTTGTGGTCAGATGTTCTCATTTCTGTTAGTTGGGAACAGTGTGTGTGTGTGTGTGTGTGTGTGTGTGTGTGTGTGTGTAGTAGACTGAATGTCCACATTTATGTCATAAGTCTTAAATCACAAATTCACTTGATATATGATATTTGGGCAGATTAATTAATCCTTAAGAGCCTTAATTCAGGGGCACCTGGGTGGCTCAGTTGGTTAAGTGTCTGAATCTTGATTTCAGCTCAGCTCATGATCTCACGGCTCAAGAGATCAAGCCCCAGGTTGGGCTCTGCACTGATAGCATGGAACCTGCTTGGGATTCTCTTTCTCCTTCTCTCTGCCCTCCACTAACTCGTACATGTTCTCTCTCTCCCTCTCTCTCTCTCAAGCATAAATAAATAAATTTAAGCCTCATTTCATATGTAAAGTAGGAGTTAAAATAAGCACTCAACAAAATTGCTAATCATAGTGAATGCTCACAAAGTAAATGACCCAATTTAGCACATACTATCGGTAGATGTTCAGTTAATAAATTCCTGGCCCTTCTCTTTTCTTATGTCAGAATAGCTGCTGCTGTTCACCTTCTGAAGCTCTGATCTCATCATCTCTCCTACTGTTCTCTTTCTTCACACTGCCTTTCTTTTATCTTTCCTCCTTTTTGTGTTGATGTTTACTCCCTTTCTTCCTCCCTTTCTACAGAAAGTAGGAGCTGATTGGAGTGTTCTGCTTCTTCTGACCAGTGAACTGATTAATTGTCATACTGAACCCACCACTTTACCCAAGCTGCTAGTTCAAAGCTCTTTTTAATGGAGTTTCTTGAGGAGCTGGTACTCTAAAGAAAACTCTTGGAGAAATACTGGATAGATAAATGAGGGTGCAGACCTCAAGCATTATCATCTGACACAGTAGTATAGTTCTAGAGTCAATTAAATAATAGACCATTTTGGGGCACCTGGGAGGCTCAGTTGGTGAAGCGCCCAACTCCTGCTCAGGTCATAATCTCACAGTTCATGAGTTTGACCCCAGCATCAGGGTCTGTGCTGACAGCCTAGAACCTGGAACCTGCTTTAGATTCTGTGTGTATGTCTCTCTCTGCCCTTCCCCTGCTCAAACTCTGTCTCTCTCTCTCTCTCTGAAAAATAGACATTAAAAAATTATTTAAAAAAATACATATGTAGATAAACAAATCATAAAAAGTCATTTGAAGCATTTTTATAGGATTCAAGTTAGATTGGGAGGTTACTTCCCATTCTCTAGGTTAATAATGATAAATGCACATATGTCCTGCACAATGTTAATTGCTCCCAAGATTCAAACCAAGATGTTTTTTCTTTAAAATTTTTTTTAATGTTTATTTACTTTTGAGAGAGAAAGAGAGATAGAATGGCAGTGGGGAAGCAGCAGAGAAAGAGGGAGACACAGAATCCAAAGCAGGCTCCAGGTTCTGAGCTATCAGCACAGAGCCCAACATGGGGCTCAAACCCACGAACTATGAGATCAACACCTGACCTGAAGTCAGAAGCTTAACCGACTGAGCCATCCTGGGTGCCCTCAAATTGAGATGCTTTTCAATGAAGTTTTAGAAAGTTTTAGAGTTATTATTACTATTTTGTAAGATTGCCTCTTTGGGCTATATAGCACATCTTCAATTTGTCTTCTCATGTAGCTACTATGTCCAAATCAAGTCAGACAAGCTGGATTCCAAACACCATTCAAAACAAAAAAATTCCAGAAATGTACTTTCCATCATATCCTGAAACGATGTGGCCTTGGCTCTGGAATGTGACCACTCCCAATGAGGTAGCTAGGTACAATGGTGTGCATTCCATTGCCATGCACAAACCACTACTTATTTGAGAGCTACGCTATCAGCATGTTGTTACTTCTGCAGTAAACTTCCAAAACTTCAATAACATTCATTTTGATAACTCCACAATTTTTATCTAAAATTCTGAAATGTATGTTCAATTTAATGCACATATGTCTTTAACTCTGTTGGGAAGCAAGACACAGACAGGGCAGTTGTTTTTCTACTTTATTTATTTATTTATTTAATTTATTTTTAAATTTATTTTTGAGAGAGAGAGAGAGACAGCACGAGCAGGAGAGGGACAGAAAGAGGGGGAGACACAGAATCCAAAGACAGGCTCCAGACTCTGAGCTATCAGCACAGAGCCCGACATGGGGCTCGAACCCATGAACCGTGAGATCATAACCTGAGCTGAAGTCGGACACTTAACCGACTGAGCCACCCAGGCATCCTAAGTTTTTCTACTTTAAATAAATACAAATATATAAAGGAGTAGATTAGATTAGATTAGATGACATCACAGACTCTGTACTTGCTTGATCTAAAAGCCCCAAATTCCACAGCATTGAAAAAGCCTTCCCAATCAGATCAGAGACTAAAAAAGAATATTTGAAAGTGAGCTTCAGAAGGAAAGAAGGCAGGCAGGCAGACAGAAGGAATGAAGGAAGGAAGGAAGGAAGGTAGGAAGGAGGGAAGGAAGGAAGGAAGGAGGGAAGGAAGGAAAATCAGCACTATTTGGAGAAATGCCCCTTTACATGATACCAAAGCAATAAACTGCTCCTTTTTATCTAGGGAGACAGATTATTAAAACAAGCAATGTGTTTATCTTTCTAAAAAATTAATAGCTAGTATTCTAGAATTCTTTTTAAAAAAATTTAAGGTTTATTTATTCATTTTTGAGTGAGAGAGAGACAGAGCATAGGAGAGGAGCAGAGGTGGGGGGGGGCACAGAATCCAAATCAGGCTCCAAGCTCCAAGCTGTCAGCACAGAGCTCTAAGTGGGGCTCAAACCCACAAATGGCAAGATCTTGACCTAAGCCAGTATTGGATGCTTAACTGACAGAGCCATCCAGGCACCCTAATAGTGAGTACTCTAAACCGTAGTAGACATCATTTGCTTTTGCCTGTCAACCATTTATTTCCTATTTGTCTGGTAACAGCACCTTGAGTTTTTTTTTAAGAAATGTCCAGCTATACTGCATACAGTACAAGAGTAACAAAGGACAGTGTGTTTTTTCTTGCCTGAAGAGTGGGCAGTGTTTATACTAGTAAGATTCTCTGCCCCAGGAATTTGAATCTTATCATAGAGAATCTGTATAGAAAGAGAGAGGTGGATTCTTCTCCAGGAAGTACCATAAAGAGACTGTTCATCAGTTCTCAGCTCATTGATTGACACATCATAGGTGACCCTCCCTACTTTGCTTTGATGGCATTTCAAGAAACTAGTTATTGAATCTATTGGGTCATCCATATGCCCCAGTTCTGTCATCTCAAATGAATCATGACTGTATCAACCAATCAAATGCATAGCCCCTTCCTGCCTTTGTTTTACCTTCTGCGCCTTGCCCTGTAACTACTACCTGGGAGCCCCTACCCTACAGGATATTCCCTAAATACCTCAAAGTCTCTAGACTGATGAAATTTGCCACTTCCATGTTACTCTTGACCATTGAAAATAATCATTTAGTCGTTTTCCTAAGATTTTTATCTGGTAAATAAGAATATGTCAGTAGAACACACATACTCCCCCTCCATAAATGCTACATAATTGTCAGTTTACAGAATACAAAGCCAAATTGGCAGGAGGTAGAGGAAGTTTGAAGATTAGGTTCAGTGAAAACATTTTCTGACCCCTGACCTCAGAAGTGAAACTAGAAATAAAAATTAAGAGAATAAGTTAAGGTATGGAGCAGAAGATTGCCAAACTATAGCTCGCAGGCCAAATCCAACCACGCCCATCCCTTTCCCTGCTGAATGCAGTAACTGTGGCTCTATAATGGTGGGATTGAGTGATGGCGACAGAGACCACATGGCTGGAAAAGTCAAAACTGTTTACTATCTAGCCTTACAAAAAGTTTGCAAACACCTGGATTTAACCACATTGTTGAAAGGGTGCTGTCTGAAAATTTTTGGAAAAATACTATGCAGTATCCACCCCTATTTTTGAGATTTCCAAAGAGAATAGCATTTGGAAAATCTGGTTATATAAAAGCTTCATTTCCACCACCTATAAGGCTATTATACTTTGGGTCATTTACCATCTCTGAGTCTCCATTTCCTCTCTGTAAACCTAAAATTTCAATCACACCTATTTCTCAGATGTACAAGCATTAGAAGTATGCCCTAGAATATATGAATATCATCTATGATGTTAAAACAGTCTTAATTTTAATGAAGAACACTCAAATGTAATTCCATTCTTCCCCAAATATATACTGTCTTTCCCAGAGGCAATCACTTCTGCCTATTTTTGTGAAAATTCTAGAAGTTTTTGCCTTCAAATTATTAAATAAGATGCTATTTCTATTTCTATTTTTTAATTTAGCTATAGAATTCACATTATGATAGATCAAGATTTCATGTGTCCAACTTAGCTTATATGTCTGCAATTCTATTTAATATAATTAAACCTCTATATCTTTTTTGAGCTACTTCTTCCTTTTACCTTTCAATATCTGTCAGATCTAATATTATTTCTAATTTATTAATATTAATAATATAATTCTATTATATTCTGAAATCATTTCAGACTATTTTTCCAAGTGGAAAGCTTTTTCAGAGGGTATGAATTAACTTGAATATATACATTTATATGTCATAAGATCATCAGCTGGTTACTTATTATATTTAATTTAGTAAATTCATGATAGCAGAATCTACGAAAGTCTATCATATAGGCATATTATTAATTTAGAAAAAAATTCCTGCTTTTGTGTTTCTGTGGCACAATTTTTTTTCAAAAGCCTGTTTCAGAATCATCTTTACTTCTATCTTGTTTCAGATGTAGATATTTTTTGAATCCATACAATGCTGTTGCTGTAATTTTATCCTGAACTGCAAATTACCACGTCCTTTCTTTTGTTTAATCAAGAAAATTCCTGCTCTCTATAATACAACCAAGGTTTATTGCTTTTTAAAATGATCTTTGAGGGCATCTGGTGGTTCAGTCAGTTAAGTGTCCAACTCATGATTTTGGTTCAGGTCATGATCTTACTTACAGTCGTGGGGTCAAGTCCTGCTTTGGGCTCTGGTCTGAGAGCACTGGGCCTGTCTGGGATTCTCTCTCTCCTCTCTCCCTCTCTGCCCCCACCCCCACTTGGACATACTCTCTCTTTCAAAAATAAACAAACATTAAAACTAACTAACTAACTAAATAAATAAAATAATCTTTAAAATGGATCTTTGCAGCAACTTTCATCACTTACAAGTGTATGAGGTCTAGGAATAATGACTACATATGTGTGAAATTTCTTTGCCTCTATTATTGCTAACATGAGATTTCATATAATAATAATAATAATAATAATAATAATAATAATAATAATGAGAGCCACAGGGTGGCTCAGTCAGTTAAGTATCCTACTCTTTATCTCAGCTCAGGTCATGATCTAATGGTTTGTGAGTTTGAGCTCCACATTGGGTTTTGCACTGACAGCACAGAGCCTCCTTAGGATTCTCTCTTTCCATCTCTGTGTCCCTCCCCCACCCCCATGCTCTCTTGCATGCACTCTCTCTCTCTCTCTCTGTCTCTCAAAAAAAAAAATAGTAATAATGGTTCTCCTTCTTCCTCTCCTCTTCCTCTTCTCCTCCCCATCCCTTCTCCTTCTATCTTTTCAGATGGCCTACTGTCCCCATGGTGGAAACTTTTAAGATCATATAGTTTCTTCTTTGATTTTCTATAATTTCATGTTCAAATGTGAAGGTTTTCCTTCATTTTCATTCCTTTTGCTTGGCACTTGACAAGCTCTTTCATTTTGAAACTGCATGTCTCCCTGAAGTCTGTAAAGTTTCTACTTGGACTGACTTGATCATATACCCCCACCTCATTTGCTCTGTTCTCTCTGATGCAACTGTTGATCAGACATTGCACTTTGGGAGTGAACTCTCCTGTTACCTTTTCTCTTCGCTGCACATTCTGAGGTATATGTTTATCTTTATTTCTCAGCTCTTTTTGCTCTCTTTTTTCCCCTCTGCAATCTTATCTCAAACTCCTAGAAACCCTTCTGGTTCAACAACAGTTCATGTTTCATGGCAGTCTCTTCTTGTTTCATGAATACAATATCTTCCCACTTTTCTCCAAGATAATTATTAGAGATTTTCTCGCTATTCCTCTTCCTCCCCTTATTGGAGTCCACTTTTAATTATGTTTGCTTCTGTTTTTCCTTTTTTAAAATCTTTTTTTCTTCATGCTGAAATATTCCTCAACTTCCTGGAGATGCCGATCTGTCCCTCTTCAAGAATGAAAAGGAATACGTTTGATGTGAATCTCTGAGCATACAGGTTTGGCTTGAGTTTCTGATTTAGGGTCATGGGCAAAGACCCATGGAGGCTACAAGAAAAACAGATTTCTTCTATAGACATAAACCTTCACCAGCTCCCAAGTGTACCCTGGACAGTTATATCCCTTTGGAGAATGACAGTGTGATTTTATTTTCCACCTGGAGTAAACATCAGATTGCTATTATGCCTTCTGGGGTGGAGGGAGAAGCTCGCTCTTGATTGTTACACAATTTCTCCCATTCAGGCTCATTTCTTCCTTCCACTCTAATACCAGAAACTCCCTGGAGCCTGCCAGCCAATCCAGCAGCTCCCCAACATTATCCTCCCCACACCCCCATTCGGGGCCACGTCTTCACTGATGGCTTCATAATGCAACATTGCCCGGTGCTTTCTGTTTCCAGAGATGTGCAAAATCTCTGATTCTCTGATGGCCCAGAGTTTTGTAGATGTATATCTAGTTTTATTCCTTACCATCCTTGGGTGTCATGTATTGGGTGTTTGGGGAGCAGAAGAAGAAAATTCATATGGCCAGTGGTCTATCTGAAACTGGATTTCAACTTTAGCTCCATAAACCTTCAGGTGTCACTTTATGTTACAGTCATTTCATTTCCATGAACAGTAAGTTCCCAAGCTACACTGGAAATACAGGGAATAGATGCCAGATCTCACCTCCTTTGAGAGTTTAGCTGTGTTAAAGCACCTGGGTGGCTCAGTTGGTTAGGCGTCTGACTTTTTAAAAAAATTTATTTATTTGGTCTGAGAGAGAGAGAAAGAAAGAGAGAAGGAGAAGGCGGAGGGTGGTGGGAGGCAAGGAGGCAGAGAGAGGGTCCCAAGCAGGCTCTGTGCTGTCCACACAAAGCCCAACACTGGGGCTCAAACTCACGACCTGTGAGAAGGTACCCAACTCTTGATTTCAGCTCAGGTCATGATCTCACGGTTCTTAATATCGAGCTCCTCATTGGGCCTGATTGGGATTCTCTCTCTCCCTTTCCCTGTGCCCCTCCTCAGTGCTGTCTTTCCCTCTCTCAAAATAAATAAATAAACTTAAAAAATTTTTTAGCTGTGTTAACCTTGGTCCACATAGCGATCACCTCTCCCGCTGGCCAATCACATTTCTGGCCATTGTGCTTTCTAGAAATCGTTATTGAGGGAAGACATTTCAGTTTTTTTCTTCTTCTCACACTGTCCACATCTCTTAAGCCTCTTTCTTGTCTGCTCCGAAAGGTGTTTTCATTGCCATCTTTAGAGCCCAATTTTGATCTATACTATACTATGTTTAGAAGAGTCCTGCCCCCCACCCCCACCCCCGCAGTGAAGAAATGGGTGTGGCCTATGTCTGCTAATATAACAAAGCCACCTGTATTCTGTGTCAATGGCGAGTGCTCTCTGGTCAATAAAGGGTAAAGGGAACTTGTGCTGGAGTACCAAGACAGCTGGCCAGGTACCCTCTTCTGAATTCATTTTTTTACAGCAGCTGTGGCATATTGCTGGGCTCTGGGTTTTCCTGTATTCCCTCTGCATCTGGCTTGGCCCCTCCCGGCATTCTCTGATATTGAAAGAGCCTTCTTGTTCTTTCTCTTTCTTCTTTCTTTTCTTTTCCTCCTCCTTCCCCCAACACACTGCTTTGTGAATACCAAAAAAAAAAAAAAAAAAAAAAAAGCAGCATAGGCAGCTCTACTACAGAGTCAGACTCAAATTTTTCTCTTCTTTCCTTCCTCCTTCTTTCCCTGCCTTTTCCTGCTCCCTTTCTCCTCCACATCCAGTCTTTTGTCTCTGCGTCTTCCTCCTCCGCCTTTGAAAGGCATGTCTTCATGTGTCAAGGCCTCACAAAAAGCCAGGTTTCTGAGAAGCAGTTTGAATTCTCAACCCGCACAGCTGTAATCTGATGTTATCTGGACCAGCCGAAGTGGATGGGCCGGGAGCCAGTGAGTTGTGGAACAAATAGGTGTTGAAAACACTCACCTCCGCAGTTTAAACAAGTTATCAAAGGGGGTGGGAATGAATGCCAGGCGGCTCCACAGAAGAAAGACCGGGAAGACGTTAGGAAGACCCTGTGCTTCTCAAAGAGACAAAGCTCTCCCTTTGGTGGACAGTGACTCCAGACTGGAAATCTCTCTGGAAACATTTAGGGCTTTTTCTTCCTGATGTGGGCACTTGCATGCTGGGTCACTATGGATTTGAGAGGTGTGGTTAGTAACTTCAAGGCCAGACGGGGTTGAGATGATGCCAGTCCAAAGGACTCCTGGCCCGGACACCTCTTTGGTAACTGTTTCAGCTTTCTGGGCACGCTGTGCCCTGGGGCACTGAACTAGGTACTGTTACAGATAAACAAAGCCTGATACCAGCGAAAGTGGTAAGAACAGGTTTTAATCAGTAATATGCTACTGTGAGCGGGCAGAGTACAGTAGGAATTGAACTCAACTTCATTTTGTACAGAGATAATCGGCGTTTTAAAGGGACAACGATGATTAGAAGGGGATGCGTGGAGCTTCAGATCAGGGAAGTGAAAGACTCAAAAAGCAGGAAGTGGGGCTGGTCCATGTGAAACCCACCGATAAGTGCTAATTGGCACTTATTGAAGTTATGCCCCAACCTCCCAGAGAGGCTGGGGAACCGGGACCCCATCCTTGGGTGGTGTCTAGAACAAACAGAACATTCCCCTGGCAATCTTGAATTTTCTCAGGCAGGCACTTTAAGGAGGCTGGGGCCATCCTAGGGATGTGGCTTTGAGCTGGAGAAGCTATGTTTGTGTTCTGTTCAATTCTATATACACCAAGATTGGAGCCTAGTGGAGAAAGAGCTCAGAGGAGCCTGGCTAAAGTTAGGTCACAGACAGAGTTATTGTCAGTATATCAAGCATCTGGTCTGGCGACCTTAATCAATTAGAGCTAAGTGGTGGGATTCTGGCTCCAAATTTTAGGCTATAGATGAATAAAGGAAAATAACAAAAATCAACTTTGAGTTTTCGGGTTTTATTTATTTTTAATAGTTTATTATCAAGTTGGTTTCCATATAACACCCAGTGCTCATCCCCACAAGTGCCCTCCTCCATGCCCATCAGTGATGCTGGCTTTAAAACTAGGGGTGGTAAATACATAGTTGGTCACTGGGGAGAATTTTGGAGAGCGACTTCAGTTCAGACCATGAGGAAAAGGGGAAAACTCCACTTAAAGCAAATACGCGCCTTTTTTTTAAAAATATTTATTTATTTTTGAGAAACAGGGAGAGACAGAGCACAAATAGGGGAGGGACAGAGAGAGAGGGAGACACAGAATCCGAAGCAGGCTCCAGGCTCTGAGCTGTCAGCACAGAGCCTGACGAGGGGCTGGGACCCACAAACTGTGAGATCACGACCCGAGCCAAAGTTGGACCCTGAACCGACTGAGCCACTCAGGTGCCCCAGAAGGCAAATATGCTTTATTGATGTGTAATCCACTTATCATGCACAGGCTTTGCCACAGGACAGGTATTCTCATTTGTCAAAACAAACAAACAAAAAAAACCCCTAAAAACAAAATCCGACCCATTGCCCTCAGGTGTAAGAATCCTGAGGGGATGAACCCCCAGAGGAAAATAAGTTTGGACAGAAAATAGAGGTGAGATCTGGGCGTTGTTTCAAGCCCAGGTATTCATTATTCTTACAAAAGAGTCTGCAGTCTAGAGACTGATGTTTATATTTCCATATGCTTGAAGATTTTTGAGTGCTAGTGAGGATGCCTGTAGAAAATGCAGGTCACATTGGCTATTCAGATGCCACTTGCCGGACCATGCTTTTGAAACCTCGCTTCTATTTTTTGCAAGCTAAAATTTTGCAGGTGGTAAGGTGGTAGGTGCAAATATCACAATGTGAATATGAGCCAATTAACTAACAACCACATTTTATGAGGTTGCAACCACCTAATTGTTTTGTGTCTGCAGCTAATTATTTCTGGGAGATATTTCTGCATATGGAGAAGGAGTCGGTTATTATAATTGAGTGTACCGCAAAACAAAAGTTGTGCTGTAAGTACATCAAGGGCAGGGAGATCACATCTTCTCTATGTTTTATAAACTTCCATAAATCACTTCGGGCCCACTGATTCTAAATGAATACGAACTGCTAATGGCAACATGATTCTGAAGTTTGGAAAACACAGCAGGTAGCTGGCTGCAGTGAATAATATCCAAGGTATAAAATCTCAGCAGAATTCTGTTGTTGTTAACTCATCCACTCCTCTTCTTATGGACTCATAGAATGCTTGAGCTGGAAAGAAACATGGAGGTCATCTATTCCCATAACTTTTTCTTAAAATTTAGAAATGATGGCCCAGATAGATTCTGTGACCCAGCTGAGACTTGTGATGTTGTCAGCCTTAACCCCCAGGTACCCAAGTACACAATGTATAAAGCAGTGCCTCCCCATCGACACACCCAATACTCACCCCATTACTTTAAAAAATTTTAATGTTTATTTATTTTTGAGACAGAGAGAGACAGAGTGTGAGCAGGGGCGGGGCAGAGAGAGAGGGAGACAGAGAATCTGAAACAGACTCCAGGCTCTGAGCTGGCAGCATAGAGCCCGACACGGGGCTCGAACTCATGAACTACGAGACCATGACCTGAGCCGAAGTTTGATGCTCAACTGACTGAGCCACCCAGGGGCCCTTCCCCATTACTTTTTAAAAGACATCACGTATCAGTGGAAAACATGTCTCTTAAAGCCATGTCGGCCAGGCCTGAGGGAGCTCCGACAAAATAATTTTATAGCAGGAAGCTAAACTAATCTTATAAATTGGTCTGTCCAGAAAAAGTCGTGAGCAAAGTATGCAGTTTTATGCAGATAGGTTGTATTTTTGTTATTACTGCAGATGCTCATTGATATTTTAATGCAAGTTTTTATTGAGCTATGCCCCGAGGCTTTTTAAATTGAGGGTTCAATTATTTCTAAAATCTAATAATTAAGTAAATTAATGAGCCTAGTCAGAAATCTGGCAACCTGAATATAAGGATTAGATAACAAGAAATATTAAAAGGAGGGAGTCTTTTCTCCCTGTTCAGAGGAAGATCTTTGAAAATCATTTAGGCTCTGGTTTACAGATGTAAATGAGGTCTGATCCTGGGATCCACAAACATGCCACTTCACAGCTTCAGGTTAGGGATACAGCTTAGCAGCAGATGAGGGTGGGCAGGGCGGACCTTGTCATTTAACTTGTCCCCCACTTGCCAAAGCAATGCTGAGTTTCTGGAAGTAGACTCTCCAGGAATACAGAAGAATCTTACTGTGTTCTTGTCCCTTCATTGAATGATAGCATTTGATAAATCGTGGCACGTTTAGAAGAAAGTGACCATAAAGGCTTACTCAAAATTCAGAATATGATGCCCACTTAAAGAAAGTAGGAATGTTGACCTGGGGAAGATGGCTTACTGGCATATATGATAGATGTTTTAAAATACTTAAAAAGAACCGTACACATTCTGACGGACCCTGGAGAAGGCACATAAGGATTCAGCCTGTAATTCCACGTACTGTTTCACGTGGTGGCTTTGCTCCCAGGACTTTGCACCCCGGGACACTATACTGGGTCTGTAGCTTGGTCCCCTAAGTAGAATCTGAGAGGCAAGGCTTCTTCTCGCTGCTTACCAAGCCTACAGAGTTTCTTTCTAATTCTTTCCCAAGTCAGGCTTGTTGCTTCAAGCTCAGTTCCTGAATTGAGGGTTTGGTAACTCGCAGTCTTCCATCTTCTCCTGGGACTGGCTTGAATTCACGTTCTCATGCTCACCTAAGTGCTTGGCCTTCTAAATAACATTCATCTCAGACACCTCCCCCCCTGCCCCCCGGCCATTTCTCGTCATGTTACGGAATTCACTGAGCTGCTAGGTTTGCTCTATTCCTCTCTGGAGATGGCCAAGGCTCCTGGGCAAGACGGGGGCATATCTGAAGGAATTTTGGTTTTAAAAAGATTTAAAAACCACAAACTACAACAACAACAAGCCCTCCAGCATAGTATTTTTATAGCCTCCTCCTCTTAATGGCTCACCACACATTTCTGTAGTCTATTGTCACCATGAAGAGGTACAGAAACAGATTAGGATGCATCGGGGCACCTGTGTGAGTTTCAACAAGTGAAAGCAGGCTTGGGAGGTGGATGGTGATCTGATGGCAAAGCCCATGTCGTTCCCACTCTAACCCCTTCCTCCTGCGCTTTCACACTCTGGATTATGATTCATTTTTATACGAAGACAGGGACAACTACAATAGGACTCTTTATGAAGTACGGTCTGGTATAGTCCAGATGTGTTCATTATTCACGTAGGACGGAATTATTAAAACCAGCGTTCCAGGACCGTCTACAGTTTAAAAGCTCTTACAGTCTTTACTTAATTCCTTATTGAACAAAGGATGTTTTGTCTTGGAGATTCCAGTTGAATTCAGCTAATGAGATGGAAAATTTTTCCATAAGCAACCCCAATGATGAAGCCTGGAAAGAAGGCTATAGAGCCTCGACGGAGGAGCGAGAAAACCCAAGAAATACGTCCAGACGTACAGCCAACTGCACTGGGAGGCTCTACTGTGTAAGGACCTGGTTTGCAACTCCTCTGTCACAGCAGATGTGATCTGGGCTCTGCTGACACTTGTGATTCCTCCCTGGGTTTCAGTGGCTGTGGTGGAGGAGCTAATGCAGATGCTCTCCTAGGAGAGTGAGCGATCATGGATGTGAACTGGCCAGTCTCCTTGGTAAAGGGTCTCCATCTGTGGGAAATATCCCAACTGGAAGACAAAGTGTGAGGACATGTGAAGGCCATGCCCTTCAGGTCGGATGATCTCCATCGGCTGTGGGATTTGGGCCATATTGTTCATGTAACTTTCCCTGAGCCCCAGCTGCCTCACTTGTAAAATAGAACTGATGCCGCTCATCCCCTCAGTTTCTATGTCAAATTAAATAATACTCTATTAAGTGTTCTGCATGAAAGGATCTTTAATACACAGTTTCTACTGCTGGCCACAATAAATATGTCTTTTCTAAATCAATACACACTGGGGAAAAGAAAGCCTGCCATTTTTAATTTTTTTTTAACATTTATTTATTTTTGAGAGACAGAGAGACAGTGTGATTGGGGTAGAGGCAGAGAGAGAGAGGGAGACACAGAATCTGAAGCAGGCTCCAGGCTCTGAGCTGTCAGCACAGAGCCTGACACGGGGCTCGAACCCATGAACTATGAGATCATGGCCTGAGCTGAAGTAAGACGCTTAACCAACTGAGCCACCCAGGCGCCCCTGCATTTTTGGTTTGGAATATTACATTTCCTCTTAGTAAAGAGATGGTACTCAGTTGTCTCTTCCGTGTCATACGGTCTATAGGGAAAAACATTCACCTCTGTGGCTTTCTTCATAGCTAATATACTACAGGTGCATAATAATAAAGATCTGACAAGAAGAGTTGTTATCTCAAGATATCCAGGTAAAATTATGTGTTTGTTTGGATTATCTAGGTCATTTTACCCATGTAACTTGATAGGTAAAACTGGCTACTGATTATTTTGTATTAACAATTGCTCAATTTTATTGTTAAAGCATAATGTGGGTGGAGGAAAATTCTTGGTAAGAAATCCACGAACATTAAATTCTTGTCTCCACTGACCAGAGCTGCTGTTAGCTGATGACGCCATAGTTCCGTAAGCAATTTGTAATCTAAACACAGGAGATTTGACTTATAGTTCCATAATTCAGGCAGTGAGACTGTGTATTATTTCTTGGATTAGAGGTATCTGAGTAAAAATTATCTACGGTGCCATTAAAGATTGCAACAAAATAATTTATTCTTCCTGCATATAATATCAATGTAAGCTAAAGGCATACTTTACAGGGGAATATGTTGTCTTCCCAAATTGGATGGAATATCACCTTCTAGCTTTTATTTCCTCTCTTCCACCACAAAAGGGAAAGCAGGGGCACCTGGGTGACTCAGTTGGTTAAGTGTCCACTCTTAGTTTCAGCTCAGGTCATGATCTCGTGGATTCTGGGATTGAGCCCTGTGTCAAATTCTGTGCTGCCAGGGTGGAGCCTGCTTGGGATTTTCCCTCTCTCTCTCTTTCACTGCCCCTCCCTCCTCAAAATAAATTAATTTAAAATGAGAAAAGAGATTAGAGTTGCCACTATTTTGTAAGCAGAATTATTGTGTAAACTAACCATATAGAAAAGGATTGATAAATGGATTTTATTAAAATTAAAAAGTTTATCAAGCCAAGTCACAAAGCAGATGAAGGTATAAAAAAAAGTATCTGAGAAAAGACTCATTTGTTGACTATAGAATTCGTCATACATTCTATAAATAAAAAATGACGGATGAATCTAGTTCTATAATTGGACAAAAGACAGCCACTCCACAAAAGAGGATATCCAACGGGCTAAAAAGTATGAGCATGTGCTCAATAGCTCTAATCAACAGGGAAATGCAAATTGAAATGACAATGTGATATGACTACACAGCCACCAGACCGGTTAAACCAACCATCCAACTATCGGACAACCAGCAATTAGTTGTGCCAATGGATGGAGAGGGTGGCTAATGAATGGCAGGACACACAGAATTCTCATACTCTGATAACGGGAATATTAATTGGGACAACCACTTCAGGAAACATTTTATCAGTATTTATGATGACTGAACACACACATCTTCCACAACTTTGCCATCTTAGTCTTAAAATTCACCCAACGGAAACATGAATATGTTCTCCAAAGGCCATGATCATACCAGGATTAGTATAGCCCCAAATGAAAATAATCCAGATAATCATCAACACTGGGATAGAGAAGATGAGGTATGTTCATTCAGCAGAAAAAATCAGAACAAGTTGCTGCACAAAATGGCATGGAAGGATTTCCAAACACAATGTTGAAAAGAAGAAGATAGCTCCCCCAAAATACATACCATGAAGCAATTTATAGAAAGGTTAAGAACAGACAAAACTAAACCAGGGTTAGTCAGAAAAGTGGTTACTTTTGAGGGTGTAATGAGAGGAGATTAATAAGGGAGATTTCTAGGTGGCTGGTCATGTTCTAGATCTATGCTTCTCACACTTCAGTGGGCATACAGATCTCTTTGGAAATTTGCTGAAATGTAGATTCTCATTCAATTGGTCGAGATGTGACCTAAGAGTCTGCATTTCTAACAACCTCCTAGATAATGCCCAGGGTGATGGTAAGTAGATCACACTCCTATAACTAAGACTGATATCTTCTGAATGGTGGATACAACAGTTTTACTTGTAAAATTTCAACAAACTATGTTTACAATTTGTGCAACAAACTGTGTACAATTCGTGCATTTTCTTTATATGTATATTAAACTTCGATTAAAAGGTCTACTTAAGGGGCTCCTGAGTGGCTCTGTAGGTTAAGTGGCTGACTTGATTTTGGCTCAGTTCATGATCTTGTGGTCATGGTACTGAATCCCCCATTGGGCTCTACACTAAGTGTGGAGACTGCTTGTGATTCTCTCTCTCCCTCTCTGTATGCCCCACTCTGTGCGCACACACACTTGTTGTGTCTCTCAAAATAAATAAATAAACATTTTTTTAAAAGTCTACTTAAAATAAATGCCTTTTGGAATGGAAACCTGAAATGAAATATGTAGCTGCGCTTTTGTAAGTGATGGAGACAGAAATCGACAGGCTTGTCCACACACCACTGGCGGTAATAAATGACCCCCAACACGTTTGATCTTTCCTGCCCTTCTACTCACCCTTCAACTTCTGAGAAGGTGCTCAGGGGCCTACATGATGTGTACCTGATCTCCACCAAGGGTGAACAGTGTGCCTGAATGGTCTCATCAGACTCTATGTAAAGTGGGTGAAATATTTTCCAGAAAGGCAATTGGTGTATGGTCTCATGAGCTGATTGGACAGATGTTGAGTGGGCAAGGCACCTTTTTTCTCTGGAGCTTGGTTTCTAACTCTAAAGTAAGTCCTTTTTGTCCTCTTTCTCATTGTTCTAATATAACTTTTCCAAGCGTACTCCCTTTTCTGAACTCAATTCTGTGAGTGTGTGTGTGTGTGTGTGTGTGTGTGTGTGTGTGTGTGTGTGATGGCAAGGCAGAAGCAGCCACAGGCCAGCATTTGTACAGAACAATAAAATGCATGGGGTTGCTACTGCTTACCTGATCCACTCTGGGATGCACTTGCAAGTGCAGTTCTAGAACGTGTTTAGTAGATAAAAACGTACTAGAGGCAATAGGACTTTTTCATTAGTTTTATGATTGGTTCTAAAGGTGAGCGTTAGGTCTGGTGTGACTGTGAATTGCTAACAGGGCACTTTCTTTCTTCAGTACCTTTAGTGGAGGCCAGGTGCCGCTGGAGTTGTGTTGATTTCTTAAAACTCTTGGGTAACCATGATCCAGTTGTTAATCTATGCCGCTAGTTATCCCAGAAGTTATTAATTTGTACTAATGGTCAACTGCCTATTTCCCACCCCTTAGGAAACTCAGAAAAGTGTTTGGGATCCTTCTGGGTAGAAAGCACAGCAGAGGCATAAGATCATTATCATCCGTGACACATTCAGGTCATGTTTCTTCCACATTTTGTTAGTTTCAATGAACCAGGGACTGCTAATAAATGATTTCCATTGGATGATTTTGTTTTTTCTGTTTCAAGTTTCAAGTTGCCTGTCTGGATTTCATTAGCATTGCAATGATTTACCCAAGAGGGCTTTGTTTCTTAACTTGATTGGGAAAGGGGCATTGGGAAAGTGGCTGTCTTTGTGGGAAAGGAAGGTTTTTTTTGTAAACCCCATGGCAATTGTATGTGGTGCAGAAGTTTGAGGAGTGCAATTTTCGTTTGCAATTGATATTGTTTTATCTTCTCAAACTACGTTCTGTGTAAATTGCTACACACATATCTGCTCATCGGACACCAGAGTCGTCACCATTTTATTACTCAGGGAAAATTACTGCCATAAAAGCAAAAAGTGTTAAGTGACACATTGGAAAAGTGTCTGCAATCCCAGTGTAAAAGAGGAAAAAGTGATTTTCGAAACCAATTTTATTGATTTTTGTTTGTTTATATAGTATTGCTCCATTTGCTCTTTTAAGCCTACTATGTAGCTTATTTTGTTACTTTCTTTTTCTTCTTTGCTTTATGGTAATAGTTGCGCAGGTGTACGTAGTTCAAAGGAAGACCATGTCATTTCAAGTTGGCAGAATACAACATAAGTATAGTATAAAATGGTCTTATTTTTCTCTGGACTTATCTATACGTATTGCTAATCAATGTCACAACTTTTTTTTTTTTTTAAGACACCTATTTGAGGGGATAAAGTAGTACATCTTAAAAGCTATACTAGTACCTCCGTGTTCTCTCCTACTTCTTACCTCGGCGGACTCAACATCTCCTCAGAAGTCTGAATGCTTGCTGGGTGTTGGCAGTCGTTTCCCCTGGAATTCCAAACCTGCATTTGGACGGAGCCCAAGTTACTGAGGTTTGGTGTTGTGACGTTAGTTTGCTTAATTAACCCTGGCATACCTCCAGGCTAGGGACCATGGCTTATTTGTCAAGTGACCATTCAAGTCTTGTGCCCATTTATGAAACTGGGCAAGTCTGTCTTTTATTGATTTAAAGGCTATCCAAATGGCAAATGATATATCAAAAGGCATTCAGGAGCCTCACTTAATTCACCTGAGAAGTGAACAGACACGGGGCAGTCATGTTGTGGTCATCTTAACCTATTTAACTAGTTAACGTGACTAGAGGCAGAACCACCTCAGGGAGATGGACACTTAGGCACACTCAGCAAGGCCATGTGGGGACACTTAGTGCCCACAGCAGTCTTCCTCTACAAATGTGAAGCAAGAAAGTATAAAAAAAACAAAAAAACAACTCATTCAATTAGAACTATTTCTCACATATATTTTTGAAATATTTAAAAAGTCTATAAAATTAAAAGATAAGACGCCTATGAAAATAAGATATGTTACACACTTTTTCACAAAGCTGAACATTTTAAACTTGCTTTTGGACAATTTAACCGCATCTTATGAAGTAGTTTTAAAAATAAAACCATCTCTGGGTCTGCCAGCAAGTGTCCATGCTGTAACCAATGGGGGAAAAAGAACCTAAGTGGTAACACTCTTTCTCATGGGCAGAATTCAAGATGGCCACCAAGATTCAGCCCCTAGTGTAGGAGCTCTTTATAATCCTTCCATGAAACTGTGGGCAGGGCCAGTGAATATGATGGAATGCTATTTCCATGATTATGTTACTTTATAAAGCAAAAGAGATTTTACAGATGCATTTAAGGTCCCTAATCAGTAGACTTGGAGTCACTCCAATTGGAGAGTATACTGAGTGAGGCTGCCCTCATTAAAACAGTTGTTATGGAGACACACCCCCTCTCCTGCTGGTCTTAAAGAGACAAGTCACCCTAAACCCTATGGCTGCAATGAACTGGATTCTGTCAACAACCTGAAGGAGCTTAGAAGATACTCAGCTCGAGATGATAACTCGGCCCTTAGTTGACGTGTTCATTTCAGCCTTGTTTGACCCTGAGAGGAGACTTCCAGATGAGCCCTGGCCAGATTTCTGACCTACAGAAGTCAGGTTATATATGGGGATTGTTCTTAGACACTAACTTTGTGGTTTCTGCTATAGTGGCAGGAACATTTACACAGTCTAGATGTATATTATAATCAGAATGACACATCCAAGACATACTGTACTCCTAGCTCTCTGGCATTTTCTGTATAACCTTTCCAACCATGTGCAAAGTAGGTGGTTATCCACCCACATTTATCCACCATGTCTTATCTATAATGAGCAATTACTGGTTTGTACCTATAAATGTGGATAACCACCCTACTTCATATGTACTTGAAAAGATTAACAGAAAATGTAGGAGGGCTATCAGTTCGGGGCCTGGCCTAGGGAAAATGGTCAATAAATGGTTACTCTCATTATTGAGCCAAGACCTTGTTCTCTTGGCCATGGGGAAAACAACTCAGAACTTGCATATAGCATGACTGTCAGTTAACTCTCAGCACTTCATTGACCCGATGAGGAACAAGCAACCTGTTTTGGTACCCACTACTGAAACCTGCAGCTGACATGTAGAAGGAGCTTATATATCAAAACCCTGAACTTCTTGCCGTCTGAGAAAGTGGTGGAACAAAGAGAAAACGGGGCTTCGGTTATTGTTCCTCAGAGCCCCTGCTTGGATGTTCTCATATGACCTAAGGGTGCTGTAGAAGAAAGTTCAAAAGGCTGTGAATGTAATATCTTGCCATCACATATACACTTCATTTAATTGTCTATAATGTTCCCACGGCTGAATGGGGTGAGGGGTAGGGCACCATTTCCAGAGTTGGAGAGGAGGGCATTCCTGGACACACAAAAGCTTTAGGCTTTTCACGTGAGGAGTGGGAACAAATTGCAGTGACAGATAAACTGTATTTATTGCACTCGACAAGTGGCTAAAAATTTCTCCTGGGTGGGCGGGGAGAGATGATTTCTACCTAAGGCAATTCAAGGCAATAGGGTCGCATTGTTTTTTGTTACAGAAAGCTGTGGCTGCCCATAGATGTGGAAAAAAAAAAAAATAACACACAGCCTCCTCTGGCTTGTCCTTTTGCAAGAATTACTGATTTCTGAAGATGCTGATCCCCACAACCGAATGATGATCAGGAGGGTCTGTAGCGCCTCGGCCCCACTTGAGTGGCGATTCTGCACTCTAGGAGATGAAAGGAAGAGAAAACTTGATTTATCTAAATTCTCTGAGAATTTCTTAGGCTCTAGTATTTCAAACATTAGAGAAGCCTTTGAATTACTTTTTTTCCTCTCTCTCAGCACATATGGAAAGGCATGGGGCAAGGAGATGATCGTTTGGGTAGAATAAGAACTTACTTTGCTGTGTGTCATGATTATGTTTTTATTTCAAATAAAGTTAGAGATTTAAGAAATATTCCTAAATGCAATAAACTTTTCCAGAATTCTCCCACCACTAGTGTTTTTGCTAATGATATAACTGAGTCAGAGAAAGGGCATCTCTCCTCCCACTCACATGATCTAGGGACAGTGAGAAGTAAATGCTATTTTTGTCACATTTACCACCCCCCCCCCCAATCTGGATCTTCTTACCTTGATCTAGGCAGAAAGCAAGCATTTCTTTCTTTCTTCCTTCCTACCTTCCTCTCTCTCTCTCTCTCTCTCTCTCTCTTTTCTTTCTTTCTTTCCTTCTTTCTGTCTGTCTGTCTGTATTTTCTTTCTTTATTTCCTTCTTTCTTTCTTTCTCTCTTTCTTCAACTGCAGAGAAAGAAAAGCTCTAGAAAGCAAACATTTCTTACAGAAGTAGCCAATCCATGCACTTCATTCTTTTTTATTTTTAACTACACTAAAGTGTCACATATATATAAAGTCAATGCTTTCTTGTACAAATGAGCATGATAGTATTTGTTTTCTATGCTTTCTATGAGCATGTATGCATATGTTAAAAAGCAAGGCAACAGCTTTATGGAAGCACATGAGAAAGGGTTACCTGGCCTCCCACACTGTGTTTTGTTCAGTGCTCTAAGCTTTAAGACAATTATCCCCTTGTTTTTCTTCTTTAATATCCAATTCCAAGCTCACTAGGGAAGAGAGGACAAGACTCCACAAAACTCACTTTGTCTCAGCTAGAACTCAGACACAGGCAAGGCATACAACAAACTTTTCATGCTTAATTCTTTCTTCATACTTCTGAAGACACCTGCCTGGGGGCTTTGGGGCTAATGGGCTGCAGAAGGCTCGGGTCATTGTTCAAACTCAGTAGCCCCATGTGATGTCCAGTCGAAGATCAGTGGTTCAAGAGTAGTTCACTTGTCTGAGTCTGCTTACCACACAATTTCTTTCAGGACCTGAATGTCTCCCCACCCCACCCCCCACCCCCACTGCCCTCTGCCTCTAATGTTTTTTAAGATAGAAAGAAAGTGACCCGTGTGGGTTAGACAATCCGACATCAAGGTGAATTCTTGATAACCAGCTCTGTTCTCACTTCTATCTTGTAAACATGCTAATTAGAAAGAGGTTGGTTTTGAAGATCAAGGGAGAAAGAGTTCTGAAGCCAGGGCAAGCAGTGGCAGCCATAAGACTTTCCAGTCGCTTCCGGAATTTTTTTGCTGGCTTGCTTCTGAGAGCCCACCGAAGTGGAAGTGAGAGCCTCATGACATGTAACCTCTCAACAACTAGGTTTTTTAAATTGCCTGAAATAACAAAAGCAGATACCACAGAGAGCTCTCTGTGTCACAGAAGAGTCTAAAGCATGACTCTTCTTCTCCACCTAGAACATGTAAGCACCCTGCTGGCCACTAGACTTTAAGTGCTATCTTTCCCTTACCTCAGTGGAATTCTCATGCAGTTTCCTTAGGGCAACTCTGCCCCTATTCAACATTACTCGAGAGTTCTGTTCTTTCCAAGTTATACATGATGCAAATACATAGTTCTTGGTGGCTGAGCTCACACTCATATGCCATTGCACTTGGGCATACAGCCACCTTGCCATATCCACATCACAGTCCTTTTGAGCCCAGGGGGAACATGCTAGGTTAGCAGCTAAGTCCCCACTTCCCAGGCAGCTATAGCTTTTTGCAAAGCAGATTTTCTTGGATTATGAAAGTAGCAGAAAAACAAACTCCATCTAAACCACTTGTTTAGAATGTCCATTCAGGTTTTACAAATCAAGGCCAGGCAAGGAAGATGTCAAACTTTCACTATCTGCACATGACATGGTATTGTATGTTGAAAACCTAAAAGACTCTACCAACAAACTGCCAGAACTGATACATAAATTTAGCAAAGTCGCAAGATATAAATCAACATACAGAAATTGCTTGCATTTCTGTACAACAACAAGGAAACATCAGACAAAGAAATCAAGGAATCAATCCCATTTACAATTGCACCAAAACCCACAAGATGTCTAGGAATAAACCTAACCAAAGAAGCAAAGGAACTATGTCCTGAAAACTATAGACCAGTTATGAAAGAACTTGAAGAGGACAACGAAATGGAAGAATATTCCATGCTCATGGATTAGAAGAACAAACATTGTTACAGTGTCTATACTACCCAAAGCAATCTACACATTTAATGCAATCCCTATCAAAATACCACCAGCATTTTTCACAGAGCTAGGACACATAATCCTAACATTTGTATGGAACCACAAAAGGCCCCTAGATAGTCAAAGCAAACCTGGGAAAGCAAAGCAGAGCTGGAAACATCACGATTCTGGACTTGAAGCTATATTACAAAGCTGTATGGTACTGGCACAGGAAACAGACACATAGACCAATGGAACAGAACAGAAACCTGAGAAATGGACACACAGTTCTATGGTCAACTCATCTTCAACAAAGCAGGAAAGGATATCTAAAGAAAAAAAGATAGCACAATTCAAAAAATTGTATTGGTAAACTGGGTAGCGACATGCAGAAGAATGAACCTGAACCACTTTCTTACATCATACATGAAAACAAATTCAAAATGGATGAAAGACTTAAATGTGAGACAGGAAACCGTCAAAATCCTAGAGGAGAACACAGGCAGCTACCTCTTTGACCTCAACTGGAGCAACTTCTTTCTAGACACGTCTCTGGAGGCAAGGGAAACAAAATAAAAAAATGAACTGTTAGGACCTCATCATGATAAAAAGCTTCTGCACAGTGAAGGAAGCAATCAACAAGACTAAAAGGCCGCCTATGGAATGGGCGAAGATATTTTCAAATAACGTATCTGAAAAAGAGTTAGTATGCAAAATCTATAAAGAACTGATAAAACTCCACACCCCCCACAACAAATAATCCAGTTAAGAAATGGGTAGAAGACATGAATAGACATTTTTTTTTTCCAAAGAAGACATCCATATGGCTAAGAGACACATGAAAAGATACTCCACATCATTCACCAGCAGGGAAATACAAATCGAAACCAGAATGAAATACCACCTCACACCTGTCAGCATGGCTAAAATGATCAACACAGGAACAACACATGTTGGTGAGGGTGCGGAGAAAGGGGAACTCTCTGGTACCGTTGGTGAGAAGGCAAACTGGAACAGTCACTCTGGAAAACAGTATGTAGGTTCCCCTAAAAGTTAAAAATAGAACTACCCTATGATCTAGCAACTGAACTACTAGGTATTTAACCAAAGGATACAAAAATAAAATTTGAAAGGGTACATGCACCCTGATGTTTATAGCAGCATTATCAACAATAACGAAACTATGAAAACGCTTAAATAACCACTGACTAATGAATGGCTAAAGAATACATGGTGTAGGGGCACCTGGGTGGCTCAGTTGGTTGAACATCCAACTTTGGCTCAGGTCATGATCTCACAGATCGTGAATTTAAGCCCCGTGTCGGGCTTTGTGCTGACAGCTCAGAGCCTGGAGCCTGCTTCAGATTCTGTGTCTCCCTCTCTCTCTGCCCCTTCCCTGCTCATACTCTGTCTCTCCTTCAAATATAAATAAACATTAAAAAAAGAGAAGAATACATGGTGTATACATACAATGGAATATTACTCAACCATCAAAAACAATGAAATCTTGCCCCTTAGACTCAAGGATGGATGGATGCTAGAGTATGTTATGGATGAATGGATGGAGTTAGAGTATATTATGCTAAACAAAATAAGTCAATCAAAGAAAGACAAATACCACAGGATTTCATTCATGTGTGGAGTTTAAGACATAAAACAGATAAACATATGGGAGGGGAACAAAGAGAGAGAGAGAGAAGGAAACCACAAGAGACTCTTAATGATAGAGAACAAACAGAGTTGGTGGAGGGAGGTGGGTGGAGGATGAGCTAAATGGGTGACGGTCATTAAGGATGGCACTTGTTGTGATGAGCCCTGGGTGTTGTACGTAAATGATGAATCACTGAATTCTACTTCTGAAACTAACATTACCCTATATGTTAACCAGCTACAATGTAAATTAAAATTTGAAAAAGAAAAAAACCAAAAGAATCATTAATAAAAAATAAATAAAATAAACATTAAAAAAACAAGGTCAAGGGGAAAAGATACAGGCGTTGTGGAATCTCACATGTTTATTAAATTTGAAGAGCTACTAATTTCACTCACATTTTCCCACTGGCCAAAAAAAAGTAAACAATAGTGGTGCAGTTAGTGGTTTTCAAACTGAATGTGCCTCAGCATCCTTTGGAGCACTTTTAAAATAATGATATTCCTGGAGTTCTGCCCCAGACTTACTCAGCCACTTCCAAGAGGGGACTCAAAATATCTGTGCTCTTTCTAAGCTACCCAAGTGAATCTGATCTTCAGCTGGTTCTGCAAATCACTGGGTTAAGTGACTTGCTTTTTCTTATTTCTTTCTTCTTTGTCTTTTTTTGAAAAAAAAAATTGATGTTTATTTTTAAGAGAGTGACAGACAGAGCGTGAGCAGGGGAGGGGTAGACAGAGAGAGGCAGACACAGAATCTGAAGCACGCAGCAGGCTCTGACTTGTCAGCACAGAGCCTGGTGCGGGGCTGGGACTCACAAACCATGAGATCATGACCCGAACTGAAGTTGGATGATCAACTAACTGAGTGACCTACATGCCTGCCTTTTTTTTTTCTTAATAAGAAATATGATGGGGTTCCTGGGTGGCTCAGTCGGTCACGAGTCTGACTCTTGATTTTGGCTCAGGTCATGATCTTATGATTCATGGGTTTGAGCCCCGAGCTATCAACAAGGAGCTTGCTTGGGATTCTCTCTCTCGGTCTCTCTCTGCCCCTCCTCCACTTGTGCGTGCACATGCTTTCTCTCTCTCAAAATAAATAAATAACTTAAAAAAAAAAAAGGAATAAGATATCAGTTCTTTCAGAGACTTAAGATGTTCCGGAACTTAAATCTCCATTATGATGATTCATCTAACTCATCTGACTCATTTCTTACAACACAAAGTGATATAGGACAAGATATATTCAACAATATGATCAGTATGGTAGGTTTCATAAAATATGTTTTCAGATCCTCTGAGTAAAAGTTGAACTAATGAAGCCAAAAAATAAATGAGAAAACTAACTTTACAGTGGTAACAGCAATAAGATTTAGAAGCCTGCATAATAGTATGCAGATTTTCTGAATGAAGATTGTCTTCAGGATAACCTGCATACTTTTTAGATTTTAAAGAATTGTCCCCATTTAAAGAATTGTCATGTGTTGGTCTTGGGGAAAAAATCTTAAAAGATTGGTTATGTGGCAACAAATTCCATACTTATTATAATTATACACACTGTGACAGCAGTGAAATATGCACCATGGTAGGGAAGGAAACATCAACTAAAATGGAAAGGCTTATATTCTTTATTTCAGAGTAAATGTCTCCCACCCAAGAGTACTTTCCACAGACAATCATGCTTACCCATTTCTGTTCTTAGCCCTTCCAGAGAACCTCCACAGCCATAATACATGTATATAGAAATGTCTGGCTTGTCAATGTTAGACATTAATGATTGACTCTCACTAAGAAAGAAGGTAATAGCCTGCTTAAAATATCTTGTTCCCTACCTCCACATAATTTGATTTGACAGGTAGGTCAAAGTATTATTTTGGGTTCTTTTGTAGGTTATTTTATCATTTTAATTGGCATTCTTCACCTAGTCCATGTATTATTATTTGCTCAAGCATCTCTTTGCCCCCTTCTGTATAAGATGGGGATTTGAAGCCTCTAACTTCCCTTTCTGTGCTCTTCTCCACCAGCCTCACCTCTTTCCCTTTCCACATTGCAGCGCATATAAAATCACTTTCAGACTCTGTTGAGGTCTATCAAGTGTTGTCTATAGGTGGATTCTAAATTTGAAACTACCTGATACACATTATGACTATAGAGATATTGACCATTGCGGAACCAACAAGGAGCTATTGTTGTGTTTTCTCTTCTAGTGAGTCACTTTACAACACCCATGTGAGTGAATTCCACCCCTCAATTCCACGTTCCACATTTTCTCTTTGCTTAAACTCCTTCTGAATAACAAGCTCAAAAACATGCCATTTTTATGGTTTGATTCCTAACTGTTCAAAGATATTCTTTGTACAACCTTGTTTGTTATTTTTCAGCATCTAATTACCTTTATTTTTGAAAAATGTCTCTTCACCTTCTCGTTTATAACTTCCATTTTTGTATCCTCTCTCTTACCTCTTACTTAGAATTCATTTTTCTCTTTGTCCAGGGACCCACTAATTTTATTTTTAGCCGACTGCTTTTTAGGCAGCTCTGATCCAGGGAAATCTATCCCGTAAATCATCCTGCGATATTGCTACCATATCTTTTATTATCTGTCCTTTTCTGTTTTGATTTCACCCTCATTTTTCTTAAAGTACATAAGTAATATCATCAAGTATACATAAAAGGTAAATTTGTAAAACCCTTACAGATCTGTGAAAAAAGGCATTTTCCAAATCTATTCTATACAAATGCATTTGAGCGTCTGAATGGAATGGATGGTTCTTAATAAAAGTATGAGATACCAAATTCCCTCCCACAAATACAGAGCATTTTATACATTAGCAATGTAGAAAATTGGCAAATGTATCAGTAAAATTGCCACTCTCTAAATGGTTTCATAGGTATATTCTTTTAACCATTCAAGGAGAAAACAATTGATACTCTTAACTAATCCAAGACATGGGCAAAAAGGGAGATAATCAACCTGCTCTTATGGACCCAACATGATGTTAAAACATCTTAAACTTACAACCCACAAAACCTAAACAATATAGATGTACTTTTTTTACTTTGGAATATTGTTGCAGAATATGAATGCATTATTAGCAAAGAAAATTCCACTTGATCATTAAAGAATAACATATTCCAACCAGGTGGAGTTCAACCTCAATGGCTTCAAACTGAAAAATCTATTCATAAAGTGAATTGAATCCAAAGATCAAAGGAGAACATTATTTATGAATATCTCAGTGGTTGTGGGAAAACACTCGACCACATTCAATGTCCATTTTTGATTAAAATGTATTATAATAAAATAAGAATAAATAATATAATATCAGGGGTCCTGGCAGGCTCACTAGGTTAAGTGTCCAACTTTGGTTCAGTTCATGATCTCATGGTTCA
Source organism: Hyaena hyaena (assembly GCF_003009895.1). NCBI lineage: Eukaryota > Metazoa > Chordata > Mammalia > Carnivora > Hyaenidae > Hyaena > Hyaena hyaena. Next base: position 1,884,290 of record NW_024080939.1, read on the forward strand.
GAGGTTCAAGCCCTATGTCAGGCTCTATGCTGACAGCTTAGAGCCTAGAGGCTGGAGCCTGCTTCAGATTCTGTGTCTTCCTCTCTCTCTGCTGCTTGCCCTCTGTCTCTCTCTCTGTCTCAAAAATAATTAAACATTAAAAATATATAATATAATATAATATAATATAATATAATAATAGAGAGATAAGTAAACAAAACTCTATATAAATAAAGGAAACACATTCACTATATATATGTATATATACATATACATATATATATAAAAACTGGACAAATGAAGGAATAGCAGATAAATATAGTGTGAATTTATTTAATGAAAATAAAATTATAATTATTTCTGGTAGGACACCTTACATACCTAGAAACCTCAGGGAAATCATCAGAAATTATAACAAATGAGAGAATTTAGGAATAAGAAGTTACAAATAATAATTTTTCCATGTAGAAGTAAATCCTGACAATATAATGAAAGGAAACAAATGATCTAAAGCAAGAGTCAACAAACTCCTCAGTAAAGGGCCAGATGGTGACTATTTTAAGCTTTGCAGGTCATATGGTCTCTGCGGCAACTATACAACTTTAAACACTGTAGACTATATGTAAATGATGGGCGTGGCTGTGTTCCAGTAAGCTTTATTTAGCACAACAGGCAACCCCGATCTAAAATAACAAGGCGATGCATAAAAAGCCTAAGCACCTCAAGAAACATTGAAAACCCGTGTAAAGAAAACGAAAATTCTGCGAAGGGCAAAACAGTGATTTTGTGCCCGTTTGTAGTAAGATTCAGTGCTATAACGATGTGAAGTTCCTGCAAATTAATTTATAGATTGGCTATAATCCTTTCCAAATATCAGCTAAAGTTCATTTAGAGCCCAACAGAGAAATGAAATAATATGAAAGAGAAAATTAACAGAAAAGAACCATAGACATAAAGATCTTGGGGGAAGTATAAATCAATGTGACCTGCTTGGAAGGCAGTTTGTGACATCTGTCAAATTTGTGAAAATGCAATCCTTTGACTCAATAATTCTGCCGATAGGAGGTCACCCTACTGATGTGGGTGCAGATGTTCACCAAGATACTTGCACTGCGTCACTCTTCACCACGTGTCACATCTTACTTCATTTATATTGTCAATGTGAGCAGGGCTATCTAGGCAGGCTACTAAATGCTATTTTATTTTTACCCTTTATTCCCTCTTTTTGTGTGTGTTTTATTTATTTATTTTTTTAAAGTTTACTTATTTATTTATTTATTTTTGAGGAGGGGGAGGGGCAGAGAGAATCTCAAACAGGCTGTGTATGGTCAGCATAGAGCCCCATGGAGGGCTCCAACTCAGGAACCCTGAGATCAAGACCTGAGCCAGAAATCAAGAGTGGGACTCTTAACCAACTGAGCCACACAGAAGCCAAGGATTTGGTCAGATATCCAAGACAATATCAGCATACTCTGGTAATGATTTGTGAAGTAACTTTTGGCTTCTCCTGAAACTGTGAAATACTTGAACTTCCTTTGCAAGAAAGCAAATCGTCAGATGCCCTAAAGAAAACCTATAATGAATACACTCAAAAAGGTAACTGTTAGAACTATGCTGCTGAAATTATATACTCTTGACCCAAGAGCTCAGTGACCCCTTTCCATATTAATAAATGGTCTGATGAATAAAAAAGACTCCGTTATAAAAAAACTTTGGGAATATGAATTATTCAAATGTACTTAATAAGAAAACATACCCTCCCCTTCATGAATAGTTTGGGAAGTATCTTCTTATAGAGAGAAATAAGATAAAGGAGAATAAAATAAATAAAAGACAAAATATAGAGATATCAGAATACAGTTAAGATTGGTTTCCTTGGGAAGATGGTTCTGAACTACATATAATATAGCTGTTAGTATTATTGTTATTTAACTGTTGTTGGGGGCCCAAGTTGAATAGATGCCCAGGATGGCCTGTTCATTTATTTTTTTCCCCTTTCTTTACAAAAGCTGTGAGGTGGGGAGAAAAAGTATTCCCAAGTTATCACTTCTTGAATGTCCTTCTGTACAGTTTTGATACGGGTTTTTAAAAAGAAAAAAAAAAATCAAGGAAAGAAAAGGCTTCTAGCTCTAAAGGGCAGACAACCTTAAGGGTTGATTAGAGCCAGGGCTGATGTTACTAGGAAAACAATAGCTGTTTTGTGCAGACACCCTCCACTGCCCAGAAATGCAGTTTGTGCGGGAATGGTGGGGAGGAGAGGGTAGAAAAGAAAGAAATAAATAAAAAAGAAAGAAAAAAAAAGTATCTTTTGCAAGCAGGTTCCTAGATTTCCCTTCTATCTGCCTCGCGTAATGAGGAAATGAGAAAACAGCATGCCTCATGTCAGGATTCTTTGGGGAGGGGTGAGGCGGGGGCGTGGGGGGCTCACCTTGTACGCAGAGCCCCAGCTGCCAGTGAAACACGGTAGGTTCTGACTTTCATCGCCTGCCCCTCACACTGCTCTGCCTTTGACTCCCTTCCCGGCTCTTCCTCCGCGCCCCCATCCACGCCTGCCCCCGGTTTTATTTTATTTTTTTTCCATAGTCTCTGAAAATGCAATGGAGAATAAGAATGTGGCGAGACCTGACGCCAGAACCTATGCCCTCCAGTTCTAAGCTGACAAAAATGTCAAGAAACTGACAGTAAAATATGCGAAGAAAAAGCCCTCGCAAACGGGAACAAGCCCCAGACTATTTGGCGCTTCCACCACACCGTGTCATGGTTTTCAAACAGAAATAGCAGTTGTGGGATTTATTATCTCTAACATAACTTGTTAAATTGGACACTATGCAAATTATATGTATTATATATTACATTACATGATAAATATGTAAGTATGTATTATATATAATATATATTATATAAGTATTGCTATATAAATATATATATAGTGTATAAACATATATGAAAAGGGCTGAAGGGGGAGATTTTGAAGACGGGAAGAGGGAAGCAAACAAGGAAATGGACAGATGGACGCATCCAAGGCTGACGCAGGGATCTTTGCGTCCATTAGTGGAAGGAATCCTGGTCCCTCTACCTCTGGGATTTGTAACAGGGTGAGAAGGCTGATAAGGGGAGCAAGAGCATGGTGACCACCCCCCATGCTGCCCCCTGACTGCTGTGAAATGATTGAAACACTGAAATCTACATTTAGTTTCTTGGCCAACTTGCCTCAGACAACCTGGTTAATTCCCCACCACCCCCACCCCTTTTAGCCGCTTGTTCATTATGATTCTAAATGGTTCTCAGCACAGGGTCTTCTTTGAAAGGAAAGGAACTTTTGAGAGGTTGTGAATAATGACGGTCACTATTTTCTGAGTGTCTGATGGAGGTTGGATTTTTCACATACTGTCTAATTTAACCTGAATGGTATTCTCCAAGGTAAGTTTTGTTTTTATGGTTTTTTAAAAAATTGTAAATGTTTATTTATTTTTGAGAGAGAGAGAGAATGAGAAGGGAAGGGACAGCAGAGAGGGAGACACAGAATCTGAAACAGGCTCCAGGCACTGAGCTGTCAGCACAGAGCCCGAGGTGGGGCTCAAACCCACAGACAGTGAGATCATGACCTGAGCTGAAGTTGGACGCTCTACTGACTGAGTCACCCAGGTGCCCCTGTTTTTATGTTTGTTTGTTTGTTTGTTTTCCCTCATTCGAAGGGGGAGGAACCTAGGCTTATAGGAGAGTAACTTTCTCAAAATCACAGTTGTTCCTTGACAAAATGGATTGAACTACACATGTCTGTTTCCAGACAGCTCTTGATACAAAGCTCTCTCGGAGAGAAAATAGTTGATTCACGTTCTTTAATAAATATACCTTCACGCTACCATTTTAAATATGGAATACAACCCAAGGCACGTTGTAAGCAACAGCTGTAGATATCCTGTATTTAGAGACATTGCATTATTAACCCTTTGCTTTCTTTAAAAATCGAGACACTCCGTCAATGTGCTTTGTTTCCTGATCTCTTAACGGACTGATAAACTAAGTCACATAAGAATGGAATGTCCTGTTTGGTTTAAACTAACACCCACAGCATTCTTGTGAAAAGAGGAAGAAGCACCCACCTTAAATGTCTCCATCAAAGCAGACAGAGTTAGGTTTCTCCCTTAAGACATCAGATATCGTGGATGTGTTTATTACTGATGGTTTAAAGTGGAGTTGAGGTACCCTAGTTAGCTTGGAGTATGCACAACTTAATCGCACATAAAATTGGCAACCCATGCCCTTAAAAACAAGAGAGAGAGAAGAAAAAAAAAAAAAAACGACAAAAGAGGAGCAAGTAGGAAAGCACATAGGACTCAATTGCCCTTGAAATTTGCACACAGCATTTGCCACAGGCAATTAATCTGCACACAGAAGAAAGGGAGCCCTCGGTAATCTCAAGTGGCTTTTGCAAATCTTCCAGCAGGTGACCCGCAAAGCCTGGAGTAGAACCTGGAGTAGAACCCGGAGTACGTGGTTCCGATCATCTTCTGACCAACAGATTCTCTTCCCTTTCCTGACAGGGAGTGGAACCGTCTACACATCTCCTCTCCTACCAAAGATGTCTAGAGAGCCATAAAACTGCCATTGGAATCCAAATGCCATATCAGTGGAAATGTCTAAAGCCAATAACGGCTCCAATGATAACCCCTTAATGTTCAAATAGATCCCGGAGGGAAGGAGACACAGCTGCTCCTTCAAGGCCGCCGTCGTGGGCTTGGTGCAAAGTCAGAATATGCCACTGTCCATCAGCCTCCACCTCTCATGGCACTCTTTCATAAATTTTATTACTACTTTCAGAGCAGATTGTGGTGAAGAAAGAATAACATCTTTAATTCAATTTACATATGAATAGAAGAATATGTGCAGGTATTGGAAACGAACTTCTAGGTAAAATATGAGCCAGCGAACAAAGACAGGCTGATTAGGAGTCTGTACAAGGTGACAGCGCTCTCATTTAGTTGAGCTCTAGTTCAAAGTGTTCCCAAGAGGCTGTGACCACTTCCCTGAAAACTTTTCAAAACATTATTTTCAGCAGTTCTACCCCCCTCATTTAAATGATCCTGCTTTGCATATTCTACAGACAGAAGGTATGTATTTATTTTCTGTGAGAGATAGAAATGTGAATAACTTTTATTTTGGAGGTGAGCCTCTTCTGTCTTAATTTGGGCCATCGGCTGGTGACAAACGGAAACAATATTTTTAACCAGATGTAAGGAATATAACGGCCTACATTCTTCGTATCAGTCATATCTTATTCCACTGAGTAGTCTATTTTGAAAACAAAAAAAAAAACAACAACAAAAAAACCAAAATGCACGAAGATCTTTCTCTATATCTTACCTTAGAGGAAATTAGTATATTTGTATTTCTACCTACCCAGAAATCTGAACTCCTAGTTTTTTTTTTTTTTTGAAATAGAAAGATTTACAGTGAGAAACATTTTCTGTCCTCTCTTTCTGTCTGTACCAGAGCTAAATATAAACATTGGTGGATTGATTTACAAGTCATACAGTAAATCCCATGGCTTACAAGACCTTCCAACAGCATCTAGCAATATCAGCCTTCTTTTGGCCAAAATCTTATATAGCTGATTTTGATCATGTGTCTGATGATAAGTTTACCAGGGCTAATTTCTCTCTTTACTATTTTTATTTCTTTGTTTGTTTATATTTTTCTTTCCAAATTTCACAATCATTACAGAATCTGTGTTTCCCATTTCAAGTGCTGTGTGTTGGAGTTGATAACTTTCTAGTAATGAAGATGTCTTTCAGAGATCTTTTACTTCTAGAATGATTCTTATTGGGGCTCCTGGGTGGCTCAGTATGGTTAAGAGTCCAATTCATGATGTCAACTCAGGTCACAGTCTCGTGGTCATGTGAGGGAGCCCCATGATGGGCTTAGTGCTGGGCATAGAGCCTGCTTGGGATTCTCTCTCTCCCTCTCTCTCTGCCCCTCCTCTGCTCAAGCACATTTTCTGCCTTTCTCTTTCTCAAAATAATGGTGCTTATAATTTTCATATAGCAAGAGAAGCATTCTGCTTCTTTCAAAACATAATATATTACATAGTCTTAAGCTGAGTTTCACTCATGCTTTGGTAGACATCGTAGAACTTTTCCTCTGTTACTTATTCTCAATTTCTTATTTTCCTTAGTGGTCTGTGTATAGTATAATTTAAGTGGAAATTGAAAATCATATGCATTGGATTTTTAATTATAAGCATATATTCACTCAGGCTTCTTGGAAGCCTAAAAGAAACAGAAAAATTACCAGGAGAATAAAAAAGAAAATAAAATAATTCTAAAGACTGTCCTTCCATAAATGGTATTAACTAACCAGAGATCATTATTTTAAGTTGACATGATGAACTCTTTAGAATAGAAGTTAAGAACCCAGCTTGGACTTTATAGAGGCTGAGTTTCTGATTCTGCCACATGCTAATCATGTGATTTTGCAGGAGATTAATCTCTCCAAGCTGTAGTTTTCTCTTGTGTTAAATGGAGATATGCACACTTCTAACTCCTAGGTTTGTATGAGCACATAAAACACTTAGCATCATAGAATAGGATCTCATTATGTGTTATATAACAATATTGTTACTAGTAGCCGTAGTAGTAATGGAGATAATCAGCCTCACACACACACACACACACACACACACACACACACACCCTCTGAAACACCAAAAATAAACTGCTAAGGACCTAGCCTGGTCCAGTCCCTTCCCAGAAATTCAGGCAATAGCACTGATTGGGTGATCCATGTCTTTGACTCTGTTCAATTCTCATACCTTTCCTGATATGACCTATTTAACACTCGTGAATTTCTTTTCTGCATAATTTAATTACGGCCAATTTCTTTTCTTTTTCTTTTTTTAAGAATCAGGGTCAATTCCTGTTTACAACTAAAGAGACCCCATTGATGCAGATGAGGAAACCCAGATATTAACTTTATCTCTCTAAAAATCACCATATTAAGCTGATTCAAAATGTATTGTCACTTCAGGGGCAGAGCACTACTCAAGTGATCGGAAATAGTTAAGACAGCTTCTGATGCATAGCTTGCGATCTCTAGAAAAACGTGAGTCACTGTGTTTGCATGATAGTGCCTTCTGGTCAGTTCAGCCCAAAGACCAGTCAAGTTTGTGGAAGAAAATCAACTAAATTGGTTGTTCAGCTGCCTTGAACCATTCATGTCAGTCTAAAAGTATGATCCCGTGCAATAGTTTGGTCACAGCTGTGTCGAGCCGTGTCCCTGACATTGAATCTGCAAGGATTACATAAGAAATGGTAGAGCTGATATTTTTAAAATGACTCGCTTGTGTATTTTTATCTTTAATCATAACAACCAAGAGTTTAACAGGAGACGAAAGTATCTAGGCTTTATTATCACTACTATTTAAGGTTAACAAATCCAAATAAGATGCCTCAGTGGGGAATAAGACACTGAATTCTGAGTCTGAAAATCCAGATTGGAATATCTTTCCTTTCTCACGGTAGCAAAACCGTTTCCACTGAAGTAGATATTCTCTGAGCGAGTTTTTCTAATAGACAACAGTACTTGGCTTATGTACCCCACAGGCTATAATGAACATCAGCTGAAACTGGATCTCATTGGTGTTTTCTGAACAAATAAATATTAGACATGAATACAGTGTTTTGTAATTGGAAAGCTCTATACAAACGGTGATAAGGCTATACTGCCCATCAGTCTTTTTCTAGTAGGTTATTTTCCCTTCCTCAAGAATAATATTCTCTTCTCTGTCATGCATTCCCTTTTCCCCTTTCTGTACCCTTCTTACCACCACCCCCCCATTTTCCAAATCTGAAGGCCCTGACTTCAGGTACCTTGAGAGGTACAACATGGCATACCATTCCACCAGTTTGGAATCTTACTTTCATCAATGCCCTTTAATACCTTTTTAATTCTTATCAGAAATGACACAATCTTTCACCTGTGAAAGAGCAAAGTTTCAGGTTGTGCTGTGGATCCCATCTCCTTTTCCTGCCTTCTGGTGGCTGATGTTCCTTTGACTACTCCCTACCCAAGGATGACTCTCTTTTTCTTCCTACCTCTGTATCCATGCTTCCTCTCTTTTCTTTTAAAGGCTCATTTCTTTGCTCCTGAAACACTAGCCTTCCTCAGGCTCCCTTCTAGCTAGTTTCCTTTCTTTCTCTACATTTTCTGTCTGAATGACCTCTGCTATTCTTGTGGTTTCAAAGAGTACCTATATTCTGATAGCTTTCAGGGTAGTCCTCGCATCTGAGCTCCAGAACTTTAGACTCAATTGCCTTCTCAACATCCAAAACTCCCCCACCCCCACGTGCACGCACACACATACGTGCACACACAAAACAAATCTGTTTATGTCTATAAAATAGCCTCCTTTTGCCACTTTGGACAACTCTCTCCTACCTCACATATGGTCAATTGCTATTCATCCTCTTTCAAAAACAGATCACAAGTTTGTCCATGTGCCTTAATCTCCACTACATCCACTTCGTCCAAGCCACCAGCATTTCATCCTTAAATTATGAATAATAATCAACCAGCTTCTCTCCCAGCTCCAAATATGGGCCTTTCCAAACTCTTCTTCAAAGAGTAACCCAAGTGATCGTGTAACAGCTTCCTCCTATGCTTAGAATAAAATCTGAACAATTGACCTACCATGGTCTACAAAGTTCTGATTAACCTGGAAAGATCTTGGCCTCTCTCCCATCTTTGGCCACTCTTCCCTTGGCCCTTTACACTCCAGCAACACTGACTTTTCAAACCCTTGAGGACACCAAGGCTTTCTCATCTAGAGCCTTTACATGAGCTATTTCCTATGACTTGAGCACAGGTCCCCTTAATTTTTTGCCTGACTCAATATTATTTCCATCGGATAACAGGTTAAATGTCTTTTCCATTCTACCTACGACTGGACCTCTGCTCTTCCTTTATACTACCGCATTCCTATTTTCCTCATAACACTTATCAAAACTCACAGTCTTTTTTGTATATGTGTGTTCGTCTATTCTTTATTCTTAACTAGACAAGAAATCATCTTTTACATTGATTTTATTATTCAGTGGATACATAGGGCACAACACAATCCGTAGCATATAGCCGTTGCTTAATCATCGTTTGTTAAATGAATGGATGAATGGATCCTTTATAATGCTCAGCATCTAATGCCAACTTTCTGTTCTTTCTTTATGCCAGAAATGCTGGAATATAATTATGATTCCACGTTTCAACCATTTTATGTACATGTGATAAGGACTTCTATTGAAGATAAGATTTAGTAATTATATTAAAGGTATTTTTCTGCATATACTTCATTTAGAGTGCACAAAACAGCATAAATGTTCAATGCCCTAAGTTGTGTATAAAAGAAGTAAACTCTCTGAAGAAAATGAATTCTCCCAGCTCATCAGATTCTGATCTCATCAATGAACAGAATCGCCCATGTCAGAAATTTGAGATGTGAATAATCTTCAGAGGTTCTTTTATCTTTTTAGCCTGCTCCTTAATTTATCATTTCAAGAATGGATGTCCTAACTCTACTGATGAAAGAGAACTTGCATAGCCCGTAAACTCAATGAGCCATTAAATAGGTGACAATAATCTTGATAGAAGTTTGGAATATTTAATTAGTGCAAAAAATACTCTTACCAGTGCGCTCAATTACTTCCATGGATACTCCCCAAAATATCAACCAACTATTTTGCATGTCCATGAAATGCTTTGGAAGACATTTAAGACTGAAAAAGGAGATAATATTTCATCTGTTAATTGAGGACTTGACATGCTTGGCCATGTCCAGTAATAAAGTTTCAAAGTGAATTCAGTTTAGATCCTTGAGATATTTTTAAAGGTGACATTTCTATCCTTAAGGTTAACATTATATGAAAGTAACCAGAAGGCTATGAAAGACTCTAGGCTTGAAAAAGGAAGTATATTTCCTAGTCTGCAAAATAATTTCTTTTGGTTACAAAATAATAACTAAATATTTGGTCTTCCAAATAACCTCAGTGTTTTAGACAAAATGAAAGTGTGGTTAGATGTTTTACAAAACTCCATCATCCAGATTTCCTCAACTAAGCGGTCCTGGCATCCCAATCCTGGCTCACAGGGGTGTGAGAAACAGGTGAAATGTTTGCTCTATGGGTTGTGAGGTCTGAAAATCACTCCTGTATACATTGTTCTTACTGTTTCACCAGTGCCTCCCTCCAACAATATAGTCTATACATGGGACAAAAATCTGGGATATAACCTGGTATAGAAGACCAGAGATGCATGCTTAAATTCTCTGTCCTAAAATAAACATAATGTCAATAGGAGTCTAGTGTCCACAAAAAGGAAAATTCTATCTATAAAGAGGACTAGTCCCAGATATTGAGAATGTGGGCAATCCTAAACTGGCTTAGTTCTGTCATCTATTGATGATGGATTGTTTCTCATAAAATGTGGCATCAACCTGAGAATTTACTTATTTGTTTAATCATTCATTTTTTGATTAAATTATCATTATTGAATGCTTAATATGCACTCTACTTGCTTCTGGAGGTACAAGAATGACTCAGAATTTCAAATAGTTTAGTGTGGTTTTATGAATGCATATGCAGGTAAGTAATACAAGAAAGTGTTATTGATACTAGGATTACTGTTTTATCAGATTGTCTGTAAGTGTAGAGGAGGTCTAACACCTGCTAGGGAATAAGTGGAGAAAAAGCTCCCTGGACAATTTTTGGGAGTTGAGTTGGTGCTGGAGCAGTAAATGTCTTTTCAGCCAATGAACTCGGATAGAGGTTAATTATTATTTTTTACTCACAATAGAGCCATTCAGATTTTCCAGTGTATTCTCCCCTTTAACGATTTTCATAATTATTATTCGTAATGGATGCTTTTGTAGCCAGCTCAAGACAATTTCTTTTTGTCTACTTTGTGTCAAATAATTGATTGTTTTCCACTGAATGATGAAATCAGTAGATATTTTGATGTCCTGTATACAACAAATGTGCTTGACTCTTGCACATCTTACAAACCTATACGACCTCATACTCTTAGGTCTCAAAATAAAGTTGACTTATGGGTTGCCACCAAGATTCACTGTGACACATACTGATCAATGACAACATATTAGGTAGTAGCTTGGTATTCTAAAATGATCCCCCAACCCATTTTGGGACTCAGGTACACAAAAATTAATTAATTATGATGCCTGGATCATGACACGTTTGAATCATGGGCCAATGAATAGCCTACTTTTATTTAGATATTTTTAAATAACAGTAAGCACCAATGACCACACCACTCATAAAAGCAATCTAAGACCTTGACAATAACTTCACCCTATTGTATATCCAGTAAGCTCATTAAACCCCTTATTATTTCTAATAATTTGTCTTTCAATTAATTTTGGCCTTTGTATATAAATGAGTATGTAATTTGCAATAACCACCTTTTGATTTTGCCTGTTTCAATCATTTCAACAATCATATATATTTCTTGTGTTATTTCATTTGCTAGGGCTTCTAATAGCATGTTGACTAGAAGTAAAGTTTGTGAGTGTACCTGCCTTCTTCCTGTTTTAGGATAATGGGTCTCAAATATTCTTATTTAGAAGGCTGTATATTTTACGTTTTTTATTTTATTTTTAAAAGTAACTATTTTACCAGGATAAGAAAACTGCTTACTATAATTAAGACTCTCGAATTAGGAATAAATGTTAATTTTTAAATGCTTTTTAAAATGTAGATAATTACAGAGATGTTTTAGTTTTACTATGTTACTATAGTGAAATGCATTAATGAATTTTCTAATGTTGAATGAGTCTTGCATACATATGATCAAGCCAGTTTGGTTGTGCTATATTATATTGTTATTTAGAGTTGGATCAGTTTAAAATATTTTACTTAGGATTTTGATATTGCATTCATTACATGAAGTAGCTTTATGGTTTTTTCCCCCTTTAACATTTTTGGATTTGGCAGCAAACATATACTGAACTCAGAATGAATTGGTGTGTAATCATTTTTTTTCCTATTGTTTGGACATTTTGTAAAATATGGATAAACTGTCCACTGAATTTCATAAAACTCATTTGTAAAATCAATGATGTCTGGAATTTCCTTGTTAGAAGAATTTTAAACTACGATTCCATTTTTTTAAAAAGCAGATGACTAAGCTTTTACCATTGCTTCACGATTAATAGCCACACTTTTCTGGAGATATACCCATTTTGTCTAAGTTTTCAAAGATATTAACATATTGATAGTTGACAGTATCGATTTTTTGTTAACAGATTTACTGAAATATAATTCACATATCATATAACTCAACCATTTCGAGTGTATAACTCAGTGCTTTTTAAATATATTCAGAGTTGTATAACCATCACTGCAGTCTATTGTTAAAACATTTTCACCACCCCTCAAAAGAAACCGTAAACTTATTTGCTGTCAGTCTCCAATCTTTTCCAACCCCTGACACTAAGCCACCAGGAATATACTATATATCTCTAGAAATTTGCCAATTCTGGACATTTCATATAAGTAGAATCATACCGTATGCGATCTTTAATGATTGGCTTCTTTTTCTGAGTATAATTTTTTATTCATTCATATTATAGCATTTATCAATACTTCATTTCTTTCTATAGCTCAGTGGTATTACATTATTTGGATATACCACATTTTATTTGTCAGTTCATTGGTAGACATATGAGTCATTTCCACCTTTTGGCTAATATGTATAGAGCCGCTATGAATATTTATGTATAAGATTTTGTAGGAACATACATTTTAATTTGTCTCAGGTATGTATCTTGAAATGGAATTGCCGGGACACATGGTAATTCTGTTTAATTTTTTAGAGAACTGCCAGACTGTTTTCCAAAGTGACACTATCATTTTACATTCCCATCAGCAGTGTTTGAGAATTTTGATTTTTTCCACATCTTCACCAACACTTGCTATTATCTGCTTTTTTATTACCCCCACTCTGTATATCTAAAATGGTATCCCATTGTGGTTTTGATGTGCATTTCCTTGATGATGTTAAAAATTTTTTTCATGTGTTGGTTAGCAATTTGTAGATCTTTTTAAGAGAAATGTCAATTCAGAATCTTTGTTCATTTTTTGTCTTCTTAGACAAAATGATTGAGATGTAAGTCTTCTTTATATATTCTAGATACAAGTGCTTTGATATATGATTTACAAATATATTGTCACATTCATTGGATTGCATCTTCACTGTATGGTGACTTTTGAATCACAAGTTGTTAATTTGATGAAATAGAATTTATCTTTTTTTTAATGTTCATGCTTTTGGTGTCATATTTAAGAAATTATATCTTCCTGAATCCAAGGTCATGAAGATTTGCACCAGTGCTTTCTTCTAAGAGGTTTATATTTTTAGCTCCTACATTCAGGTCTTTGATACATTTGAACTTAATTTATGTATATGGTGTGAGATAGGGGTCCAATTTCATATTTTCAGCATATGGTCATCCAACTGTCACGGCACCATTTGTTGGGGAAAAAAAAATTATCCTTTCCACATTGAATTACGTAAGCAACCTTGTCAAAAATCAATAGACTATAAATGTGAAATTTTGTTTCTGGGTTCTCAATTCTATTCTTTTGGATTATATATCTCTTCTTATGCCATGATCACACAGATGCAATTACTTTGGCTTTGCAGTAATTATTGAAATCAGGAAATATAAGTCTCATAACTTTATTATTTATGAAAATTGGTTTGGCTTTTCTGGGTCTCTTGAGTCTCCTTATTAATTTTCCAATCAGTTTGTGGATTTCTGGAAAGAAACTAGGTAGGATTCTAATGGGGATTGCATTGAATCTGTAGACCAATTTGGGAAGCAGTGCTATCTTATTTTACATTTTTATTTAAGTTTATTTAATTCCCATGATCTGTTTATCCCCTCCTCACACCCACTGGACTTCAAGTTATACGACAAAGCTATAGCAACCAAGACAGTATAGTACTGGCACAAAATAGACACATAGACCAAATAGCAGAATAGAAAAACCAGAAATGAATGCACAACTATATGTTCAATTAATCTTTGACAAAGCAGGAAAGAGTATCCAATGGGAAAAAGCCTCTTCAACAAATGATATCTGGAAAACTGGACAGCAACAAACAAAAAATGAAACTGGACCACTTTCTTATACCGTACAAACAAAAATAAAAATGAGTTAAAAGCCTAAATGTGAGATGTGACACCATTAAAATCCTAGAGAACACAGGCAGTAACCTCTTTGAAATTGGCCACAACAGCTTCTTACTAGATATGTCTCCTGAGGCAAGGAAAACAAAGGCAGAAATAAACTACTGGGACTTTGTCAAAAGGAAAAGGTTCTGCACAAAAAGGAAATAATCAACAAAACTAAAAGGAAACCTATGGAATGGAGGAAGATATTTGTAAATGACATATTTCATAAAAAGTTAGTACACAAAATATATAAAGACCTTCTAAAATTCAAAACCTGAAAAGCACATAATCCAATTAAAAAAGGGTAGAAGACATGAATATACATTTTTCCAAAGAAGATAGCCAGATGGCCAACAGACTCATGAAAAGGTGCTCAACATCACTCATCATCAGGAAAATGCAAATAAATACTACAGTGAGATACTTCTTCACAGCAGTCAGAATGGTTAAAATTAACAACACAAGAAAAAACAGATGTTGGTGAAAATGTGGAGAAAAGGGAATCCTCTTACACTGCTGGTCGGAATGCAAACCGGTGCAGCCACTCTGGGAAACAGTATATAGTTCCTCAGAAAGTTAAAAATAGAACTACCCAATGATCCAGCAATTGCAACACTAGGTATTTACTCAAAGAATACAAAAATGCTAATTAGCAGGGAGACATGCACCCGATATTTATAGCAGAATTCTCTACAAAACCAAAATATGGAAGTTGTGCTATCTTAACAATATGAAATTATCTGACCCATTAGCATGGGGCGTCTTTTAATTTATTTGGATCTTCTTTAATTTCTATTAACAGTGTTTTGCGTTTTTCACAGTGAAAATTATGTACTTATTTTGTTAAATTTATTTCTAAGTAGTTTTCAAATTCTATTTTATTTATTTATTTTTAAGCTTTATTTATCTTGAGGGAGAGAGAAAGAAAGCATGAGTGGGGGAGGGACAAAGAGAGAGGGAGAGAGAGAAAATCCCAAGCAGGCTCCATGCATTGTCAGTGCAGAGCCTGAGGCAGGGCTCGAACCCAAGGACCATAACCTGAGCTGAAACCAAGAGACACTCAACTGACTGAACCACCCAGGCATCCCTCAAATTTTATTTTAAATGAGTGTTGACTTCATTTCATTTTTTAGAGAATGCATTTCAAGTGCACAAAAATACAATTTATTTTTGTGACTTGACCTTTTGTCCTGTAAACTTGCTGAACTTGTTCATTAGCTCTAATATTATTTTTCTGAATTGAGATATAATTGACATTTAACTTTCATTTCCAATGTACAACATAATGATTTCATAGTTGAAATGCTCACCACATAAGTCTATTTAACAGCCATTACCACACATAGTTATAATTTTTTCTTGTGATCAGAACTTTTAATATTTACTCTCTGAGCAACTTCCAAATATACAGTACAGTATAATTAACTACAATTACCATTATGTATATTTCTAAAAGTTATAGTGGATGTACGTGGATGTAATTTTCTATAGAGAATATCATGCCACCTGTCAATAGTTAGTTTTAATACTTCCATTTCATTCTAACTGTATTTTATTTTACTTTATTGGCTTTTCTTGCCTAAGTGCCAGTACAATGCTCAATTGAAGTGGTGAAAGTGGTTATCCCTGTCTTTTTCCTATTCTTTTAAGCGGGGGGAACAGTCAGTCCTCACCATTAAGTACGATGTTAGCTGTGAGATTTTTACACCTGGACTTTATCAAGTTAAGGAGTTTCTTCTTCTAAGTTTGCTAAAATTTTTGTTTCTTTATCATGAAAGAGTACTGGATTTTGTTAAATGCTTTCTCTAAATCTATTGAAATATCTTTAAAATAAAAACTTTGACATGGCATA
Source organism: Hyaena hyaena (assembly GCF_003009895.1). Lineage (NCBI taxonomy): Eukaryota > Metazoa > Chordata > Mammalia > Carnivora > Hyaenidae > Hyaena > Hyaena hyaena. The sequence goes on from NW_024080939.1 coordinate 1,900,366, forward strand.
TTGATATCCATTGGTTTGGGGATGTTAGATCAACCTTGCATTCCTGAAATAAATCCCCTTGATCAAGTTACATAACCCCCTTAATTGTTGCTAGAATCATTTGTTAGTATTTTGTTGAGAATTTTTACATCTATACTCATGAGAGATATTAGCCTCTAGTTTTCTTTTCTTGTAATTTCTTTGTAATCATTATTTGGCCTATGAGAGTAATATCAGCCTCATAGAATGAGTTAGAAATTGTTCCCTTCTTTTTGATTTTTGGGAAGAGTTTGTGAAGAATGTTATTACTTATCAAGAAATGTTTGGTAGATTTACCAGGGAAGCCATCTGGGCTTGAACTTTTCTTAATTAGAAGTTTACTGATTCAATTTCATTAATTTTTGTCCATTTTTCAATTTTTTTCTGTAATTCTTGAGTCAGTTTCAGTAACTTGTGTCTTCCTAAGAATTTTCCATTTTATCTAAGCTATCTAATTTATTAGCATACATTTGCTCATCATATTTCCTCAAGATCTTTTCTTTAAATTTTTGTCGTTTTAGTAGTAATGTTTCCTCTTTCAGTTTTGACTTTATTAAGTTGAAAGGTATTTTATTCTTGTTGAGCCTAATGACAGGTTTCTTGATCTTTTCAAAGAACTAATTTTGTTTTTTTAAACATTTGCTATAATTTTTCTATTCTTCCATTCAATTTTCTCTCTTTTATCATACTATTTTAATTATATTTTCCTTCAACTTGCATTAGAGGTTGTTTCTCTTCTGTCTATAGCATCCTCTGTTGAAAAATTAAGTTACTGATTTGAGAGGTTTCTTATTTTTTTTTTAAGTTGGTGTTTACACCTATAAATTTCCTTCTAGGCACTGCTTTGGGTGCATATATATTTATTAGTGTTATATCACCAGGATGGCTTTACCCCTTTATCATTTTGTAATCACTTCTTTGTCTCTTATTACAGTTTTTAACTTAAAATCTATTTTAGCTGATCAAAGTATAGCTCTGTTTTTTTTTTCTTTTCAAATTTTTATTTTTAGCAAATATCTTTTTCCAGTCCTTCATTTTGAGCCTATGTATGTTTTTACACAGAAGGGAATCTCTAATGGACAGTATATAATTGTTGGGATGTGCTTTTTAAAAATCCACTCAGCAATTCTCTATGCTTTTTACTGGAGAATTTAATCTATTATATTTAAACTAATTATTTACAAGTAAGGGCTTACCAATGCCCTCTTTTTAGTTGTCTTCTAGCCTCTTGTATTCCCTTGTTCCTTTCTTTCTGTCTTGCTGTTTATCTTTGTGAATTGACGATTTTCTGTAATGGCAGTCTTTGATTCCCTTTTTAAAAATCATTTATGTATCTAATATAAGTTTTTCTTTGTGGTTACCATGAGGCTGACATAAAACATCTTATATATGTAAGTGTATTTTAAGCTGATGACACCTTAACTTTGATCACATACAAAATCTTCACTGTGTTTTTCTTCTCTACCACTTTTTTTTGTTTGTTTTTGATGTCACATTTTATTTCTTTTTATATTGTGCATCCAGTAAGAATTATTATAGCTCTATTTGTCCAAATACTTTGTTTGAATACTTTACAGATAAGGGAATGATACACCACCATATTACAACATTAGAGTGTTCTGAATTTGACTCTATCCTTACTTTTATAAGTCTGTCTTATATTTTCATTAGTTTTCATTTTACTAATCAGCTTTCCTTGTAAGACTGCTCTAGTGATGATGACCTCCCTTAGTTTGTCTGGAAAAATCTCTCTCTCCTTCATTTCTGAAGGACAATTTTGCTGGGTAAGTTGTGCTTGGTTGGGAGTTTTTTGTTTTTGTTTTTGTTTTTCTTTCAGCACTTTGAATATATCATCCTACTCTCTACTTGTCTACAGAATTACTACTAATACACTGAAAGACTTTTGATAGTTCGTTTTGGTATGCGGTTTGTTTTTTTTTCATGATGCTTTTAAATTTCTGTCTTTATGTTTGATTTTAGACAGTTTTGGTATAATGTGTCTTGGAGAAGCTTGTTTGGGATTAAAATTTGGGAGCATTTATGAGCTTCATGAACTTGGATGTCTGTATCTCTCCCCAGATTTGGAATGTTCCCATCCATTCTCTCTTTTTTTTTTTAAATTTATTTCTAGGCGAGAGAGACAGCATGAGCAGGGAAGGGTCAGAGAGAGAGGGAGACACAGACCCTGAAACAGGCTCCAGACCCTGAGCTGGCAGTCAGCACAGAGCCCGACGCGGGGTTCGAACCCACGAACCGCGAGATCATGACCTGAGCGAAAGTCGGACGCTTAACCGACTAAGCCACCCAGGCGCCCCTCATCCATTATTTCTTTAAACAACTTTTCTGCCCCTTTCTCCCTCTCTTCTCCTTCTGGGACTCTAGTAATGCATAAATAGTTTCACTTTTGGCATCCCATAGTTCATGAAGGCTTTCTTCATTTTTTTTAATTATTATTTTTTGTTATCTTCTGACTGGATCATTTCAGTTGATCTGTATTCTGTTTTACAGAGGCTCTTCTTCTACTTGTTTGGGTTTGCTGTTAATGAATTCTATTGCAGTTTTTATTTCATTCATTATATTCTTTGACCCCAGATTCTCTGTGTTTTTTTAATTATTTTTATCTTTTTGTTACACTTCTTGTTTTATGTGTGTGTTGTTTTTCTGGATCATTGAATTGTCTGTATTTCTTGCAGAAACACAGAAGGCTTCCAGAAAATAATTATTTGAACTTTTTATTGGATGTATTGTGAATTTTCATTTTATTTCCATTTCATTTGCATTTCATAGGTGTCGCTTACTGGCAAATTATTTTTGCCAGTATCATCTTTTTGTGGTATCATCTTTCCTTGCTTTTCCTTTGCATTTGAAGAAAGAGTCACCTCCTCCAGTCTTTTCTGACTGGCTTTGAAAGAAATACCTTCCACCAGCCCTGTTAGGGATTCTGAAGTTTTTTCAAATGTTTTCTACAGGTCAACCTCTTCCACACATCTTGCTCCTTTTGAGGGAGAATTCTTAAGATTATATTTCTGCAAAGCCGGGCCAGATATTAACTTTTTTTGTTTGTTTGCTTTCTCTAGGACAATTCTAAATGCTCAAATTTGTGCAGAGCACTCAGTCCTGCAGAGTTGGGCTGACTTTCAGTGTGTGCTCATTAGCCATCTGCCGTGGCTCCCTCTCACTGTCACTGGGGACTATGCACTCTGTGTGTGTGTGTGTGTGTGTGTGTGTGTGTGTGTGTGTAGAGGTAAGTTTTATGGAAAAATTAGGGGTGTTCATGGGCCAGAATTGGGGAGCACATGAGGTGCAGGTGTGGCATTTCCAGAAGCTCATGAGCAGGCTTGCTGATAGGGCCGTGAAGAAATTAGCAGGACCTGTGTTCCTTCAAAATGTTTCATTCCAAGCCTGGCTGCCATTCTCTCAGCTGCACACCACCGCCCCGCCCTCCGATTGTATAGATTACAACTCACTGTTTTACATGGTAGAAGGAAGAAAGGTAGACTTCTTTGGCAGCATCCTGCACAGCTGGAGAACACTCACTCACATGCTTTTACTTTCTCTGTGGGACAAATCATAGCCCAAGAAAGTTTCTGTTAGCATTCGGGGATGCCACCTTGACCGAGGGAGAGGATAATATAAGTAGAGTGAAACTGTTCCTTTTACCTTCTTTAATGCATCCAATCTCAGATTTTGTGATCCAACTGGAACTTCTCCACTGGACTCCTGAGCTTCCACAAAAGCTCTCTTATCTGTGGGTGATTTTTTTAAATCAGTGCGCTTTGGAAGGATGATGGGAGAAAACTCATACACAACCACGGTGCTCTATATCACGTTATTGTTAGCTATAGGCATCATGCTATATAGTAGATTTCTAGATCTTATTCATCTTGTGTAATTAAAACTTAGTACCCTTTGACTAATGTCTCTCATTGTTCCTGCCACTGGAGATAATCATTTTCCTGTCGACCTCTGTGATTTTGACTATTTTAGAGTCTTCATATAAGTGGTATAATGTATTATTTGTCCTGTATCCAACTTATTTACTTAGCACAATGTCTTTTGTTCATTCATGTTGTTGTGAATGGTGGGATTTCCTTCCTTTTTAATGCTGAAAATATTCCATTGTAAATATGTACCACATTCTCTTTATCCATTTGTCCATCAGACATTCAGATTGCTTTGATGTCTCGGTGATTGTGAATAATGCTGCAATAAATATGGGAGTGAAAATTTATTTTTGAGATCTTGATTTAAGTTCCTTTAGATATATAGCCACAATAGGCTTTGCTGGATCATATGGTAGTTTTATTTTTAATTTTTAAAGGGACCTCTCTACTGTTTTCCACAGAGGCTATACTAATTTGCATTCTCACTAACACTTACAATAGTATAAGAAAGAATAAAATACTTGAGAATACTAATCCAGGAGATGAAGACTTGTACATTGCAAACTACAAAACACTTGAAAAAAATTAACACGGACAAAAATAAGTGGAAAGATATCCCGTGGTTATGTTTGAAGGAACTAATATTGTTAAAATACTCACACTATCTACAGGGATCTACAGATTCAGTGCAATTTCTACCAAAACCCCGATGACATGTTTTACTGAATAGAAAAAAAATAGCCTTAAAATTTGTATGAGAAAACGATCTTGAAAAGGAAAGGAATTCTTAACAAGAACAGAGCTTATGGCTTCACACTTTCTAAATTTAAAATATATTACAATGATATAGTAATCAATACTGTATAGTCCTGGCATAAAAGTAGACAAAAAGATCAGTGTAATAGAATGGAAAACTGAGAAATAAGTTCACACATATTTTCTCAACCGATCTTCAACAAAGATGTTAAAAATACTTAATGAGAAAATAGACTATTCACTAAATGGCATTGGAAAACTAGATGTCCACATTAAAGAGAATGAAATTATATCATTACTTTACACCATATACAAAATTTAACTCAAAGTGGATTACAAAGTTAAATGTAAGACCTGGAACAATAAAGAACCAGGAAAACAACATGGGGAGAATCTTTTTGCCGTTGGTCTTGGCAATAGTTTCTTGGATATGACACCAAAAGCAAAAATTGACAAGTGAGACTATATCAAACTAAAGACCTGCAGAGGAAAGGAAGCTGTCAACAAAATGAAAAGACTACCCACAGAATGGGAGAAAATATTTTCAAACCATGTATCTGTTAAAGGGATGATGTCTAAAATATAAGAAGCTCCTATAACACAGTAGGAAAAAAAAAAAACACCTCAATTTAAAAATGGGCAAAGAAACTGAACAGACTTTCTTTTCAAAACAGACATAAATGACCAACAGGTATATGAAAAGGTACTCAGCATCACGGATCATCAGGGAAATGCAAATCAAAGCTACCATTGTAGCTACCATATCACATCACACCTGTTAGGATGGCTGTTTTTTGTTTTCTTTGTAACGTTTATTTATTTTGAAACAGAGAGAGACAGAGTGTGAGTGCGGAAGGGGCAAAGAGAGAGGGAGACATGGAATCTGAAGCAGGCTCCTGGCTCTGAGCTGTCAGCACAGAGACTGACACAGAACTTGAACTCCTGAACCGTGAAATCAAGACCTGAGCTGAAGTCAGACACCCAACTAAGCCACCCAGGTACCCTCCCCTTTAAAAATTTTTTTGAACGTTTATTTATTTTTGAGACAGAAAGAGACAGTGTGAGTGGGGAAGAGGCAGAGAGAGAGGGTGAGTGGCTGTTATTAAAAACAAGCAAACAAAACAAAAGATAACAAGTATTGGTGAGGATGTTGAGAAAGGGAACCCTTGTACATACCTTCATGGATGAATGACAATATGGCAGATCTAACATTTTATTTTACTTATATTTTTTGAAGTTCATTTATTATTTTGAGAAAATGACAGAGGAGTGGAGGAGCTGAGTGAGAGGGAGAGGGAGAGAATCCCAAGCAGGCTCTGCACATCCAACACCAGGCTTGAACTCATCAACTGTGAGATCATGACCTGAGCTAAAACTAAGAGCTGGATACTTAACCAACTGAGCCACCCAGGCGCCCCTAATGTTTGAGACTCTAGGTTATATTTCTTCTGTGCTTTGAAAACACCACTTATCTTCTTGTACTGTTTTGTTATCTAAAATATATGATGTCAGTCTGTTTTTCCCCTTAAATGTGAATGATTTCCTATGTGATTTCCTCTTTCTATCTGTGCAACTTTAGATTTTTTCTTTGTCTCCAATATTTTAAAATTTCTGTTATGACACTCTAAGCACTTTATACTCAATGTGTGCTCTTTAAAAGAATAGTCTGGAAACTTTATCTGCTATTTTTTTAAGTCCTCTTCTTCATTCATATTTCATTCCTGCTGAATTCCGTCTTCTGTTATTACCTTTTCTAGTTTTATTCTCCAGATTTTGTAGCTTTTGTTGTTAGAAACCGTTGTTTTAAGTTTTTCTTCTAGAAGGTTTTTACAATTCAGTTCTATACAAACTCACTCCTTGACTATATCCATTCTTCTCTTTATTCCACCCATTAAATTATTTCATTACTTTTTTATGCTTACTATTTATGTTTTTTGATGTTAATGTTCTTTTATTCTGCTTCATATGGCTAATATTTTCTTATCTTTTTATTATGTTCACTAATCTTCTCTTAAATTAATGTGCTGCCATTTGTACATTTTATGGAATACATCATCCCGTTGATGTTTATTTGACATCCTCAAGCATCTTGTTATTTTCACACAATACCCTATTTCCCCCGGAAGCACTAATAAGAGTATTAAGTAATGTAGGAAGTGAATAATCAGGCCTAAATATGGGTCAACTCCAGTAAGAAAATGAGGGAGAGGGAGGATAGTAGAAGAACTGAAGAGTGAAGAGTAAATTGCTCCAGAAACCAGAAAAACCTACTACTTCTCACAAAGCAACTGCTTAGGTAAAGCTTTATCCTTTCCTGGGGAAAGAAGAGATGCATTAAAGGGGAAAAACAACAACAACAAATAAAACTTCTTACATTCTATTTATGCCAGCCTTGGGATAGTTGATGTGAAAGACATAACACCTGAAGTTATTCCCTTTGCACCTCCAGTAATGCACCCCCGGCTATGCACAAGGCCCACTAACATACTACTCTTGAAGAAATATGGGCAATGTGGAGGCAGACATTTTATCATCCCAGGGCAATGACAGAACAATATCATAATTCCAAAGGTGCCTTTCCTCTTTCCACATCTCATATCTCTTCCAGAATCCTTCCTACCTGAAGCCAAAGCTGTTACCTGAGGCCAAAGCTATTTCACAAACAGTCCTCTGTTACCTGGGAGTGTTTTTTTTCCTCAGTTTTTCTCTCCTTGAAAGTATTTTTTGTCTCAAATTTGTATTGGAGCAATCTTGGAAGAGGGAGCCAACAGTCATTTCTATTCTATATCTAGAAACAAAACCTCCACACATCTTCTCAAAAACATTGTTCGCAATTATGAAAGCAGCAACCATTGGTCTGCAATATTTGATTTTTTATATTTATGTAAACATCACATTTATGATTTGGTAGTCAAGGCAGTCCTATAAAATAGCTAAATTATCAATATTCCTGTTGTACACATGAGAAAACTGAGGTTTAAAAAAGCTGGGTGATTTGCCCAAAATCCCATACTTAGCTATTCAGGACAAATGGCTTCTTCCTCAGAAGACATTTTTCTCAGTGACTGAACCTGTGATGTTTATCCCAGAAGTATTCACAAAATCCCTGTCATTCTCCTCATGACTTCAAACTGTAAATACTCTTATTTTTATCTGATGCTGGGATCTTTTCATTTGAAGTAATTAGAGAAAGTAGGTACTGTTTGGTATGAATTTGAAACTATGAGCCCCAGTAAGATACAGCCAAAGGTCCTAGTTTTTATTTCATTTTATTGAAAAAAATATATAGATTCACATAGGTTCCACATGTGAAGAGTTTGGAAGTCACCCACTCAGCAACTCTTCCTGAATCCATAAATGAGGGAAGGGCACAAGGCAAGCTGTTGGCTCCCACATTAGAGGGACAGACAGGTGACTACTGGGTGTCATGGTGGACCAGAGTAGAGCCTCAAGAGCAGAAAACACCATGGGAACTGGTACCAAGGTAGGGAAACTTCAGTTGTAACTGATAAACTGCTGATTAAACAAGTCTAAGAGTTAAAACTTTAGAATCAGCTAGTCCTAGAAAGCCCCACAAACTAGTCCTAGAAAACCCCACAATTCTGTGAGACTGCCTCCAACAACTTGACCAGATTCTCACAGTAGGTGTTGGAGAAAATGTTTCTCATGCTTCCATCAGAGTGGGGGAGGCAAGGAAGGAACCACGTTGTAATACGCCAGAGCATTCTCTTTCTTAATAAGGCCTGTACTCAAGGGGAGTCAGTTAACCAAAGCCGAACAACTTGCTGAGGTGTTATAAGAGCCTTACTGATCTGAGAGAGGGCTGATAGCCAACCTCAGCCAACCCTGACCCTAACCATTCTGTTCTTCCTAAGAAGGAGGAGAACACCCTGAGAAACATTCGTGAAGTTCCCAGTCCAGAGACAAAGGCTTACTAAAACACTGAGACCTAACCATAAGATTGTAGAGGGCTTCCCTTTCTCCAGCACCTCACCAATAGATGACTCAAGACCAATTTATAGCACTTCCTTTTACACACACAGCATTCAGACTCTCAAGAAAAAAATCACAAGGTATACCAAAAAGGGGAAAAAGTACAATTTGAAGAGTCAGAGTAAGCATCAGAATCAGGCACGATGGGGATTGTCAGATTGAGAACCACTCTTACTAGAAATCTGAAGGCATGCAGGAAATTGAAAATTCCAAATGTTGTTATAACCTTTTAAAAGATTGTGAAATTATAAAAATGCACATGAATGAAGTTTTGATATACTGTATGATGGGTGGGTGAGGGCTGTCCATTGTACCCATTTCTTTTTTAGAATTCTCAGGTGTGGTTTGGCAGTGCAAGGAATCTGTAACATGAACAAATTCAATAAAAAGTAAATATATGGAAAAATAAATAAAAACAACTATGATTAATATGCTAAGAGCTCTAATGAGGATAAAGTAGATAGCATGCAAGAACAGATACACAATATAAACAGAAAAATGGAAACCCTAGAAAAGAACCAAAAGGAAATGCTAGGGATAAAAAAACACTATAACCAAGAAGAGGAATGCCTTTGACAGGCTCATTAGTAGACTGGACATGGCCAAGGAAAGAATTTCAGAGCTGGAGGATTTATCGAAAGAATCCTTGAAAACTGAAAGACAAAGAGAACAAAGACTGAAACACACACACACAAACACAAATCCAGAACAGAATGTTCAAGGACCGTGGACCAACTACAAAAGGTGTAACATATATGGAAAGGGAATACTGGAAAAAGAGAGGAAGGAACAGAAGAAAGAGTGGATACAATATGACTGAGAATTTCCTCCAAATCAGTGTCAGACATCATAACACAGATCCAGGAGGGTCAAAGAATACCAGGCAGGATAAATGCCAAAATGAAACAAAGCAAAACAAGAAGGAAATAAAACAAAACCAAAACACTACCAAGTCATAGCTTTTTCAAACAACTGAAAATGGTAAGAATTACTCCTGACTTCCCAGACACCCTGAGAGCTAGAAGAGAGTGGGATGAAATATATACAATGTTCAGTGAAAATGAAACATTAACCTAGAATTCTATATCTTGTGAAATTCAAAGGTGAAGGAAAAAAATGAAGACTTTCTCAGATGAACAAAAATGGAGGGAATCTGTTGCCAATAGACCTGCCTTGCACGAAATGTTAAGAGAAGTCCTTTAAAGAAAAGGAAATAATATAGGACTGAAGCCTAGAGCTATGTAAAGAAAATCATAGAAGAAGGAATAAGTGAAGGTAACATAAAAACTTTTTATTTTTTCTTATTCTTAATGGAGTTGACATATAAGCATTTTTCAAAATAATACGATCAATGTCAGTAATGTAATATAAGTGTAAATAATTATATACTAGCAACAATGCAAATGTATTTGGTTATATGTACACACACACATATACACAATATATGCTTATAAATGCTTATATGTAAGTCAAATGAATGGCAGTAATGATAATGATACAAGGGATGTGAAGGAAGAATTAGGATTATTTTGTTATTATAAGGTCCTTATATTACCTGTGAAATGTAATATTATTTGAAAGTGGACCCAGATTAACTGTAAATGTATATGCAAACTCCTAGGCAACCATCAAAGAAAAGTAAACAACACAAACAAACAAAATATATGCTTAGCAGTGATACACTAAGAAAGGAGATAGTAAGTAATGCTCAATTAAAACCACAAAAGGCAATCAAAGAGTGGAAGATAAAAATAAAAACATGTGGGGCGCCTGGGTGGCTCAGTTGGTTAAGCGTCCGACTTCGGCTCAGGTCATGATCTCATGGTTTGTGGGTTCGAGCCCCACATCGGGCTCTGTGCTGACAGCTCAGAGCCTGGAGCCTGTTTCAGATTCTGTGTCTCCCTCTCTCTCTGACCCTCTCCTGCTCACGCTGCCTCTCTCTCAGAAATAAAACATTTAAAAAAAAATAAAAATAAAAAAAATAAAAATAAAATAAATAAATAAAAACATGTGACAAGGCCAACATAGAGAAAACAGTAACCAAATATGGCAGATATTAATATAATATAACCATATCAATAGTCACTTAGAATGTCAATGGTTTATTTTTATTATGTTTTTAAAAAGTTTAATGTTTTATTTATTTCTGAGAGAGAGACAGCATGAGCAGGGGAAGGTCAGAGAGACAGGGAGATAAAGAATCTGAAGCAGGCTCCAGGCTCTGACCTAGCTGGCAGCACAGAGTCCGACGTGGGGCTTGAACCCATGAGCTGTGAGATCATGCCCTGAGCCAAAGTCGGATGCTTAACGGACTCAGCCACCCAGGCACCCCCCCTTATTCTCTTTTAATGTGGAATAGTTGTGTATAGAATTTGGCAGCCATCTTTTTCTATTATTCAATTTTCAGACAAATTAGTTTTCCTTCAGTATTTTGATGGTAGGTCAGGATAAGCATAACTTATTCAACTTCATGGTTCTAGTGAATCATCTTTTTTGTTTTCACAAAGAAATAAGAATCTATGCCTCATTCTGAAATGTCTCTCCCCTGTTCTTCCATCCTTTCAGGTAGACATTTATTTTTGTTTTGTCTTTACTCTCTTAAACTACTATTCTGTTCCTAAACGTTCCTCCTCAATATGAATGTAGGGATTATCAGTTTCTTAGTAACAAAAGTTCATAACCAAAGCACAGTAAAGACATTCTGTAGCAGTGGACATATCCGGTTCACAGATCTTGGTTCCACTAAAAGAAAGCAGGTATCTTTGAAGAAATGGATGATTCTAAAAATAAGGCAAAATTGGTATAAAATAAGGTAGCCATGTCTGAAAGTAAAGAAGTACTTACAAAGGAAAATTTGGGGTGCTTGGTGGCTTAGTCAGCTAAGCGTCTGACTTTTGGTTTGGGCTCAGATCATGATCTCAAGTTTTCTGAGTTGGAGCCCCACAGTGGGCTACATGTTGACAGTTCAGAGCCTGGAGCCTGCTTTGGATTCTGTCTCTCCCTTTCTCAGCCCCTCAAAGACACAAGGGAACCTGATAGGATTTGCCTGGTCAAATATAGGACACTTAGAGCTTCTAAAATAATGAAGTACAGGAATAAATGCAAACCATTGAAAATTAGCAATTTGTGAGTTCATACAAATAATAAGTAGCAAATAAATAGTACAGAGAAGAGGGTTTTGCTTACAGATGAAAATTAAAAGTTGTTTCATACCTATATAGAAAGGACTAGAATTAGACTACAAGCATTTTGCAATTATCATAGTAAAGATTAAATCAGGCAGGTATTAAAACTGATGCTACATCAAAGAGGAAATTTTGATAAGGATTGGGATATTTACATCATTTCAAAATTTCTCCCCAGAGATTATCTATTAGTTTCAAGGAAAATGTAATAATTATACAATCATCCACTGTCAGCTGAGCTACTGAAGTGTACACCAAAAAAAAGTAATAATTATAAAGAAAAGAAATCAGACAGCATTTTGACCAGATCATCAAAAATTAACATTGCAGGGGTGCCTGGGTGGCTCAGTTGGTTGCATGTCCGACTTTGGCTTGGGTCATGACTTTGGGGCTCATGAGCTCAAGCTCTTCATCAGCCTCTGTGCTGACTGCTCAGAGCCTGGAGCCTGCTTCGGATTCTGTGTCTCCCTCTCTCTCTGCCTCACCCTCACTTACACTCTGACTCTGTCTCTCTCAAAAATAGATAAACATTAAAAACATTAATATTGCAAATGAGAATCAAACGAACATTGTGTGTCTCAGATATGAATAAGGCACAGTATCTCTTTTGTGTTACTCTGCCCTAGAACATATAACATGAGTATAACATAAGGAAGCATCAGACAAGCTCAACATGAAATGTGTTTTATTTAAAAAAAAAAAAAAAAGGTAGGGACTATATTTTTTAAAAAATGTTATACAAGAAAAAAAAATGGCATACAAGGAAAATCATGATTGTGGAACTTACAGATTAACGGAATATGGACAACTTTGACAAATAAATGGGGTACATGATTCCTCTGGATTCTCTGCTAAAAAGGAAAATATGCCATAAAGATGTTAACGATGAAATTGAAAAAATGGAATATGGATGATTGATTAAATGGTAAAATTTTGTCACTGTAAAATTTACTGCATTTTTTTTTTATTTCTTTTTAAAGTTTATGTATTTGAGAGAGAACATGCGTGAGTGGGGGAGGGACAATGAGAGAGAATCCCAAGCTGGCTCCATGCTGTCAGCTCGGAACCCTGCACGGGGCTAAATCCCATAGACCGTGAGATCATGACCTGAGCTGATAACAAGTTGGATGTTTAACCCACTGAGCCACCCAGGCATCCCTCAAATTTACTGCCCTTAATACCTATACTATAGTTTTATAATATAATATAAATATAATTATAATATAATATCCTTATTATTAAAAAATACACACCAAATAACTTAAAAACAATTGGCCATGAAGTATATGACTTACCCCCAATTGGTTCAGAAGAAGATATATTGTGTCTGCATATATAAATAGAGACTTACACATCTCCACAACTGAAAATAAATATGGAGGACAGAGAAAAAAACCAACGTGATAAACATAGGATGAAATGCTAAGAATAGATGCATGTGGGTAAAAGGTGGCCTTAGTACTAATTTTTTTAACTCATTCAAAATGATTTCTCAGTGAAAAGTTTAAAATTGAAAGAACAATGGGGCGCCTGGGTGGCTTAGTCGGTTGAGCGTCCGACTTTCGCTTAGGTCATGATCTCGCGGTTCGTGGGTTCGGGCCCCTCGTCGGGCTCTGTGCTGACTGCCAGCTCAGAGCCTGGAGCCTGTTTCAGTCTGTGACTCCCTCTCTCTCTGACCCTCCCCTGCTCATGCTGTCTCTCTCTCTCTCTCTCTCTCTCCTAGAAATAAATAAAACATTAAAAAAAAAATTAAAAAAAAAAATAAAAAAATAAAATTGAAAGAACAAGAGTTCATCGTCCAGACATCCTCAGCACTCTCACACCTTCCTCCTGCAGACTTAAATGGAGACTACATTGGCACTGACCCCAGTTCATCTAGCATTCTTCGTTTGCTATTTAGAGCCCTCCATTGGTAATTTGGGGCCTTCCTATTCTTTTTTAATTAATTAACTAATTAATTAATTAACTAACTTAGAGAGCGCAAGTATGGGGGGTGGGGAGCAGTGAGAGAGAGAGAGAGAGAGAGAGAGAGAATCTCAAGCAAGCTCTGCACTGTCAGTGCAAAGCCAGATGCAGGGCTCGGTCTCACAAACCAGGAGATCATGACCTGAGCTGAAATCAGACATTTTACCTCATGAGCCATCCAGGTGCCCCTGGGGTATTCCTATTTTTAGATAGGTCAGCTTCTACCTCTCTCACCTACCTTCTACAAAGATGTTGATATCATTTGATTCTATTGGTGTTTTTTTCCACATATTTTTAACAGATGCATACTATGCATACTATTTTAAGAAATAAATGATCACAATTTTATTAACTACTTTCATATTTTGGGTCAATTATGTTGGCTCTAATCCTTTCATAAATAGGAAATTCGTGTTGAAAATAGTTTTTTTGTCTGGGTTTTTGAATTATTATTTTAAAGATTTGGCATTTTATTTACAAGATTAATAATAATAAGATCCTTTTTTTAATGTTTTTTAAAAAATTATTTCTGAGAGAGAGAGAGGCAGTGTGAGCAGGGATGGGTCAGGGAGAGAGGGAGACACAGAATTCAAAACAGGCTTCAGGCTCTGAGCTAGCTGTCAGCTCAAAGCCCAACACGGGGCTTGAACCCATGAACCATGAGATCGTAACCTGACCCGAAGTCAGAAGCTAGCCGACTGAGCCACCCAGGCACCCCTGAAGATCTTTTTTTAAAAGAGACATAGTATAGGTTACTAGATTATATAGTTTTCCAGAAAGAACATACTTTTTAAAAATTCAGTAATTTTGCACATACAAGTGGAATATCACTTAAGGACATAAACTGCATTAAGGCACATTAAAAAAAAAAAAGTGTTTACTGTTCTAATCGTATTTTGGATGGTCATGTTGGCATTGCTATTCTGAGACAGGTCTGAGGGTAATAATGTGGGATAAAGCAAATTCATCAATAAAAACATAGATATTCTAATCCTATCATCCTTAGTGACCTTGAAAATCAGAGTTCTCTCTATGAGAAAAAGGAAACAAAGAGGTTAATTAAAAATGCTATAGCCCTGAATTTGAACAGGAAGTATTAGTAGGAACTCATAACATATCTTTATCTTTAAGATAAAACATAGTCTCGGTTTTGTCCACTGAAAAGACCTAGAAACAAGAATTAACCCATAACAATAGCTCCTAGCTCCGAGATTGTGTTCTCTAAGCACAATTATCCACTCAATGGAATCTGTTCTTCTCGCAGAGACTCATAGTTCCATGAAACAGGCAGGAAACAGACAAGATGATCTTAGAACATCCTGTCATACCAGATAACAAGGAAATTGTCAAAGGCTACCAGGTTCATATCCAAATAACTAAAGTGACTTCAATGTGAAAATATTCCTCTTGCAAAAGAAGAAATGTGAGAATCACTAAGAACAGCTACAATTAATGTCAACATGTAAAAGATGTTTGAATCTTGAAGTTTATGCTAAAGAAGGGTGCAATGGGAAATCATCATGGCAACCTCAGGAGATATCTCATTATTTGAAAACTGGTTATCAAAGGGAATGAATCAAGCATTTAGATTGCCTTTTCTTATAAGAACTATAACACCAAATAATCCAATATTTAGGGGCAATATTAGGGGCAATAATTATTTATGGAGGTATTCTAGGTAATAAATGAAAGAAAAATGACAGAATATCTCCATTTTACAACTCATGAAGAACTTATGGTTCTAGGTATTAAGCATTTTTGGCTTTAATATGACATTAGGATAGATAGTTTGTGGCCTTTGATGGCAAAATGGAAAATCTATTATGAAATAAGTTGGCCAGAAGTGAAAAAGCTACAGGAGGAAGAGAGAGGGATGGGGAAAGAGAGAAAGGAGAGAAGGAAGGAAGGAAGGAAGGAAGGAAGGAAGGAAGGAAGGAAGCAAAAGAAAGAAAAGAAAAGAAAAAAGAAATGAAAGAAAGAAAGAGAATGAAAGAATGAAAGAAAGAGAAAGAAAAAGAAGAATGAAAGAAAGAAAGAAAGAAAGAAAGAAGGAAGGAAGGAAGGAAGGAAGGAAGGAAGGAAGGAAGCAAAAGAAAGAAAAGAAAAGAAAAAAGAAATGAAAGAAAGAAAGAGAATGAAACAATGAAAGAAAGAGAAAGAAAAAGAAGGAAAGAAAGAAAGAAAGAAAGAAAGAAAGAAAGAAAGAAAGAAAGAAAGAAGGAAGGAAGGAAGGAAGGAAGGAAGGAAGGAAGGAAGGAAGGAGGGATAAAGGAAGGAAAAGAAAGAAGGAAGGAAGGGGAGAAGGAAGGACGGAGGGAAGAACAAACTTGAATTTGGTCAAGACCACAGATCCAAACTCTGATTCTTTAATTTACAGGAAATACAGGGAACAAAGACACATGCTAAATTATCTAGCAAGTATGAAGTAAAAAAAATCCACATTTCTAGAAACCTAGTAGCAATTTCTTTCTCAGGTTTCATAAGGAAACAAAGAAGCAGTGGAGAGAGATGAACAGTGAATATCAACCATTCTCATGTGTTAGTATTCTATAGATCCTACTTTTTAAAAAATATGGTAAAATTGTTGACATTATGATATTTATGAATTAATTATACATGTGTACACTGCCAAAGTATTTGGTGGTATTAAGGTATTATTTTTAAAATACTTAGATGTGGGGTGCCTGGGTGGCTCAGTCAGTTGAGCGTCCAACTTCAGCTCAGGTCATGATCTCATGGTTCGTGGGTTCGAGCCCCGCATCAGGCTCTGTGCTGATAGCTCAGAGCCTGGGGCCTGCTTCTGATTCTGTATCTCCTTCTGTCTCTGGCCCTCCCCTGCTCACGCTGTCTCTCTCTCTCTCAGAAATAAATAAAACATTAAAAAAATAAAAAAATAATAAAATACTTAGATGTGATAAATGTGTAATGGTTATGTTGAAATCATTCTTATCTATTAAAGATATGCCTGGGATGTGCTTCAAAGTAGAAAATTTTGGTACATACATTGAAAAAATACAGAAATGTGTTAACCATTAACCATTGCATTTATTCAGAGATTATTAAAAGCTGATATTATGTACTTCTTTCCTTCTTCTTTATATAAGAGTTATATTTTTTATAATCAGAGGTCTAAAACAAGGTAAATAAGATGTGGAAGTAGAAAAACTACAAGAGAACTCTTAAAAAGATGTGTAGCCCTCAGCCCCATCTGAAACCAAAATATTTCCATTGTGCCAATGTTCAGTGAACCAATAGCTTTGTCTTGAGCAAAATGTGAATAAAAACGTGTACCTTCCTATAAAGTTACTTCTGGTTCATTGGAAAATAGCAGCCTATTGCACAATTGAGTGTTTACTTATTTCCTTCCCGCATTATTATTTATAGAACAAGTACAAAGTAGTTTGTTGCTGATGAGAAAGGAAATTCCAACCCGCAGTTTCTCAGAACGACTCTTATTTTGACGGATATATTTTAATGAACCTAATTTATGTGAAGGTTGTTCTGTTAAAAGAAAAGTTCACAAAAATATCATGCATGATTGATCTCAAGACCGTGCCTTGATCCAAAGACAACACACAAGAGCAGTCAAATATACATTTTATGGGCTTTTGTCTGTTTTGCAATAACACCGGAAAACATTCTTTAATTAAAATTTAAAACCGTAACTGATTAATTTTCTGTGTAAACAATCCGTGTAAACACGGGATGTCAGCATTTTAAGGCTGTGTGAGTATAAATTTTACTCTCCTCACATGGGCATTCTGGGAAGGACTTTGGCACAAGCCAAAGGTGAGCATGTGACCCAGGAGATGGGGGTTTGGAGCCTGGATGTGCTCTGTAACCCCACTCCTGCCCTCTTAGCTGAGGCCCAGTCAGAGCTAAGGAGAATGTTCTCTGCTGTGTGATACTGTTGGCATGGGCCAGGCTGTCACTCAGTCCATAGTTTTTTATTTACTGGCTGCAAATCTCCCAGGATTCCCAAAACAGCCCTTCAGTAGCTAGACCAGCCCCTACCTCATTGGTACCACACGGTAGACACACCCAAGAATTTGGCCATCAACATGGAACCTAGATGAAGCACTCCCATTTGGTTTGTTATTAAACATAATCCCCAATTTTTACAGGAGCCAAAAAGCAACCCCACTTCTCCTTGGCAACTTTATGATTTTTTCTTTCTTTCTTTAAAACAGAGGCAAGGTTGAAAACGTTACTTAAAATACCCTTGAATGACTTTTCAAGGAAACACAGAAATACATTGCCAGGAAAATGGGGAAGTATGTTCAACGTAAAGAATCTAAAAATCTCTGCCTAGACATTTGTTTAAATCTTGGAATAAAAATGCTCATAATCAAGTTGCTTTTGTTAGACGTTTATAGCTTTGCCAATAATACATTACAGTGACCTTTGTTCTTCTAGAGTCTAGGGGAAAAAAACTCAGCATTGACATCCTCTAAGCTTGGGTTTGCATTTCCAAATGGTTCTGCTCATTTGCATACACTTTGAACACTTTGCTTACTTACCCAGACCCATCCCAGACCCATTGCGCAGGAGAAATACAAATCTTGTAGTGGAGTAAGGGGTAAACATTTCAAAGGAAAGACTTTCACACTTCTGGACCTTGCTTCATTCCCAGTGAATTTATTTCACTTGTAATTATGTATTGAAGCTTTCAAAAAATGTCCATATAAATTAATCATACTATTATTACTACAGGAAGAAGAAATATGAAGAAGCTTTCCTTGAGTAAAAGAAAGCTTCTGTATAACAAAGCAAACAATCAGCAAAGCTAAAAGGCAAGTATGGAATGGGAGAAGATATTTGCAAATGACATATCAGATAAAGGGTTAGTATCCAAAATCTATAAAGAACTTATCAAACTCAACACCCAAAAAAACAAATACTCCAGTGAAGAAATGGGCAAAAGACATGAATAGACACTTCTCCAAAGAACACATCCAGATGGCTAACAAACACATGAAAAGAGTTCAACATCACCCATCATCAGGGAAATACAAATCAAAATCAATGAGATACCACCTCACACCTATCAGAATGGTGAAACTTAAAAGTCAGGCAACAACAGATGTTGGCAAAGATACGGAGAAAGAGAAACCCTTTTGTACTGCTGGTGGGAATGCACACTGGTGTACTACCCTACAACCCAGCAATTGCACTGCTAGGTATTTATCCAAAGGATACAAAAATGGTGATTTGAAGAGGCACACTCACTCCAATGTTGATAGCAGCATTATTGGCAATAGCCAAAATATGGGATGAGCTCAAATGCCCATCAACTGATGTATGGATAAAGAAGATGTGATATATATACAGTGGAATACTACTTGACAATAAAAAAGAATAGAATCTTGCCACTTGTAACAATATGAACGGAACTAGAGTATATTATGCTATGTGAAATGTCAGTCAGAGAAAAACAAATATCATATGATTTCACTCATATGTGGAATTTAAGATACAAAATAGGTAAACATAAGGGCAGGGAAGCAAAAATAGATAAAATCAGAAAGGGAGAAAAGCCATAATAGATTCTTAAATACAGAGAACAAACTGAGGGTTGCTGGCGGGGCGGGGGGGGAGGGGCGGGGTGGTGTTGGGTAGATGGACGGACTAAATGGCGTTGGGCATTAAGGAGGACACTTGTTGGGATGAGCACTGGGTGTTATATGTAAGCGATGAATCACTAAATTCTATTCCTAAAACCATTATTACATTGTATATTAACTAACCTGGATTTAAATTAAACAAATAACAAAATAAATAAGAATAAGAATAATGATAATAAAGTAAAAAAGAAATTCAGTCTCTTACCCAGTCTGCCAAAGAGGTTGCATATTGATACATCCTTTAAAATTACTTGTGTCTGTGAAGGGATTTGTTAGGTGTTTCTTCCATCCATTCATAAGTAACATGTTTATAAAATGATGCTTCATGTACCAAATGGTATAGAAGATAAAGATTTGTATATCTTTCATAGAAGATATGGAGAACATGGTAAAGCATATCTATAAAATCTGAATATAAATAGTAAAAAGGCACATTTTCTTTAAAGTTTATTTATTTTTGAGAGAGAGAGAGAGGAGAGGAGAGAGAGAGAGGGAGAGAGAGAATCCCAAGCAGGCTCTGCACTGCCAGGGAGGAGCCGGACTAGGGGTTCAAACTCATGAACCGAGAACCGGAACTGAGCTGAAATAATCAGTTATTTAAGCAACTGAGCCATCCAGGCGCTCCCCATAGCCTCTTTAAATCATACATTCCTCGTCTGTAAAATTAGCAAATATAATAGTACCTACTCCTTCATAGCGCTGTTGTGAGTGAAATAATGCATATAAAGTGAATTAACACAGTGGTTGGCATATTTATGATAATAAATATTCACCATGCTTGGAATCGGCATTGGGATCTTCCTTTTTAGAGTTCCTAAAACACTTTGTCCTGTATCTTCAGCTATGTGCCTGGTGTCTTGCATACAACTTACACCCCACCCTCCCACCTCAGTAACTGCTAGTGGAATTAATTAATATGCTCCCTATTAAACTCCAGAACTATGGACTAGGCATCCAGAAATAATAGCTGGTATTTTGCTCTCTTCTCATTTGGTTCCTATGAATCCCTCCCCACCCCCACCTTTGACCCCGAGTCACAGGCACACACATGGCGTCATATTTCTTTATGTTGAGCTGGAAGGGGTGTTCATGTCGATAAGAAACCTTCCTCCCACCCCACTTTGTCTGCCCTGCACTTAGGAACCAAGGTTGAGTTCAAACAGGGGTCAGGGAGATAAAAGCCTGAGGCTTAACCACCAATTCACTAGTCTGGTGCCTAGAACTTCCGTCATTTATTTATTGCCATTAGAAAAGATCCGCCGGGTCCTGTGTCACTGAAAGCTGTGGGCAGAAGGCTCTGCCATTTATTATCTCCCCTTCGGTGGGGAAAGAGAGTGGGTCTCTGGGACACGCTGCCCTGCCCGTGTACTGAAGACTGAATGGGAAGAGAGGGAAGTTTCCTAGTACTTTATGGGATCTTTTGTTTTTCATCAAGAGGCCAAGCGCTGACATTTTGAAATAATTGTCAAAGACAGAACACACGCAGGCCTAGGGGGTGGCAGCCAGCTCAGCCCATGGCTGAACCTTCCAGACTGAAAGAGATTTACTGCGGCAGCTACAGACACTATTTGTTACGGAGGAGAAGATAAACAGGAGGCCCCTTCAGAGCCGGTGGTCATGTGGAAGGTGCTAGAAACATTCCTAGGCAAGAATAAGACCCTGGCTGTAGCCCCAGCTGGCTGCCGTTGGGTTAGGTCCTCTGCTCACACAATGTTAGTGGAAGGGAATACTGGCCAGCACCCCCCCACACACAAAAAAAGGACAATCTGAGAATCCCAGCTCTGACTGCTGAGCTCACGGGAGTCCGTGTGGTCCCACCTCCCCCCTGCTACAGACCCCCCTCACCGCTTCCTCTCCCCTCCTCCACTTTGGCAAAGCAAGCAAGATCATAAACGTCAGATGTGAGCTTGTCGCTGTAATGATCCTGTGGCTATGAATAAAAATGGCCCAGGAACAGATTTATGAATTGAATCGTCTTTCTGGAGGCGGGGGGGGGGGGGAGTGGGATGGGGAGTGGGCTGTCTGGGCCAAGGCTACTGATCATGTAGCCTGGGCGTGTGTGTGTGTGTGCATGCGTGTGTGCGCGCAAGCGTGTGCGCTGCTCATATTGAACTTCTAGCAATCGAGAGCCCACAGGGTTAAACCTAGAAGGCTAGAATGATATTTTCGCCTCCTTTGATGGCACACGAAAATAAAGAACGTCTCATTTTGCAGCAGAACATTGAGTCTGTGAAGCCGATGTACATGTGGGTACTATTTGCAGAATTTGGCATTTTCTATGAATAGTATAAAACAGGCATTGGATCCGCTGTCATGTTTTGACAGGGTTGTCCTTTTTTTCCAGAATGCCACTTTCCCTACCCCCTTCCACCCCCCATATTTGAGCAGCAACCTTACCACTATATTTTTTAAGTGGACTCAGAAATTTGATGAATAATGAATTATAAGCTGGAATGGGTCAGGGGTTTAAAGCACAAGGAAGCAATCACCCTGAAGAAAGTGGCCCCCCTAAGGGGAGGCAAGTCCCTGTTATGACTGTTGGTGAGATTGTCTCCAGACGGGGCCTCCCCCAGCCCCAGAAACGGGAACAAGGTCAGGGACCAGATTAGTTAACAGTGTGATGTGGGAGTTTAAAGCTGTTTTGTTTACAACGAGCTAATCAGCCTGACAGCAAAGTACTCCCCGGCTCTTCTCTCTGTTCAATATATTTGATTCCTTCCAAGCTGTTTGGACCTCTGTTTTCAGATGCTCTTCAATTCTGTGCCTTGCATACGTCCAAAACTTGACAGGGATGAAGTTGACAATGAGAAATAATTTTACCTCTTCACTATGTCACACATCCATCAGTTTCAGCCCCGGGGTGTAAACGTGGGTGTGAGGTTTCACCTTCTCAGGGAGAGATAGAGTTTGCTGTGTTTAACCCATAAACCATTATTACACACATACACACACACACACACACACACACACACACACACACACACACACTGGGGAAGCCCTCTTTTAACCTCTTGAGAATTTGAAGCTTTGGGTTTTATTAACACAAGACCTGCATGTGTTAATTAAACTTTTATTTCAAGAGCTCTCTCACACTCTCATGACCACCTTTTTTTTTTTTATTTATCTTTCTCTTTTGTTCAATATGCATCACTTTCCCCTTTGTTTTCATGGGACCAAAAGGCGGAATGAACCCACGTGGGACATCTTTCCTAATCAGCTCTTCAATTTTACATCAGAATGATCTCACCAAGCCCTTTTTGCCTTTTTGTCTGTATTAGCAAAAATGACGGATCTGGCATTGGAACGAAAAGAAATAGCTGTTACGTCTATTTTGAACAAGCAATCGTATTCTGATTAAACAGCTTTATCTTGCGTGTTTAAATGAACAATGTAATTATACTCAAAACTAAAACCAATTGTCAAGATGTCTCTGTTTGGCTGGGAATCACTACAGTATCAATACAGTCGTGAGATTTCTCTGAGCAGTAATAAGAATATCAAACAGGTCATGCACTGATTTATCGTTTCATTGTTATTTGTCTTTGCCTGGACTAGATTCAGAGTCTCCTAAACCCCTCCCTCTCAGGACAATTTTACATATTAAATCATCTCGTTACACCACGAACCTGTAGATGAGCCTCTTCTCTTAAAAAAAAATAAATTCAGGATTAAATTCTTATCATTGTTCATCTTTTATTTTTATAGCGGTCACCACTTTATTATTCTAATTATTATTAATCAGATCAAAATTAATATTTTGGCCATTCATTTATTTTTCATAAAGAAAGATTGAACTATGTGACAAACATTATGCAGCAAATTACCAGAGATATGGAGACAATTAAAAAAAAGTTGTCCTCAGATTCCTCATGAGATGAGAAAGAAAATAATGACTATATAATCAACAAGGAAATATATTTTTTACCTAGTTAATATTTACATATTATAGCGTTATGTATTATGTAACTGTATGTTTGAATTTTTATTTT
This sequence comes from Hyaena hyaena, assembly GCF_003009895.1. NCBI lineage: Eukaryota > Metazoa > Chordata > Mammalia > Carnivora > Hyaenidae > Hyaena > Hyaena hyaena. Next base: position 1,923,780 of record NW_024080939.1, read on the forward strand.
CAGGGAAAAGTGTATTATGTGAAGAATTATCATAATTCAGGCATCTATTGATAGAACACCACCAGTAATTGTCCAGGATTGTATGGTTTAGTTATTATCATAATTAATAAAGAGAATTTGAATATGATAAGGAATGTTTCAGAAGACTTATATACTATTCAACTTATCCATTATATAATACTTTCTTCCTCATATTTCACAGACGAATGTATAATGGATGCTCTTCATGGAGGGGCTTAGCCAACGCAAAAGTTTGAAGTTAGCAGTTCATTCATTCAACAACTAAGAAATATTAATCAATAAACATGTGTATCGAGCTACTACCTGTGTCATGTAAATAGTAACAAACAAAATAATTCCTTTCCTTGCCTATACAGAGAATACAGTCTAGTGAAGGAGAATGTACAAATAAACACATAATTAAATATTGAGCAAAATGCTATTGAGGAAAAGGATAGGGTTCTAGGAAAGAAAATCAATGAAGCATGTGTTTTAGAAGGGAGAACAAGGGACGGCCTCCTTATGAAACTGGTGTGTGGGGGCGCCCGGGTGTCTCAGTCATTTAAGCATCCGACTTGATTTTGGCTCAGGTCATGATGCCACCGTTCATGAGCTTGAGCTCTGTAATGGGCTCTGGGCTGACAGCATGGAGTCTGCTTGGATTTCTCTCTCTCTGCCATTCTTTCTGCCCCGCCCCTGCTCACTGGTGGTCACTTACACTCTTTCTCTCAAAATAAATACATAAAACATTAAAAAAGAAACTGATGTATGACCTGAAGATTGCAGACAGAGGCAAGGAAGAGCATGTCCAACAGAGGAACAGCATGTGCAGAAGTCCCCAGTAAAAATGAGTAACTGTATTTAAGAAACTGAACGATGCCAATGTGCCAGCAGTTTAGGAAACAAGGGGAGAATGGTATAAAATGGTCCTGGATGAGTAGGCAAGGCACCTGCTGTGGAGGGCCCTGTACACAAAGCTGGTTAGTCAGGCTTAGCTAGGATATGCTGCAATAACAAATAAACCCCCAAATCTCAGTGATACAGCAAATTACAAATGTATGATAATTTACATATCTCACAGTCTGATGGTGTTGGTGGTAGAAGCGGTGGTGATGGATGAGGAATTTTTGTTCCACATAGTCAGGGGGCCTGGGGTAAGAAGAAGTACACAGAGAAGGCGCTCATGCCTCAAATTATCTTGACCTTGTAGGCACTTGAAAAGCACTTCTCACTCATACAGATCTCCATGGATAAGAACTTGTTCACAAGGCCTCACCAGGATGCAAAGGGAATTGTTGCTTAGTTGGGTGCTTGGAACAAATAAATGATTTGGTGAGGCTCTACCCAGTCTCTATTCAGAATTATGTGTAAGGGAAGGGGCTTTACACACTTGCTCCTAAAGGGTATTCAACAGGGGTTAGCATATCCCAATTCTAATTTTTATGTGTTCATTTAATTTATTTTTCTTTTTTAAATTTTTAATATTTTATTTATTTCTCAGAGAGAGAGAGGCAGTGTGAGCAGGGGAGGGTCAGAGAGAGAGGGAGACATGAAGCAGGCTCCAGGCTCTGAGCTGTCAGCACAGAGCCCAATGCAGGGCTCGAACTCACAAGCCGAGATCATGACCTGAGCCAAAGTTGGATGCTCAAATGACTGAACCATCCAGGCACCCCTATGTGCTCATTTTAATAGGAGGGTGAAGAATGGAAGTGGCCTCCATCTGGACTCAGAGTAAACCAATGAACTAGGCAGCTTTCTTTTTTTTTTTTTTTTTTTCCTTTAGGCAAACAGCTTAGTCTTATGTCCCATTGTCTTCGTGTAAAACTGAAACTTACAGTTGACTTGTTGGGGAATCCCACAAAATAAAAACTAATCTTTATTGAAATTGACTCCAGCATTTAAAAGGAGAATAAAGTAGAGGGGGAAAAACTGTACTAACGTTAATAACCAGGAAACAACACAGAAATTTTAGAGCTCTAACAGGTTTAAAATATATAAGAATAAAACACCCCCCAAAATGCAAAGCTAATGAAACAAATGTGAAAAAAAATGGAATAGAATTATAATTTTAAAATGTAGTCCTTAAAACTTTTAATAGCAGATAATAGAGTTAAATAACAAGTAAGACATTTGTAAAACATGCCTTAGTGGTTTTATTAGGAGACTGTTACCAAGAATTCAACATAAAAACAGAGACGGTAAGTATGAAGATAAGATCAAATGATATGGAGAAAAGAATGAGGAAACCAAAAGGGAGAATGGGGGAAAGGATATTCTGAAAATACAAGGCTTAACCATTTGACATAGGACTTGCTTTTTATACTTAAGAAGCATGAAACAGAAACATAATTAGAAATCACATACGACTGTACACAGAGTAAAACTTCAGGACACCAAGGGAAAAGGAAAGGAAACTCATAAAGTGATCACTGACAATGGGCAAATTACCTACAACAGCATACGCATGCATTATTTCAACCCTAAATTTTTTACAAAGGTAATAATGGACAAGACAATGCAATGATCATTTCAAAGAGGTTGGTGATGGAAAAAAAAACTCCACCTTGCCTGCTATCTCTAAGAAAAGGAAGTAGTGGTATGGGAGGGAACCTCATCAATAATGTTTTAAACTTCTCCTGATGTATTTACTATATCTCAGATAAGAAATGAAATCAACGCATCCCAGCCTGCTTTAAAAAAAAAAAAGAAAAGTAAAGAAAGAAACGAAAATTTCAAAGTATGAGTGAAAAATAACTACCAACTTAAAATTCGGTTCTCAGTTAACTTATCACTCAAGGATGAAGGCAAAATAAACTCATTTTATTTAAAGTCTAAGTTAGTGTTCCACTTATAAAAACTTGTTGAAAGAAGAAAAACATGATGCCAAAAAATGACAGTAATAATTATGACTAATGCGAGGAGGGTATGAAAGCATTCTGGAGCTATACACTGATGTTGACAATGTAAAAAAAAAAAATCAATGATCATCCTATAAATCTTACTATTTATAATGTCAATGTTTCATTAAAATAAAGCTATATTAGGGACGCCTGGGTGGCTTAGTCGGTTAAGCGTCCGACTTTCACTTAGGTCATGATCTCGCAGTTCGTGGGTTCGAGCCCCGCGTCGGGCTCTGTGCTGACTGCCAGCTTAGAGCCTGGAGCCTGTTTCAGTCTGTGACTCCCTCTCTCTGACCCTCCCCTGCTCACACTGTCTCTCTCTCTCTCTCTCTCCTGGAAATAAATAAAATATTAAAAAAAAACTTAAAAAAAAAGGCTATATTGGGGTGCCTGGGTGGCTCAGTTTGTTGAGCATTTGACTCTTGATTTTGGCTCATGGTCTCAGGGTTGTGGGTCATCAAGACCATGATCTCAGAGTCTTGATTTGGGCTCAGGGTCAGATCTCAGGCTCTGCACGCAGTGTAGACCCTGCTTAAGATTCTTTCCCTCTCCCTCTGCTCCTCTCCCCCAACCATGCATGCTCTCTCTCTCTCTAAAATAAAAAATAAAATAAAATCAGGCTATATATTCTTATTCCTTTTTGTATTTATATGTCTCAAAATAGCTATAGAAACTATATCTTCATGGTGTGTGAAGCTGGAAAGTGAAAATGAATCAAAATGTCCAAAAGACATGCTCTTTAATGTGTGAAGGGATGGGTCAACATTTAAAGGGATTCTAAAATATATTTTTCTTATCTTACTTATTATCTAAATAATCACCTGTCTAAATTATTGTCTTATTTATTATCATCTAAATAATCAGCTTTCTAAAGTGCTCATGTTATAGTTTCACTTTTTATAGCCTGAGAATTGTAACACTGCACATCTCTATGGTTTATGCGAAGGTTGTGTGTACAGATTATGTATATATATCCTATCAATATTTGGAGGTAATTATAGAAAAACAATGACCTTAATTAAATATTAATTCAATGTGCTCTAACATCCTTCTCCTCTCTTCCAGCCTTGTTCCATCTTTTTGCAAACTCATTTGTATTCTTCCTCTAATAACTACATTCCCACAGGCTAAAACTACACATAATATACTACCATATTAATAACTGACTTCACCAACGTTATATATATTCCTGGTTCTCACCATCACCATCTCCTTCTCTTCACCAAGAAGGCTTTTGAAAAAACTACTGGTTAGCCATTAACATCCCTAGTTTAATTTCCCTTTTCTCTAAATCTCTACTGAACACAGGCGTGGTTTTTTGTTTGTTTGCTTGTTTGTTTCAACCACCAGCTCTCTGAAATGACTTTAGCAAGCCTGGGGGTTACATCCTAACTTCCAAATACGATAATCTTGTTTTACCATCTTACCCACTCATCATTGTAGAACCTTCCAATCTTCTTGAAGTTCCTTGCCTGGACGCAGAGCTACCACAATGTTGTGGCCATCCTCCAATTCCACTGGCCATTTCTTTTCGGGCAGCACTGCCATCTCCCCTTTCAGATTCTCTCCCTCTCTTGTCCCATCTCCCTCCTATGTTAGAAAATGGATACATTTTTCTAGATAGTTCACAATCTCTAGTGTACATTCCACATAATCTGGGATTAAACAAAAGAGGATCCAGTCAGTGGGCTGAGTCCAATGAGGGGCTCGACCTCATTGAACCTTGACATCATGACATCAGCCCAAATCAAGACTCTAATGCTTTATCAACTGAGCCACCCAGGTGCCCCTTCATCTGCATAATTTATGTATAGCTGCCAGAGACTCAACCACAGTGACTGTTGGCCACCACGTGAGCAGGCTCTCAATTGATAAACATATAATAGGGAATAGGAGTATTCCACAGGGACAAAAAATGCTCCAAAGGAAATAATCTGATTATTTTTAAACTGGAGATGTAGATATCTTGCAGGACAGATACACTTAGATGTTTATGTAAAATCCATTCCCACCTCCTTTCTTACTGACAGAATCCCTGCTTTTTTTTTGGGGGGGGGTGAAGCAATATTGTAAGAAGATTAAAAAGTACATTTCTAGGGGTGCTAGACCACTACAGTGATCACGGGAAACACATTTCTGGTCATTTCTGTGTATTTCTGGAAAAATGTTGCTTTCCTGATATAGGTACCACTTTTCCTCTTCTTTTTAACTTCTGTCTGCTGCCTGGATGATAGTTGTGATGGCTGGAATTGCAGCTGCTTTCATGTGCCTGATTACGGTGGGGAAGCTGAACTCATTTCTGTGCATGAGCTCTGGACTGCTTAGCTTTGGATTTATTGTGATACAGGGAGAACACAAATGTCTATCTCGTCTAAACTCTAGTCATTTGAATTATCTGTTGGCATACAGCCAAAGCCTAAACAATGCAGTTTCAGAGTGGAGAAAAACAAAACAAACAAACAACAAAAACAGCTCAAAGATTTGAGGTTTCCAGGCTTTGATTTGGGTTCCAAATTCTCCAGCTAGTAGGGCAAGATATTAAAGCTTCTGAACCTCAGTTTTCTTATCTGGGCATTGGGGCTTACAATACAGAACTCCCCCCCCCCCCCGCCTTGAGACTGTTATGAGAATGAACTGAGTTATAAATAGCTTCTGTGGATGCAAATTAAAATTATAATAAAGTCGTAATAAGAGAAAATTTTGAAAATCCTCTCCAAAGTAACATATATCTAGAAGATTCCATTTAAAGGTGTCGTCAGACTATTTCTAACCCAGTCCATTTGTTTTATGCACTGCCAGCAATCTCATTGTAGCGGAAAACATATTTCATGGTGTGCTGGGTGGTTGAAGTAGCACTTAGATGCACATGCACTAATTTCAGGTCAGCAAGAAAGATCCAGAGTGCCCTGACAAGACCCAAACTGACCCCTTTTAACTCTTGAGTGAAATGTTATTTTACTCGCTCAAGAAATCACTGAAAATGAAATGAAAACTCAAAGAGGAATAAAAATGCCAGGGAAAGGAAAACTCTCCTTGGGGCAGCCCTCTGAGCTTCTAGATTTTTGTTATTGTTTTTATTTTTCTTTAAATAAGAAAGTGGAGTATCAGATGTGTTTTCCATTTCCCTATAACCTTAATATTATTCCATATTCTAACACATCGCCTAGTGTGTTCCCTTCTTGCTACATTCTTTCCCCTTTCAAGATTGTGAGAATATGTATATGGAATCTCCAAGATCAGGTGTGCCTTTGACAGAAGGTAAAAATAATGGAATATGTGTTGGGACAGGAGTAGGGAGAATGGAGACTTTTCTTGGTTCCAAGGAGGAGAGAGTTATCTGAGTGACTTCAGGAGAGGGGGTAGAGATTGGTGGTTTCTGTGTGGTGGACAGAAACTGAAAAGGGATAACAGACCAGGAAGAATATGCTTCCAGGAGCTGGTTTTCCTGGATCCTATAGTCTCGCCCTTGTCTCTCTCAACTTAAAGGCATCTGTCCACTTTCCCTACCAAATAATGTCTTCTGCAACAGCATAAAAAATACTAAACCCATAAATTTGTGACCCTGACTCTGAACCTTTATGGGAGGATAGTTACTGACTGTCTATATCATGATTTAAAGTTTCCTAGATGTTTTTATGTCCACTTTTTCATCCCTCAGTGTATGACTTCTCTAGCTCTTCATTGGAATTCAACTCAGTTGAAATCTAAATTAGTACCTGATCTGTAAATATCTAAAATCTTCATGGAAGTTAATCTTTCAAAGAAAAAAACCAAGTCACAGCTCTTGGACAAGATGTCTATATGTGACCCGCAATGAAAGTCGAAGCCACGTTTCTCGTTCTTGTTCATTTGACAATGACTCCTCATTCCTTCTGCAATGTTCTTTTATTCATCGACACGGCCGTCAACCAGCGCTTTTGATTTCACTCAAGGTATGGTCAAAGGACCACACTGCTTAGGGATTGTGGACTTTGGGACTCAAACAATTGAACAGAGGCTCTACCTTCCCCTTTGATTCAGTTGCCATGTGTCATTGCTTCCTGTCTGTCCTCTAACACTGCACCTCCCTCCAAGCCACTGGCGTCCGGCCTTTCTTTTCCTGACTTGGGAAGTATGACTTCCGACAGTCTCTCTGAGGAATTAACTGCCATTCTCTGGTGGATGTCTGTTTGCTTATCAACCTCACAGGGCGGTTTTTGTTAAATAGTCAGGAGGAAACGCTGATCCATATAGCACATGTGTCCATTCTTTGGTGGCGGTGGTCAGAGGGGCTTCAAAAGATGTTCAAAATATTAGTGAGGATCGGGTTGTTTAAGGTTGTCAAAGAATGGAAATGACAGGAACCATTGCATGTAATAGAAAACACACACACACATCAATTAGATGAGGAGGAGGAAGCAAGAACACACTTTTAACACTGACATGGATTCCGTTAAGTCTTCATCTACATAGAAAAATGTAGAAGAAAATAAACCTGGACTATGCATTTTGGTTGGAAAGTGATATGAGTATTTGTCAGTCCTCTACTTGCTTTCACAAGTTGAAAAGCAGCCTCAATATCCAACATATGAAAATTGAATGTTATCTTTAGGACTGCAGAGGCAAATTGATAGTATGAACGATATAAACTGTATAATGCATCATATAAATGTGTAGGAGTGCCTGGGTGGCTCAGTCAGTTAAGTGTCCGCCGACTTTGAATTAGGTCACGATCTTGCAATTCATGACTTCAAAGCCCTCCATCAGGCACTGCACTGATGGTGCAGAGCCTTCTTGGCATTCTCTCTCTCTCTCTCTGTCTCTCTCTCTCTCTCTCTGTCTCTCTGTCTCTCTCCCTTTGCCCTGCCCCCACTCTCATTCTCTCTCTCTCTCTCTTCCTCTCTCCCTCCCTCTCCCTCTCTCTCTCTCAAAATAAATAAATAAACTTTAGAAAAAAAGAAATGTAAAGGTGTCTGGGTGGCTCAGTCAGTTAAACATTAGACCCTTGGTTTTGATTCAGGTCAGGATCTCACAGTTTCATGAGTTCAAGCCCTGTACTGCGCTCTGCACTGACAGCTTGGAGCCTGCTTGGGATTCTCTGTCTCCCCCTTGCTTTGCCCCTCCCCCCCTCGCACTCTCTCTGTCTCTCTCAAAATAAATAAAGGAACTTAAAAAAAAAGAAATGTATAGAAGATTTTATTTTAATATTATAAGCAACAGACTCTGCAGTTACAGGTAATCCCTCAACTGTATATACATTCTACAAAACTTGCTATTTAGCAATGATAGGAATGATATGAATGTCAAAGCTACTACTGTGTCTTTGACAATCCACATTTAGGGAAATAATTAACTTGGACATGGAGTGGTGACAAAGAACAATGAAACATTAACGAATGGGAACATAAAGACTTATTTACAAATAAGAATCTCTGTACCCAGTAACTCTGCTTCTGTAATTTTCAACAAAGGATACAATTCAAAAGAAGGAGATTGCTTTCTTCCTAAATATTCTCTTGCAGTACTATTGTCAATAATAAAACTCTGAGAACAGCCTAAATGTTCAACAGAGGGGATCAATTAGGTACCAGCGAGGTCAACTCAATGGAGTAATAGCCTCCCTTAAAATAGAAACTTCAGAAAAGTAAAGAACAGTGAAACACACATAGTAAGATATGGAGTCTCTTTCCTTCTTGGAACTCTTTGAACTTTCTACGTGATTCTGTACAAGGATTGGAAGAAGAAGTGAAAAACTTGAAAACAGTAAGTGTGTTCTAGTAATGGAGTTTTATGTTTATGTTATATATAAATATAAATATGTACTCTTATTTTAGTGTACAGTTAAAAAAAAAAAAAAAAAAACATTGAGAAGAGGGGAGTAGATGGGCTAAGTTCCAGGAGTCCAGAATCTGAGAACCAGGAGACAAAACTACACATTCAAGGTGACTCCAAGTGACCTTGGTGGGGGTGGGAGGGTCGGGGGATGGCGGGGGCCCTCGGGCAGAAATCATTCACTTAACTCTGTGTTCAGTCAGGCTTTCCTTGAATCCCAAAACCATGATTCAGGTTTTTGGCTACAACTTCCTCATCCTTGCTATGTTAATTCTTCCCTGTGATCATCTCCATTATCTCTTTTATGTTCTCACCTCCAGGCTGCAGTACCTTCCTGGAGGAAGTCATTGGATTGGGTGCAAGTGGATGCTACAGAGACTCACACTGTCCAAACCCTTGGGGCTGTCGGTACTATTATCTCTGTTGATTCTCTGGTAGGGTTTCCACCATACCTCTTCGAAGAGATTTATTTGTCCTATAAAAGAAGAGACATGTGTCTTGAAGAGTGCGGATTTTTCGGTTTTTCATTTAGAACTGAGTTCAGTTTTTGGTTCTTTGCTTAGAGACATGTGGACTCAAGTTAAGTTCCTTCCACTCAGAAAACCTCGTGTCCTCCCACAAAATGATGTAATAATGCCCGTCTTCTGCCATGCTGTTCTGAGACTTAATCACAATGCCTGGCACATAGAAGGGATTCTGTTGACAGCATTGTCATCAAAATACTACAGACTAGTGGTGGGGCAACAAGTGTCCTTGGGATGGAAAGGAATTGTCAAATAGGAAAGTGACCATTGATGACCAGGAGCTGAATGGAGACAGTGGATGGGGTCAATGGAAGCCAAAACTTCTCAAATATCCATGGTAGGGGAGGGATATTCTTGCCATTGAAGCAAAACAAAACACAATGAAAAACAATTAACTAACTAATAAACTAAATAAATCAATCAAATGCTGGGATTTGTGAGGAGATGGTTATCAGTTTCATTTTTAGCCACTCTTTCCTTTTTTACTTTCCTCTATTCTTACCAGGACAGGTGTCAATCTTTCCTTGGAGTATCTATATCTCTTGATGCAAGCTTCTGATCTTGATTCTTCCTTCAAATCTCTCTTCTGTCCCTTTTCTCTCCGGCCCTCCTTTTCAGCTGACAGGCCCTATGCCTACCTTCACTCATGTACAAGGTGCTTGTATTGAGGGAAGCTCACTTGGTTCTTCAATGATGCCTTCCACATTTTCTTTCTCACTGTAAGACTTCCACATTGCCTTCCTCCCGGCCCCTAAGTTCTGTCACATATTCATTACCCAGTCATACCTAAGCTTTCTGCATCTGATTTCTACTGTCATGACTTGTTTAAAAATGCACTTTCTCAAAGTTCTACCCAGTGACTCCCATTTCTCCAGATTCATGTCTATTGTCAATCTGTATCCTCCTTGGTGTACCTCTTTGATGTGAACATGTTTACTCCAATCATCTTAAAATTTTTCCTTTATGGAGCACCAGGGTGGCTCAGTCGGTTGAGCATCCGACTTCAGCTCAGGTCATGATCTCACCATTCTCGAGTTCAAACTCAGGGTCAGGCTTTCGGCTGAGAGTTCATAGCCTGGAGTCTGCTTGGGATTCTCTCTCTCTCTCTCTCTGCCCCTCCCCCACTCATGCTCGCTCTCTCTCTCTCTCTCTCTCTCTCAAAATTAAATAAACTTTGAAAAAAACTTCCTTCAGAGTTAATTCTATGTTAGTTCTACGTTTGTCAGTACTTTCTCCTCTAATCTCAGTTAAACATCTCCCTCCAATGGTCATATGCTTAGGAAGATGTGCTACAGCCGAAAGCATCCTATTTGTGCTTCCTTTGACATAGACACTTGCGCTTCTCTAAGACTGAATTTTCCCATCTACAAAATTGGGTTAATTATCATGGATATAGTTGTGAGGATCAAATAAAATAATGTCCATCATGGGACTTTACACAGAGAAACTGTCAAAAATTGTTCTTATTTGTGTTGCTGTTATTCTCCTTGATTTTATTATGGGAGACTCTGCAGAATTCCCTGTTTGAACTTAACACTCGGCATTACCATGTGACAATTTTACCTGTTTCAGGGAGCTAATACACTGATTGTGATTTTTTTTCTCTTAAGCAATGTTTGTAATGTTGCCTGAAAGATAGTATGGTGGAAGGATTAATATCTAAAAATCTCTGATTTTCCTTTGCTTAGAGATTATAGTCACTTGCTCTTGTCTGTAATCCATCTCCTGAGACAGATCAGGAAGAATAAAGCTCGTCCTTCTTTATGCCAAATAAAGCATGGTGGCATGCTTATTATTTTTTCCCTGTGGAATCTCAAAGAGCACCCTGAGGAAAGTCATAAAAAGAGTCATATGAGCCCTTTTCCATGTGAGAATCAGTAGCTCCTTGATTCCAAAGTAGCTTGACTAAATTTGTTCCTGATCTCCTAACCACCAAGTGAGCGACACCAGCTCTGGCTCTCAGTATCATTTAGAAGATGGAAAAGTTAGGGGTGAGGTTTCTGGATGCAGTAGGGATAATATGTGGATTTTTCTCAGCATTGCTAAATGAGGGTGAGGGGAGATGAGTGAGAGACCCCACTGGTTTTGCCTCTTTGAAGGATACATCTCACTGTAATAAAAATATTTTTTAAGGGGTGCCTGGGCGGCTTAGTCGGTTGAGCGTCCAACTTTCGCTTAGGTCATGATCTCGTGGTTCATGGGTTCGAGCCCCGCATCAGGCTCTGTGCTGACTGCCAGCTCAGAGCCTGGAGCCTGTTTCAGAGTCTGTGTCTCCCTCTCTCTCTGACCCTACCCTGCTCACACTGTCTCTCTCTCTCTCTACTAGAAATAAATAAAAATATTAAAAAATATATATTTTTTAAATCTGCCTGGTTTAGATAGAGAGGGTGTCCCAAAATTAGTAGATTCAGCACACAAACTCAAAGATCTCATTTGCCTTCAATGCCTTCAAATTATCAATTTATTAAAACAACTCACCAAAACTTTTTTTTCTATAAAGGTGAAAGGTTTATCAAGTCACAAATTCTTTTCTACAATGATGATCTAGCACATTGTCTCCTTAAATGCCTCACTGTCTTTACAAACTCAACATCTTTATCTCCTCTTTCTTCTAGGTAAATTAACTCTATGAAGAATGCCGTGATTTGTTGGGTCCTCCAGCCTTGAAATCTCACAGGCACCATCAACAACTCTGTTTCCCTCCTCTAAAGCCCAAACTATATCAGTCACCAAGTCTTCTTGATTTGGTCATTGAGATACTCCATAAATTCAGTTTCTTTTTCTCTAACTTAATTCGGATCCTTTTTTAAATCATGGGATGCCTGGAAAATGATGAAAGTTTCATACCTTTCTTCCTTCTCCAATCTATCCTGTAGGAGTAATGGATCAAAGAGATTGCTTTTCATCATCTTTGCCCTTTTGAAGACCCCATATCACAAGGAATACCAGATTGACATTCAGAATCTTTGACTGGTGGTTCCAGACTAACCAGTGGTTACAAACTCCTACCTCCCACTACTGTGATGCATAAATTCTGTCTTCTATTTAAACTCACACTTAGATCTGCTTTACGCCTTTGCATACTCTATACTACACTAAAAATGCCAGCCCCTTTCCTCTCTGCCTTTTAACTACTACCCCTTCTGGAGAACTGAATTCGAATTTTATCTTTTCTATACGTTTTCTTGAATCATTGAGCCAGATTGTTCCCTTTGTATAATTTTTTTGGCATCTACTCAATATACTGTTAGCAGATTTTCAAACATATGCATCTCATTTCTTCATCTAATCTTTTATTTAAAGTAGACTTCATGCCCAGCATGGAGTCCAGTGTGGGGGCTGAACCCACAACCCTGAGATGCAAGACCTGAGCTGAGATCAAGAGTCAAATGCTCAACTGACTGAACCACCCAGGTACCTCTTTCATATAATCTTTAACTTCCTTGAGGGTAAGATCTATCTAGTATACCCGTGGATCTGCATGACATTAGAGGTGTTATAATTCTTGAGTGGGTACTATAAAGTGGGTATTTAGACTCCAAAGGATGACTTGAGAACATTAGGGTAGACTGATAACTCCTCACATTAGAAAGAACCAATTTTGGAGGCTAATGAATCAACTATTCCTTAATCAGCATAGCATAAGCAGTATAGGTTGTGGACGGTCTGAACAACCACACAGCACACTACTACTTATCCATCCAAGAGATCAGAACTGAGACATTGATAGGAGCTGATCAGGGCCCATGAATTGAACACATCCCAGGAAAAATCATCCCATGCATCTTATAAAATCTGGATATGTCAGAGTTTCCACCTATAAATAGAGAGTGCATGTAAATGACAGACTGCACAGCAGTCCTTACCAAATTGTCAAGGGGTATTTTTTGTACGCTAAAATCATACTATATTTTATAATTTTGTAACCCAAAATTGTATTCCTCATGCAAAATGGTTCAGCCATTATGAAAAAGATTTTGGCGGTTCCTCAAAAAGTTAAACATAGAAGAATTACCATAAGGGCCAGCAATTCTACTCATAGGTATATACCCAAAAGAATTGAAAATAATTATTCAAACAAATTCATGTGCAGTCATCTGCATAGCAACACTATTCACAAGAGCTAAAAGGTAGGAACTTCTTAAGTGTCCATCACTGGATAAATGAGCAAACCAGCGTGGTGTATATGTATAATGGAATATTATTTAGCCATAAAAATAAATGACATACTGATAAATGATTGTATGCTACAACGTGGATGAAACTCCAATTATGCTAAATGAAAGAAATCACACACAAGAGGTCATATAGTATATGATTCTATTTATACAGAATATCATGAATAGGTAAATCCATTGAGGCAGAAAGGAGATTGGTACTGGAATCGGAAAGAGATGGTGGTATTATAACATTGTGATAAACACCACTGAATTTTGAACTTCAAAATGACATGTTTCTGTCATGTGAATTTCACTTCAATTAAAAAATAAGTTATTTTCTTTTCTAGTACGAGTTTCCAGCATTGCACTCTGGGAGAAAAAGCAAATCGATACAACAGCTTCCCAGCCATCAAAGCTTTTGCAAACAGTATGGGAAACAAGTCATAATCAAAGCAATTGGATGATGACAAGAAATGGACTATAGTAAGATGGTACCATTGTCATGTGAGATATCTGTGCTTACTTTGTTTCTGCTCCTAGTTTTGCAGATAGCTTCTGACCCTGGGCAGGTCATTTGCCATTCTTTGGTTTCTAGAAAGAGAAGACAGAACGAGGTGGTCTCTAAGATTTCTCCCAGGCCAAAAAAGACTGGGAGTTTTTAAAGACAATGGCAGAGACAATGCATATCCTGGAAAGCAAGTATTTGAGGATATTTGAGTGGTAATATTCCTGAGAAATGTTTTAAAGAAGAGTTCAGGGGACAGCAACTGTCCCTAGCCTAGAAGTCGCAGGTGAAGGATTGCTATGGGTGCAGAGAACCTTACAATATTTTTATTGGTGAGTATCATGAAAAACTAAATTATCTGTAAACAGTTAAATATATTCTCAAGTTATAGCTAGGTTATTCACAGGTTAGGTCTTATTGGAGTCACCTAAAGGCACATTCTGCTCCACAACTGAGACCCAGCCATACAAAAATTCTGGGTAGCTGTAGTAACGTCATTAGTGACCAAGAAAACACACATTTACTTTATCATTGTGACAGTTACATCTCACTGCATTTAAACTGAAGTCTCCAGCTGTGGATTTTGTCCTGCTATATACCCTGGAAGTTTTGACATAACCAACTAAAGTTAGGACGAATAAGATTTAAGCGTGAAAGCACGGATAGGATTATTCTTTCATATTAATTATAGATTACCAACCTCGAATCTACCCATTACTTAATTCTCAGTATAAACCACAAAAAACAAACTCCCCCCCCAACCAATAATTACACTAATCTCTCAGATATACATTTTCTCAACCTCCCCAGAGTAGATGCTTTATTTCTAAGGAGAGTGCAAATGTCTGACGAAACGCTATGGCTTTGCTGTCCCATGGCTATTTACACAATCTTGCATCCTCCATTACCATGTTACAGAGCAGAGGGCCTGGATTTTCTTCTTTCACAAACAAATATTCTTTTGAAAGGTGCTCTCCTTCTTGCATTTCATCTGGTATGTAAATTACCAAACTGCCAAGCTGCCTGTCTGAAGGGTTTTATAACCCTTCATTGTTTATGCTTGTCACTGATGAGTTTCTCCTTTGTTGCTCAGCGCATTATTTATTTGAAAAAAAAAAAAACCAAAAAACTCCACCTCCAGTTGAAGCACCCCTGTTTTCTCTCTTCAGCTGGAGGAACTGGCAGGAGGGGGGGATGGGGAGTGGGATGGAACGTAGGAAGTGGACTGAGCGATTTTCTTCCCTAGGAATTCACTTCCTAGCAGAAGGACGTGCAATGACCGTCACTTGAATGATCAAAAAGGGGGAAATAGTCTGAGTTTGGAGAAGATGCGCTTCCACAACTCCTAGTTCAGAAAGCACATGATCACCTGTGACCATGTTCCTAATAGCTATCCCCACCCACACCCGGCCGCCCTCAAAGACCTCCCCCCACCTTCACATGCTACACAAACAGGCCGAGAGAAGTTCCTAAGCAAGCTGCCATAGCCATTTCTTCTAGTTCCTTGGGTACCGTGGCTGCAGGGACACCTTCCAGAAAAGCAAGCAAAGATTTTTGTCCCTTTTCACACCTTCTTCAGCAAATTTCTGTGGCAGAATATTTGGGAATGGGAACAAGTACAAATGCAAAAAAAAAAAAAAAGTGTTTATGAATAATGGAACATTTCAAATCCATCTGGTTTCTGAGACATTTTTTACTTTCTCACTACAGCCAATTATATAGCATGCTTGAGTGAGAACTGGTTCTATCCTGAGGCTCATTCTGCTCTCAAATTTCTACATTGATAGTTGCTACCAACCTCTGAGGTTAGTAGCCATATGGTAGTCCAATATGGCGCTTTATACCCTCCTTGTTATACAGTAGGTGGTATTCTGGTGAACATAAATCCACATTGTAGTGGGCACCCGCAAAGGGGGACCCGGGGTGGGGAACCTAGAGGGCCTTCCAAGATTCTGGCAGTGTACATGATTTCCCTTTTTAGTTTAAGAGTGCTGGGGAATTATTTCCATAGTTCTTCCTTTTGTTGCCTATGTTTACCCAATGTATCCCTGAATATATAACAAAAGCCCAGGAGAAAAATAGGAGAGAAAAAAAGAAAGTGTTTTGGTTTTGGGAAAAGGCATTTTCTTCATGCCATTCTTCAAAGAGCTTGCTCTTTTAAAAAGTTTTTGGTGACAGAAGATACCAGTTTATAAACGTAGATGCTTTTCAATTGATATTTACGTCTATTGAGGTAGAGAGAATACAATATTGAACCCCCACACGTATTAGTACATACCTTCGAAAGATAAGACTTCTTTACAACAATAAACAATATCATCACTCTAACATTTTATATCAGTGAGTCTTTATTGTCATTAAATATCCATTCAGTTTACAGAGTAATAAGGACTTTGTATGTACTGACTAAATAAGCAGCTTTCCTGCTATATAAGGCCTGTCTGGATGGTTCACCAGAGATGGTCCATTTTTACAGGTGAAGAAATGAAAAATATAAATTGATATTTAAATTGCTTGGAAATATACACTTATTTCCCAAAGTTGGCTGCCCATCAAGGATCTCAGCCCCAAACTTTTGCCACCCAAATAGGTTGCCTCTGTTGCTTTGCCTCATTCCTTAATTTCTGAGCCCTGAGAGCTCAGCCTTAAACTTGGAGAAGCAGCACCAGCATGGAGAGAAGTCAAACCAATGCTAAAGGTTAAATGATATTCAACTGGCTCCATGTATGTAGACCTGGAATCTTTGGAGGGGCATGAATACATGTTTAATTCATATGATGCATTTATGTATATAATGTACGTGGGCAAAGACTAGTGTCTCCGAGGAAGGGAAGCTGTAAGTTTTGCTGTCCTTCACTGAATATGGTCCTTTCTGACTTGTTTCCTCTTGTCACCACTAAATTATAAATCCCATAGTTTGAATGTTATTGTACCCTTCCCCAGTGACCAACACTATGCATTATGTCTCGAAGACCTAAATAAATACTTGCTCAAGAAAGACTTCAGAGAAAATCAATTATTAGTGTGGTGAACTTTACCTCCATTAAAAGTTTAGTTAGCATTTGTCTAAAGTTTCATTCCAAATGACCTATCATGGATTATATAAACCTCAGAATAGCTCCCCAAGCTAGGCTGAACAAGTGGTAAAAATGCTGTAAAATGTCTAATAGTGTATCCCAAGCCGCAGATGGCTTAACTTTGTCTTTTGGATTTTCTGCATGTCTGTACTGTCTGACCTTGGCAAAGATCATCACGATTTGCTTTAGTTAATTATGTGGTTTACCATGGCTAGTGCAATAAGAGGACCTCAGTGATTTTAAATGTCTATAGGCTTCCATTTTAACCAGCATAAGATTATTTATCCACAACTCTATGACTCCTTGAACCGCCTTTTAATTCCAGTGTGTAAAAGTATTTACGTTGTCTAATTTGTAAGAGTAGGTTTAATTTCTGATACAGTGATCGAATACCAGCCACTTATGCAGTTGAGATTTTCTTTTTTAGTAAAAGAGATTGATGCCATTTTTCTCACTTCAGAAATAAGGAAATCAAGGTATGTAGCAGTTGACTGGATCCAAGTGAGTTTGGTGGGGAGTGCTGAGCTGGACCTCACACCCAGTTTTGCTGGCTTGTTACCTTAGGGATTCCCCTCTTCAGTAATTTCCACACTTGCCTGACCCTGACAATCACTGAGTAGTTGTAGATGAGTTGGATCTTGAAAAAGGATGATTTGAAGGAAACAACTGAATCCATTCTTCACCGTGATCTTGTATGTGAAATGCCTGGTATAGATCCCCACAAAAGAACTCTCCGAAAAGGCAGGTAATTACAATGCGGTGTCAACGCTAATGACTCTCCTTGCTTCAGCTTTTAGTGACAGTCAAAAGGAGCCACACTGGGGGAGAGGAAATGGCTTCCCACTTTCTGCTAACCTTCTAAGGGAAGTCTGTACAGGACCCAAAAAGAAAATTCTTCTGCTTGCATGGGAATTGCTATTTCTCTGCATGTATGAACTCTAGCACAGTCCCTCAATGAGCTGGTCTCCTAAGTTTAATTCATTTAGCACTCAATCACTCCAATACTAGCAAAATGTGTTAAGATTTTCCTGCTTGGTATTTGTGGAAATTGGTGGGAGAAAAAAAAAAAAAGAGGAACAAATAGCTCTGGGCAAAACCAGGCATCTGAGAACAGATGGTGCGCAAGCTTCTACCACTGAGCATGGCTGACAAACCGTAACAGTGACCTGTTCTGATCACAACTACAGGGAGTTTAAGGAGTGAGAATTCCCAGCAAAGCCAAAAACTTACCCTGTGACCTTGACTTCACTTTGCAATAGCGCCACCAAACACATCTTTACTGGTAGCATAATGGGATGACAACAACAAGAGAAAAGTCTTTTTGATAAAAAGACTGCAGGAAATGCATGGCCCTATTTCACCGTGCAGAGGAGCAGTACAGATGGACACTACCCAAATGGATCTGGGGCACCCAGAGGGTGTTCGAGTATTTTCCTGGTCTCTAAGCGAATTTTCACAAACTTGGAAAAGTGGGAAGTTGCTAGAGACTGTGGATTCAGCTTTCCCCTTTTGCCAACCATTGCTCTTCCTCTCCCCCTAAAAGTATAAAATAAGTCAGAAAGAGCCAAAGAAACCTTTTAGCCTGGCCACAGAGCCCTTATTTCAGGGATGCAATTATTTTTCCAGTACCCTAATTTGGAACCCTCAAGGTCATCGATTACCCGTAATGTCCATTCTATTTCCATTTTGCCCTTCTATCGTATGTATCTTTCTGTAACCATCTCTCAAATTTGTGTCTTTTTGCCTTTCCCTTTGCCAGTCACACTCTTAATTCGTAGCCACATCTTTTCAAACCTGGAATGCTGTGATAGCCTCCCATCTGGTCTCTTTGTCTCATGTCTAAATCACCCTGTAGCTGTGAGAATACTTTAAGAAAGTCCTCTTCCTTGACCCCATGTAGGCCCTGGGGGACTCTGTCACCACTACCATTCTCTCAGATACCTAATTATTATTTTAGTTTCTCCAGTATATAATATAGCCTACCTGTTTCTACCATATTAATTCCTATATATTTTCTTCCTGCCGAGGACCTTAATGGCTCAGCATCCCTATACCTCACTGCTTGGTTTCAAAACCTGTCATAGGTCTGGCCAGTATGGCCACTGTCACTTATTTATTTAATACATATTTGTTGTTTCCGCCGCGTGAAAGGCACTCTGCTCAGGGTTGAGAAGCCAGCAACAGGCGAAACGTCTTTGCCCCATGGAGCTTATGTTACAGGAGGGGAAGATAGACAATAAATAAGTGAAATACATATAGTGTATCCTATTATAATCAACGTAGCAGCAGTGACTAGAGCAGAAAAACAAAAAAGAGAAATCCAAGCATTGGTGTGGAACTGCAATGTTCAAGAGGAGAGCAAAGGAGTTGAATGAAAGGTAATGGAATAAAAGAAAGAGAGGAAGGCATTTGGGAAAGGAAATGTGTGCTGCGAAAATATGCAATGCTCAGCTGTAAAGCAGATGCAGGTCATGTGTTTCTGGTATACAGTGAGAAAGGGGGTGCCGGAAAGTAGGTCAAGAAAGCGATGAAAGTTGATGTTGTTGAAATAACAATAGAAGGCCAGGGCTTTTGGAGCCTAGCAGGCCAGTGGAAGGATTTAGGCGGTGCTGAAGCTAGATGGGAAGTTGCCACTGGCAGGTTCTAAGCAGAAATGTAACATGGGTCACTCAGGTGCTCGGTTGTTGGTAGACTGAATGGAGGCGAGCCCAGAAGAACACAGTCCAGTTAGGAGACAATGGCAATAACCAGGTGATGATGATGATGCTTAGGGGAATGAAGAAAATGGTGAAAAGCAATTAAATTCTAGGTATATTTTAAGTATTGCACCCAAAGGAATTCTTGATGGATTAGATGCCAAGTGTCAGAAGGAGAGTTAAGAATAATGGTCCAAACATGTGGAATGATGGCATTACCATTTGCTGAGAGCAGGTTTGGGGGAAGAAAGTCAGCAGTTTGGCTCTGGTTATGGGAAGCTGGGAAAACTTGTTGACTCACCAAATGGACCTGGATATACCAGTGCGGAGTTAGGGCAAAAGATGAGTCTAAAGATTTGCATTTGATAGTCATAGCAAATTCTTTCCTAGTGGCCTCCATTTTCCTAGTGAATGATAAATAAAGAGCATCATCTGAGCGTGAGAAATAAGAAGGGTGGGTGGGAAAACTCATGAAATGGCTGTTGAGTAGCATGGCTTAGTCAATGGGCATATGCTGTGATTTTTCATCAGTGACTTGAGTTGATGTCATGCTTTCTCTTTCACATGTGTGAGTGCAGACATGGAATACACAGGGTTTAATAAGTTTTAATTTAATAACTTTCCTAGACTTCTAGCCCGAAGGACCATTCACTCTAGAGGCCTCTTTTGAATGCTTGCTCCTTCTTTCCTTTGATCTCTTGCGTCCCTCCTTCTGAAATGCCCTGTATATCTTCTGAGTTCTGCTGTTTAAATCATAACCATTTTTTGAAGAAATTCTCTCATCCTATTTCCTTCTTAAAGTTGTCTTCTGACCCACCAAACATTTCTGTACATCGCTCTCAATCTATATGCCATGCCTTATATTACAACATTTTACTTGGTAATTAATGGTACAGTAATAGAATGGAAAACATTGAAGTAAAAATAATTAGAATTAAGATTTGGCTATGTTACATGTTACCTGGAAGATCCAGGAAATTCACTTAACATCTCGGAACTTCAATTTATTCTTTTTTAAAACAAGAAAACAAATAGAATAATCTTCTTTCCAAAGTTATAAGACTGCATTGAGAACATTCCTCTGCAAAATAGTTTATAAATTATAAAATGTTGAATAAGTGAGAGATTATATCATCCTATTTTATGTTTTTTTTTTTCACAAATTACAGCAACAAATTTAGTTTTTCTCCCTTAACTGGATTTTAAGGTCCTCAGAAGCATGGATTACACATCTATTTTTATCCCTACTCCAACCTGCACAGCGTTTTGCATGGAGGAGAAATTCAACAAAAGTAAAATTGTTAAATTGAGTTTAAGTAAAAGTAAACCAGTCATTGTAAGAATAAATGAGTTAATAAAAATGAGCACAATTGTATTTATTTATTTTGAACCCAGACTTAGTGAAAGGATTTTATCCATGAAAGATCAAAACGCACAACCAGAATATGATCCACACATCAGTCAAGGTTCTTTTAAGTCAAGTTTGTCAGATTTAGAAAATTGAAATGCAGGATGCCAAATAGGAACTTCAGATAAACCAAAATAATATTTAGTATTAAGTAAGTTGTGTGCAAAGTTTGCGGCACTCTTACACTATAATTTTTTTCTGGCTATCTACATTTATATTTAACTGGAAACTAATTCAAATTCCAATATTTCATGGGACCAAAACTGAAAATTAGTTGGTATTCATATGAAGTCCCACTTTAACTGGGCATCTTCTATTTTATTTGGTAACCCTGTGCATTGAATCACAAATGAAAAGAATTCAAAGTCGCGTGGACCAAAAAAGAGGAATTTAATGGACCATTTGTCCTCTGATGGAAAGGCAAGGAATAGCATTGGGGCTTTCTGGTCAGCGGGGCGTGGTACTTAGACATCATCACAAGCTCTGTTATTATTCACCTTTGCTTTTCTCCATGTGAGCTTCATTACCTCTGATGGTCTCATTCTGCCAGATACTTGGGCTCACATCTTCCTAGATTTGCCATCAAAAAGAAAAAAGACTTATAAAATTAGTTTAGAGACACCTAGGTGGCTCAGTCATTTAAGCATCTGACTTCATCTCAGGTCATGATCTTATAGTTAATGAGTTCGAGCCCCTTGTCCAGCTTGGAGCCTGGAGCCTGTTTTGGATTCTGTGTTTCCCTCCCTCTCTGCCCCTCCCCTGCTCACAATCTGTCTCTGTCTTTCCCTCAAATATAAAGAAGCATTAAAAAATTATTTAAAAAATAAATAAAATGAGGTTAAATCACATAATCCTATAGGATCTGGATTGATTGGCCAGGCCCAGGTCATGTACCAACCCCTCAGGCAATGTCTGGGAAGAGGAAAATGTAGTCCTCAGACTGTGAAATGCATCCACACCTAGATCAAATATAATGACCACGGAAGTATATTGACCAAGGCACCATTTCAAGTCACACATTTAAAAAGGGAAGGAGTGGGGCACCTGGGTGGCTCAGTCGCTTGGGCATCCCACTTCGGCTCAGGTCATGATCTCACAGTCCGTGGGTTCCAGCCCCATGTCGGACTGTGCTGACAGCTCGGCGCCTGTGTCTCCCTCTCTCTCTGCCCCTTCCCCACTCACACTCAGACTGTCTGTCTGTCTGTCTGTCTCTCTCAAAAAATAAATAAACATAAAACAAATTTTAAAAATAAATAAATAAATAAAAAGGGAAGGAGAAGCCAAGCAGGGAGGAGGAGATTTCCAAACCAAAGAAGAAATCCAAGAAAGATAATAAACATTCACTGTAACCAGAATTGGAAAAAAGAAGGATTTTTATTCCAGAAGCCTTCTAAACAGACTTCTTTTCTCTCATTCTGATTGGCAACTTCATGGAAGTCTGGATAATCTGTGCAACTGTGACATACATTCGATTGCATGGGTCGATATTCTTCATTGAAAATCTTGAATTAATTTTGGGAAATTTTCATACAGTAGAGTTGTATCTTCTCTCAAGTGAGGCCCTCCATGTTTTCATTTTTCCTTTGCTTTAAGCGAGACATCCCCCATGAAAAAAGGGGGGTGTCAATGCTTCCCAGTAGAGTGAGCAGGGTGCAGCTTCTTTCTGAAAGCTTGGATAGCTGGTTCTTGATAATTCTGCAAATAAATTCCTAGAAAAACTATGCAAATCTAAATGACCAGTTCATAATTTCTCTCCCAAGGAAGCTAGCCAGGCATTTTAGACTGTAACGCATGCACGGCCCAGGTTCTCAGTTGAAAATGAGCCTGTTTTAAACAAGTCCGGCGGAAGGGAATTCACAGTAGAACTAACACCACCATATGCTTATAACAGGAAAAGGCGTTCGGAGCAGTATGCCTCAAGGATATAATTGAGTGAAGATCCAATTGCATCAGGATAAAAGTTAAGACAGTAAGTTAAGCTTGGTAACTTACATTGCCTGGTTAAACTGATACATCAACAACAAGGAGACTCTGGCTGTCATTCATTTATATGAAGAAAGAAAAGTATCTCTGGCTGGGCTTCTGCTTCAAGTAATGATGAACTAGGCAATTTGGACTGGTAAGGATAACCAGAATTCTATATTCTCTTTGAGAGTCTAGAATTACAAAGGGGGGCTCTGGAAAATGACTGGGCCAGGATACAGGAGAAGAGAAGGATCTATTAATACTGAGTCTAGGATTTGGGGTCACTTTTCCTGCAGGGGAATTTGTCATGATGACATCAGGATGATGGGATCATCAGTGGTTCTAACCATACACAGAGACCGGAGAATCAGGTAGAGTCTGGAACTCAGGAAAGGCAACAAAAAACGTCATGTAAGCTGTGCCACAGGATAGTTCTCAGTTAGCAAATTGAATGAGGAAAATTCCAGGTGCTAATGCCTCTGTTACACGGCAGAAGCAACTATAAATCATTATCTAGAAGGAGATACGTCATTCTAGTCTGAGTTATTTCCACAAATAATTTTAAGTTTAGTTCATAGCATACAATTTAAAAAAAAACAACTTATAAGAAAATAAAGGGATTTGAAGAAAAACCAGAAGAAACTTCAGATATTACAAAAAATCTCTTAAGGGCTTGAGATATTGTTTGGAGCCATCAAACATGAAATGTAAAGTAAGCAATAAAGCAAGCAATAATTCTTGCTATATTCCAGGAGATGATAGAAATAACTCAGAGGTCAAGGAAAAAAATCAAGATGAAAATTTAAAAAGGATCTAGAACTGCATGATAATAAAAAATACAATATCTCAAAACTTTTGGAAGACAGCTAAAGCTATGCTTAAAGGAAAATGTATAGCCTTTTAAATGCACATCAGTAAGGATGGCGGCAAAGTAACTTTAAAATCCACCTCAAATAAGAAAGGGAACAAGAAACTGAACTCAAAGGATTACAAAGAATGAAATAGTGTAAGAGTGAAAGTTAATAAAACAGAAAATGAATATATAATAGAAAAGAGTGAACCATTTATTTATTGGAGAAAAATAATAAAATTGCTGAAGTTGTGGTCAGTTTGATAAAGAAATATATGAAATGAAACAATTTATGCCAGGGCCCTCACTACCACATCTATGACATTCAAAGAGAAAAGGAGATTTTGAAGAATTTTTATGCTAATAAATTGTAAAATTCAGATAATATATCCCAATTCTTGCAGGAATTCTATGTTGCAAAATGCATATAAAAATAAACAGAAAATCTGAATGCCATTTATTTTATTTAAAAATTTTTTTTATAATTTTATTTATTTTTGAGACAGAGAAAGAGCATGAGTGGGGGAGGGGCAGAGAGACAGGGAGACACAGAATCTGAAACAGGCTTCACGCTCTGAGCTAGCTGTCAGCACAGAGCCTGATGCGGGCTCGAACGCAGGAACCATGAGATTGTAACCCGAGCCGTAGTCGGACGTTTAACCAACTGAACAACCCAGGGGCCCCGAATGTCATTTATTTTAAAAAACATTGAATCAATGATTTGAAAAAGTTGACTCAAGAAAAATCCCAAGTAGTTTTGAAAGCAAATCCTACAGAGCATTAAGAAAAATTGAAAATCTCACACAGAATATTCTAGATAATAAATAAAGAAGGACTAATCTTTAATTTGTCTTATGAGGCCAGTGTAACCTTGATACCACCTGAAACAACACCAGGAGAATAAAAACATCATCAAATTATGTCACTGATTCATGTGGATTTAAAAATCATTTTAAAAAATCTAGAAAATTCAATATGACTAACTTGGAGTTATTCCAAGAATGCAAGGTTAGTTTGGCATTTGAAATATAATTTTTTTGTTATTTACTGCAATAGCAAAATCAGTTTTTAAGATGATCGCATTTTAATAGATGAAAAAAATGAATCTGTTAAAGATCAAAATCTTTCATAATATTTTTAAAAATATCAGAATGATATGAATAGGAAAAAATTGCCTTTTCTTTAGTAGAGAGTAGATGTTAGAACTTACATCAAACATCATATTTAATGGTGAAATATTTCATGCTGTCCTTTTGAGACTGGGAAAAGCAACAACAATAAAAATATGCTTACTATGGGTACTAGCCAAGAAATGAACAAGAAAATTAAATCAAAGGCCTCAGGAAAAAATAAAAGTAAATCAAACTGTCATTATTACAGATGACATGATTTTTATATAAAATTCAGGAGAATCAACAAATACATTTTTAGAATCATTAAGTAAGTTTGTCAGGACAGTTCGATACAAATCAAGGAATAAAACACTGTTTTAATTGCTGTCTATGAACAAATTCATAAAAATATCAAATGGCTGGTGTCTATCATATATAAAGAAATTCTATAAATGATTAATAAGAAACAGCCAAATAGAACAATGGACATGAGACTTGGAAAGACCAAATCCAAATGATTAATAAATATACTAAAGAATGCTCAGCCTCATCACTTACATCATAATCAAAATTAATACCACAGGTGATATCACTAAATAACCACCAGAAAATTTAAAACCAATTAAACAAAAACCATTATGTAAAACATTCATACACTCCTGCCAGGAGTGCAAATTGGTCACAACCACTTTGGAGAACTGTAGCATTTTTTTCTAACACTGAAGATATGTGCACTCAAATATGCACCAAGACACAGATACAGGGAAACTCATACACATTATATTTAATAAACCAAAACAAAAATAGCCCAAATACCCATCAATAATAGAGTGGGCACATAATTTATGAGCATATAATAGTGGGATATGCAACAAGATTAATGGATTATAGCCACCCACAAAAACTTTATGAATTTCCCAAGCATAGTATGAATACCTTGAGCCCAATACAAAAGGATCATTTATTTCTATAATACAGCTTCCTAAAGTATATAAAACACACTTTTCCCAGTCAGGTCCATGTGAAAAAAAAGTTCAAGGACAGGGAAAACTCAGCCATCATGTTAGAGATGCATTTGTATTAATGTATAACGAGAACAAGAAATAATTCCTTCGAAAGTCAAAACAGCAGTGATTTTGAGCAGAAGGAAGGGTGGTGCGGTTGGAAAGGAATTTGCTGGAAATGAGGAACATTCTAATTTTTTATCATGGAGGTTGATTACACATGCATGTGTTTATAATTTATCGATTTCTTCTGTGTGTGTCACTGACACTGTTTCTTTGGATGCGTGTTTTATAACCACAATAATTAAAGCTTTAAACTAAGAATGAGTAGCTGAGACTGTCAAGCCACTTGAGGCTTTTCAACTACACATCAGGTTCGCCTGAAGATCATAGAGCCACTCCCACAGCCTTCTCCACCCACGCTCTTCTGGAGAAAAAGAAGGTTCTTCTTCTTTGATCTCTCAGAAACCTGATAGCATCTAGCTTTTCCCTCTTTTCTTCCTGAAATCTGACTTGGCTGTCTTATGTTCTATGAACAAGGGGTGCCACTTAAAACTCCTTTTTTCCTGTAGGAGATGTCAAAACAAGGGGTTAGTGTGCTGTGCCTCGTTTCAACTGTGAATCTTCTCCTAAAATGTAATCTAGCCACCCCGTACAGATTAAAAACCGACTGGAACTTCCAATTGTCAGAGACTATGCCTTAAGGCAAAAGATGCCAACACTCTTTCTAAAACACATACAACTGTATTTTCAGTGTCACGTGTGAGCTCTGATTCCATGTGTTTAGTGTTAGGCAAGCTTAACAGAGACTTTTTTTTTCATGTATTTCTTGATACTGGAATTTGGGGAAAGCCAAGTTCAGAGGACAATGAGCCAACACTATGTCTGGTCTCTTCTCATGCAGACTCTGAAGAATTTATTTGTCGGGAAGGTTATATATCTGATGCCTTTTACAACATTCAGTATCACTGTATAATGCTGTGACTGGGTCTTCAGGCCATGGAATCTTGGAAGTTTGAGGAAAATAGGAAAACACGTTTTCTGTGTATCAAATAGCCATGTAGATCATCATGGAAAGATCATTAGGTTCAGAAAATATGGATTCAGATTCTGGTCCTGCTTTCTACTCATGTGTAATCCAGGACCATTTTCTCCTTGGGTCTTATATCCCTATCTTTGGATGCTGGTGTGCGCCACACAAGATAATCCAAGTTTAAGTATCAAGAGGTTGCATGGGATGTAGGGTATATTGTAGATGCTCAATAAATTTTGGTTGAACATTCATGGCAAAGTCCAAAAGCAACAAATACAATACAATGGGAAGTATTTTAAAGGAAAGAGGTGGCATTTGAAGACATATCTCAAGGACAGCCCTCTCCCCTTACAATGATAACAGTGCTCTCCCTGCTCAGGTCCCCGTTGTATTCTTATTCTTATTGGTCACACAAATCCACATCTCCCAACGGCAATGTCCATCCTGAGCTCCAAATCCCAAATGTTGCAAAACAGATCCTTCCTGCATTCATTCTGCAATTCTTTCTCTTTGAAAGGAATATTTTAATGGAGTTGAGAATACTGAAATGGTGAGTTTTGACAGCAGGCATCAGCCTGTGCTATATATAGCCAGTCAACCAAAGGTCACCTGGAAGTTTCTTCTGGCTTCCCTTGGTGTTTTGAGGAATTGAGTTCACCTAGAGTTATGATTGGTTCTGAGCCTCAGGCAGTAAATGTGTCGCTGTCTGCATAGACATCTATTTTAGTTCTTCAGTTATGACTATGAGAGTCTCATTTATTTGCAGTGGGACTGTTGCTGGTATAATAATCCTGTCATACACAAGTTTTAATTCACTTAATTATGTAGAAAGACAGTTTTCCATCAGAGAGAAGGCTATCACTGAGTTTTGTTGAAAGTATAATTAAATACGGGGTATCCTGGCCTTATGAAGACTTAATTCACTTCAAATAGATTTGGACTCCAGTCCCCCAAAATAATTTCCAGCCAAGTAATTGGAGTTTCTCTGGGAAATAGTGGTGAAAAAAAATATTCAACACTTCTGCCCCAGTTGCTCATTTATTGAACAATATTTATGGAGCTCCAGGCACTAGGCTAGTCACCTAGAATCTCTAAATAAATAAAAATCTCAGCTGACTACAAAAATTTCATCTAGTACTGTGGATTGGGGTGGTGAGAAATGGGGACACTCCACGCATTAAAAAGAACTACTGATCCATAATAAAGGTATTTATCTCCCTCATCTGAGTCTTTTGAAAGCATTCTACATGTTTCTGTGATGTCCTCACTCTTCCCATCTGTGCAATATGACCCTGGCCCCCACAGTCCTATGGAAATGCTCTAATAACATCCACTAAGGACTTAATTTACTTCTAAAAATTACATCGCTGCTTCTTGGTTCTTGGTTTTACTTCACTTTCTTGAGATGTACAGCTCCTGCCCTCACCTCTTTCTCAAAATGTTCTTTTACCTAATCAACTCCCCCTGGTTTTCCTTTTACCTCTCTGGCTAGTTCTCAGTCTTCTGAGTTCCAATTGTTATGTTTCCTCCATGTACCAGTCTTAGCCCTCTTCTCTTCCCATGCTCTACGCCATTCCAAATAGTTGTAATTACCAGTTGCCCACCTTACTGCTAGGTGATTGCTTGCAAATACCCATCTCCAGTCTAGATGCCTTTCTGAAAGTAAACCCACCACCTCTGATGGAAATATCCATTCAACCGAATGTTTCATAGGCAGTTTAAACCCAACACCAAAACCAAATTTGGTATTTTCTCCCCCAGAGTAGTTCCTTCTATTCAGTTTTCTCTCTCAACAAAGTTATCACCACCTCCTTTTTTCTTGGGACAGAAACCTGTATATCATCTTTTGTGTTGACCTCTCCCTCTTTCTCATACCCAAAGAGTCTACAATATCTTGACTTTGTCTCACAATAAATGCCAACCTCCTCTACTCTTCTCCATTCCCATAACCATTTACCGCATTCAGGTTTCACGATCATCACCTATAAAACTCAGCTGCCATTGTCTTCAAATTAAAATGTAAATCCTTAACCTTTATGAATTGATCTCTGCTTAATTGTCCAGTCTGTGTTTTAATCAATTATCAATATGGAATTCTATCCATAAACCATTGTTTTCTTATTTGCAATTCTCCCACAAATATGTTCTTTCACTTCGGGAAAGCCAAAGCACTGTGCACCTTTTCCTTATACTAAGGCTTTTTCTGCCTTCTCACTACTCAGACTCACTGGGACTAGACAGTCTTTATGAACTCTGGAGGGTCATGTCCTTAACCTAACAAGGAAGATGCCCTTCTTACATGCCCCTGTCATATCTTGAGCTTACTATTTGTGGATGATTTATTGCAACTTCCCATTCTTCTCTCTTCGAAGTGTATAAACTGTGTCTTGGTCCTGATTATATTTCAAGTTCTAACAAGTGCCTAGAACTTTTAAAAGTTGTGTTGACTGTTGAAGGAATCAAAGTGTGTCCACAGTATCACTGAGAGTACAGGGGATGGAGTAGATTTTGAGCCTTGCTTTTGTAAATTGAAACCTGGAAGTGTCATAATGGAGATGATAGTAGAACCGAATCTAGAAAGAACGCGAAGAACGATACAAAATGTTGTGCCCATCGTAGAAAAGTCACTTCGGTTGTGTTTTCCCTCACAGGTAATAAAGTCAAATGCAGCTGATCTGACCATTCCAGCCATCCTTCTATTTCAAATGACTTTCTTTCCTGGTATAATTTTTTAAATTAGATATTAGCATTAGCCACCAGGTAAAACACATTGATTTTCACTACGGAAGAAAGCAACCAAATCTCCTGGGGTATCCACTCTCCGGGCCAATACTCTGCTAGCTGACAGAGCCAGATGCAAATAAGAGGTGAAATTAGTATTATTTCAGCTTGTACATTTAATCAGCAGAGGTCAGAGAACAAAGACGGGGCCGGGGAGACTGTGAGACTCACAACAGAGGACTGCTGAGCGAAAGCTGCTCCATCATGTGACTGTCTCCTTCAGTTCTTGTGTTATAAAACTGGTGGGCCTGGGGCTGCCTTTGGATTACAGACCCTTGAAGTGATAAACATGCTGTTTCCCTGAGATTTGCCCCAGGAGATAAACATTTCCGATGGATTTTTTTTTTTTCTGACAAAGCCAAGAAAGCTAATAATTGCCATGTCAGGCAAAGGAAAAAAAAGTGAAAACTAATTCAGTGTGATCCCTTATGAAAGAGGGAAAAAGAGCAAAAGATGATTCACAACTGGAAGCAGGAATTGTCAGAGCTCTTTGAGGATCTTTTGAATAAGCGCATCCGCCAGGTTATAAATAATGAGAACAGACAGTAATTTGCATGGATTAGGGCTGTTAACATTGGTCAATTTCTGCATTTTAAAATACTCCCAAATTCTTGATTAGGAGTGTCTCTTTGTAGTGAAGGATTGATAGTGGGAGTACAAGAATCTGATGAATTTAAAACTCAGATGAGAGAAAGCAAAACCATCCAGATCTAAACTGAGATACCATTAGTGGTTCCCATAAATCAAATCATGTTTATAGTAAGGATACAGTGGAATTACCATCTGGACTTTTTAACCTTGACATTTATTTCCGAATCATTCCCTAATATTGGAAGTAAACTTAACCCTTCCTTTCATCTCTAAGGTTTGCCTTAATGCCAGTTCTCTTTGAGAGAAATGATCTGATTTTTGACGGAGACTGAATGTCACGTGTGGCATGGGGTCGGAAGAACTGGAAAAATCCTAGCGTAACATTAAGCTATAAAAGAAAGAAAACATACTTAGCTTTAAAACCACATCAGCTGAGAAGAATTTAAAGTGAAGTCAGCGAGTGGGGAGAAATGGGAAATCTGTATTCCAAAGGCTTAAGTTTGGGGCACATAGGTGAGATACATATAATTAAATTGATTTAAAAAAATCTGTGTAGTTATGGACAGAGTTGACTACAAATAGAGAGAAATCCGAATGGATTTTCTAAATCTCTAATTAAATGGCTAAGTAATTGTACTCAAGTCACTTATGTCTCGAGCCTTTGTGGACTCCTGTTTTTCTTTTTAGTTGTCTACTGATAGTGTTTTCAGTGACAGAAAGAAAAAACCAAAATGCCCACGCAATGTCCTTTTTTAATTTAAATTTCTAGAGTTTAAGACTTTGCCAGGGAGCACTTAGCTGGTTACTGTTATGAGTAGCATGTTTAGCAAGAATCAGGGGACTCAAATATGAAAAGAAGAGAAGTGGGCGTGGGTTCTGGAATAGTGATAGAGGGGGCTGGGGGCTGACCAGCAGGTAGGATGCTTGCTTTGTCCCTGAAGAGGCACGAAGTGTGTCAATCCTGTTTGAAACAAATTTGAAAACAAATCATGGAAAAGAAACTCTTTGATTGTTGAGGTAGTCGTTATGCTTAACAATGCATATTTGAATGCTTTAAGGGAAACGACTTTTATAATCAAAGGAAAGTTTATAAAATGCAAGGCTGAGGAATGTAAAGACAGAAAAATACAGCCTCTGGAAACAGAAAACTGTATGTTCAAGTTTCAACTGTAACTGGTATGAAAAAGTTGGGCAAGTATCTTAAATTCTCCTGAGTCGAAATGTTTCTCGTCAATAAAATGAAGATAATAATGCCTACCCAGCAGTTTCTATGGAAAGCCATAGTGAAAAACCATGTAGATGATTGTGCATGGTAGGTGATAGCTATCATTGTCTATGTAAATAAAACATTTTAAGAAAATGTGTCTTTTGCTGCATCATGGAAAAATGGCGAGGTGGATTTCTACTGCACTAAATGAAGTAGGTCTTCAAATGGAGCCCAAGCAGCATGGATGAAATTCACATTTGAGGGGCTTCAAAAAGCCCAAGGAAAAAATGAAGGCAGCCCGTGGTTTCAGATGTGAGTTTCAAACTCTCAGTCAGTATGGCCTGTGGCCCAAAGAGAAGGCTCCAGTGTGTGTTCAAGTGACTTTCCATCCAGTATGTGCTGTGTTCCAGGAAAGTTAGCAATCTTACTGATGGTTAATGATTAACCTTATCAACCCCAGGGGATGGTGGATAGGTAGTGATTGAGCACAACCAAGTACAGAACTTTTCCATTTACCCTACCACAAATCTGGGAAGTGTGTGTGTTTTTTTTTCCTCTCTCTTCTGGCATGTTAACCCCAGAACTTTCCCACTGTAGATTTGTAACATCTTACTTTTTAAAAATGTTTTTAAATGTTGATTTATTTGTGAGAGAGAGAGTGAGGCAGACAGACAGAGCATGAGTGGGGAGAGGAGCAGAGAGAGAGGGAGACATAGAATCCGAAGCAGGCTCTGGGGTCTGAGCTGTCAGCACGGAGCCCAACGCTGGGCTCGAACTCATGAACTGCGAGATCATGACCTAAGGCGAACTCAGACCTGTAACCGACTGAGCTGCCTAGGGGCCCCTATAATATCCTACTTTCTGACCCCGTCACAAAAACAATTTGACTTGCTGAGATGATAAACTTAAGCAGCTAGGGTGGAAATCAGAACACTATTCCTACCAAGTAGAGGTTTCTTCTAAGGCATTAGGTCTGGAAAACATTTGTGCAATGACTGGTCCCGTTGTAATTGATTGATTGGAAAACAATCTGAAATTCATGTAGAATTGTGAGTCTATTCATGTTTGACTGGAGTGAACTTTTTTTTTTTTTAATGTTTTATTTATTTCTAGGAGAGAGAGAGAGAGAGAGACAGCGTGAGCAGGGGAGGGTCAGAGAGAGAGGGAGTCACAGGCTGAAACAGGCTCCAGGCTCTGAGCTGGCAGTCAGCACAGAGCCCGACGCGGGGCTCGAACCCACGAACCGCGAGATCATGACCTAAGCGAAAGTCGGACGCTTAACCGACTAAGCCACCCAGGCGCCCCGACTGGAGTGAACTTTTAGGGGCAAAGAAAGTCAATCATCTCAGACCTGAAATGTTTGAAATTAGGCTGTCGTCTTCCACCATGATTCAGCTCTGGTCTTATGACAAACATCTCTCCCAGAAGTTCAGCATTTTTAGTATCAGAAGGAGAAGAATGTGTACTGTTCTAGAAAAATGTTTTCCTCTGCCTGAACACCTCTGTCTATTTCCCTGTCTCTTCTCTCTGTCCCTGTCCTTTTCCTCTCTCTTTCTCTTACTCTCTCTGTGTCTCTTGCTCTTTCTCGTCTTCAAGTTTTTAACGGACTGTAATTTATGGGATAGGGACACACTTCTTCTGATTTTTAACTGGCTCACAGTCACTACCAACTGTTTTCTGTCAGCGCCATTTATAATAATTGTGACAATTTCAATGACAAGAAATTTGGTCAGAAATAGAAACTCCCTATTAAAGAGATTTCATTGAGGAAAAAAGTGAGCTTAATCTATTCTGTTTTGTTTGTAAGTTTCTGTTTACTTTCCTTTTCCTCATAACTAAGAAGAATTTGCCTCAAACATTTGGCTCCTGGGATTGAGAAGAGTTTATCCTGCACAGAACTCAGCACACCCTGATCAGCGAAACTCACATCTGAGGACTTTCTTTAGAAAAAAAGAATTGGCTTCTTAACCACTTTCAAAGTTGCCTTGATAAGTTTCTTTGTGTCATTGTATCTTTCATTTTGAGTTGAAGGTTTTTCACCCAGCCCTTATTATAGATGACCTAACATTTTGCTCAGGGGCTGAAGCCAGATTCCTTTTCTTTTAATTCCTGGCAAGGTTGCTGCCATTTCCTATCACTCTCCTTCCTGAATTTACCTAAACTGAAGTTCCAGCCTTTTGTTGAAATGCCTTTCTCCCTTCCGCTCTTGTGTGCCCGGTGTCACATTATCTGCAAAAGGTTGTGACCAACTTCCCTTCACTGTGGACACAGGAAGGGGAAATGAGGAGGAGAGAAGTTACTGATCTGATTCTGGAGGTCAAGGGTGCGGGGAGGGTGAATGTACGTTTCTCAATAGCTTTCACCCGGGCTGTGTGCTTTCCTTTGTTGACCATCCCTTGCTATTGTGTTGGGAAGCCTTTTAATAACAGCTAGCAGAATGGACTAAATGGCAATACCAAGATGAAAAGGAGCTGGTAAAAAATTAGAGGTGCGCAGATGCCTGGACATATACATAGCAAATACCCAGCTGTTTCTGGAGGATCTAATGTGCCCGTGACTTTTCTCATCCATCATAAACAGTACCAACTTTAGTATATTTAATCCTTACAGTATCTTACCAACGGAGTACTATTTTCACGATTTTCCAAGGGAGAAAATTGAAACCTGAGACTTAGGGAGGTATGATCAGCTGCCTAAGATCATCACGGAGCAAGCGGCAGAGCGACCATTCAAAATGTCTGTCCCTCCTTGCTCTTTCCAGTCTCCTGTGCTGCTGTGACAGTATCATCACACGTGCCACCCACACGGAAATCAAACTTTTAATCTAGGACAACTTTTCCCCATCAAAAGGGCGGCGAGATTATCTTTTGCATTTAAATTATTCTCTTCTGGTGCAGCAGGCTAATTAATGTAAGTGTATTTCCGTTCTCCCGACCCACAGACACTTGGACGATGGCTCTCAAGGTGCTGACAGATCTTGCACTTGCAAACCGTGTCTCTTCCAGACCTTAATTTCCGTAATTAGACTCCTCTGCTCCACCGTCTCTGCAGGCCTGATGGTAGCCCTGTGGCTCTTCCTTCCGGTTTATGGTGATTACAAATGAGGCCTCAGAGTCACATAGCAGGCGGGACCCCTGCTCTGAATGGGACTCAGGATTCAGGAGCAGGATGCTTGGCAAGATTTGGGGACAAGGCATGTTTAGCGCAGCAGCCGAGCCAGCGACCTGGAGCTTTCCTAAACAATTGGGAAGATGCTTTGGAAAGCGCGGGAGCCGATAAATGAACACACAAATGCCTTTGATTTATTACGATCACTCCTTAAGTGCCAGGACTAATGGAAGAACACATCGGAAGTAGTATTTGCCTTAAGGAGGGAGGGCAGCGTAGGGGAGAGAAAGAAATTAGACACCGAGAAGAGGTGTCATAAGGACCCCAGCACCTGCAATGGGTCAGCAGAAGCAATTCATCACTCTGAGCAGTCCTGTGGGCAAGCCCAAGCGTGGGGCCGGAGATGATAAGAAAAGAAAAAAAAAAAAAAAAAAGAAAACAGAAGAAAAGGAGCAAATCAGGCAAATGGAGAAGTCAGTGTGGACATAGAGAAGTAATAGCTTTCACGTTTATTTTAAATGTACAAAGTTGTCTTCTTTGTCGCCCAGTTCAAGGGCACAGAGTGGATATATTTTATAGACGGAAATAATGAAACGGCTAGAGGTTGAGGGGGCCACTAGTGGGGCCTCCAGTCCTTCTGGCTCCTGGTCAAGCCCAGGGTGTCCTTCTCCTGAGCCGAGACCATGCCCCAGACCACAGAAGGCCCACTAGGCATCCAAATAAAACAAAATGAAATAAGGCATGCAAACCTTTTCTGCAGCCTTAATCAAAACAACTGGGCAGGGGGTATGGGTGGGGGGACACTTCAGACATATTAACCAGATCATTGCCTAAAGGCATATGTTCAAGGCAAAGAATATCACAAAACACAAACTGATCCAGCCTGGGGCCCTCAAAAGAACTGAAAGAGAATATTTAGAGTTTATTTATTGATTTGGAAAGAGAGAGAAAGAGTGAGCAAACATGAAGGCTGGGAGGGGGAGAGAAAGGGAGAGAGAATCTGACACAGGCGTCATGCTGTCAGCACAGAACTCAATGCAGGGCTTGAACTTACCGACCAGTATATCCTGACTTGAGCCCAAATCAAGAAGTTGAATGCTTAACCAACTGAGCATTCCTGAAAGAGAAACATTTTTAAAGTGTGTGTCTATACCTGAAATGAAGACTACCTTGCTCCCCAAAGCTAAATTGTACAAGTAGCTGAGAGTTTATGATAAGCAACATCACTATCTGTGGCCCTGACCCTGTTTTTTGTTACACCCTTCACTGGTTTTCTTATTAAGAAACCAAAACCAAAACCTAAACAAGTCTGGGGGCGCCTGGGTGGCTTAGTCGGTTAAGCGTCCGACTTTCGCTTAGGTCATGATCTTGCGGTTCATGGGTTTGAGCCCCGCGTCGGGCTCTGTGATGACAGCCAGCTCAGAGCCTGGAGCCTGTTTCAGTCTGTGACTCCTTCTCTCTCTGACCCTCCCCTGCTCACACTGTCTCTCTCTCTCTCTCTCTCCTAGAAATAAATTTAAAAAAAAATTAAAAAAAAAAAACCTAAACAAATCTTTCCTTCTTAACTTATAGGCAACACATACTCATGTTAGAAAATTGGAAAATGTACCAGCTTATCAAGAATAAAAACCTATGAACATTGGGATACATGTGCACTCTCAACAATAGCCAAAACATGAAAAGAGCCTAAGTGTCCATCAACTGACAAATGGATTAAGAAGATGTGGTTTATCTATACAATGGAATACTACATGGCAATGAGAAAGAATGAAATCTGGCCATGTGTAGCAACATGGATGGACCTTGAGCGTGTTATGCTGAGCAAAATAAGTCAGGCAGAGAAAGACAGATACCATATATTTGCATGTATGGGTGGATTAGGAGGAAGTTAAGGGAGGACCATGGGGAAGGAGAAGGTGAAAAATAGTTGAGGAGAGGGAGGAAGACAAACCATGAGAGATTCTTGAATGCTGAGAACAAACTGAGGGCTGATGGGTGTGGGAGAGAGGGGAAGGGGGGTGATGGGCATAGGGGAGGGCACTTGTTGGGATGAGAACGGGTGTTATATGGAAACCAATTTGATAATAAACTATTTAATAAAAAAAAAAGAATAAAAACCTAAACCCACCTGGAGGGGCCCATATACCCATACTTTGGGGGTATTTGAGTGGTGTGTGGGGTGAATGGGAAGAATCAGGGGCTGGATTTGGAGAGAATCATGCCTAATCCCAGCTCTGCCTCTCCCCCTGGGGGGTCTCCACCGGAAGACTGAATTCATTCCTGCCTCACTGTCTCCATTACAAAAGGGTGTTATTAAGAGTCCCTACACTGTGAGATTGCTGGAGGGGATCAAACGTGTGAGTCACAGGCTGATAGGGCAGTGCTCTGCAAGTGTCGGGGAACATTACCTGCCAGATGGGGGGTTCAGCTTCACACACAGAATAGCGAGTTATCGGTAGCAGGGCTGAGATTTGATACACCACCCAGAACCGAAAGAAAATACACATTTCTCTGAACGGTGCCAGTATTTTCCCCAGAGATACGTCTCAAAATTGAGATCACAATCCATGTATGGTTTCTCATATTGTCATGCAAGGTATTGCAGCATAAGCCTTCCTGTTTGCGAACACTCAAGTATTTGTGGTAGCTGCATAATACTCCAGTATGGGATACTGCATAGTTTACTTTATTTTTTAAGTGTTTATTTATTTATTTTGAAAGCAGGGAGGAGCAGTGGGAGAGGGAGAGAGAGAATGACAAGCAGGCTCCTTGCTCTCAGTGCAGAGCCCAATGTGGGACTCAATCTCATAGTTGATGTTAGTAATCCTCAATTATTGGACATATATATATATATATATATATACATACATATATATATATACATTCATTAATAATACTGAAAAGAACAAATTGGTTTATCAAGTTTTATGATATTTTAGATCTTCCCCTACTTAGAATAAAATTACTTTGATTAACACTTAGGTAGATTTTTAAGGTGTAAATTCATATTAATAAATTACTTTCCACATTGCGGACTTGACAATTTTATTTTCTTGGTATATAAACAGATGGGGGACCCTGGGTGGCTCAGTTAAGTGACCAACATCATCTCCTATCATGATCTCATGCCTTATGGGTTCGAGCCCTGGTTCGGGCTCTGTGCACAGCTCAGAGCCTGGAGCCTGCTTCAGAATCTCTGTCTCCTTTTCTCTCTACTCCTCCTCCACTCATGCTCGCTCTCTCTCTCTCTCAAAAATAAGTAAACCCTAAAAAATTTTTTTAAAACCCAGAATGAATAGAAATTTGGAACTCTTTCCCCTATTTAAACAGCATGCCCTTATACTGTTAAACAGTCCAGAGCAAATAAACCCCAACTCACATAGTTATGTCAGTCAGTGCCTAGGAATTGAGTGCATCTCACACAACGGTAGCATTAAGTCTGAAAAAGCTGATGTGGCACATAACATTTTGTAACAGAAATGCTTCCCAATTGTTCTCACAAACTAAATATGAATAAAAAAATATAATACAAGGACATGGATTTGAAATCCCAAGTAGGACCCAGTTTCTGCTTCCTCAAAGCTCACCTGCTCACCTGCTCACCAGACACAGTGGTTGAGTTTCCCAAGTTCAGACACTAAGATATGTATCTGCCAGACTAGTTAATTTAAGGTTTCCAGAGGCAGGAAGAGGGCTGGTTTTGAGCTATGAAGCCTGGAGAAGGGCTTCGTGGGAGGTCTGTGCTTTTTGAATGTGTATACCATTTTAAGAAACCTAAGAGGTGAACTTCAACACCATCCACTGCCCAATCAATACATTTTGTCAGTTTGGTTTGGGTTTCTACCCTGATATCTTCCTCAAATCTTTTACTCACACCACGTCCCACGTTGACTTTTTAGCTCAGATCCCATTTTCCTGACATTGTTTAGAAGGCAAACATACACAGCCCAAGAACAGTGAGCTTCAAGTACCCAACTGAGGGTAAGTTTGGAACTTCCAGTGAGGAAAAAAAAATGGTTTATGAAGAGATCTCTTAAAGTCCTTGTTAACTGTAGTAGTGTTCCTTAAATCATGGATTTTGTGTTTTTCAGCAGATGGGGGTGCTTTTAAGTAATTTGGATCAAGAACAAGTCCCCCAAAATGGCCTTCTGTTAGTGCCCTTACTTATACTTATTCCTTTAATTTTTCCTTATGAGAAAAATCTGTTTTGTTAAATATTCTTACACTTTGGTTTTGATGTTTGTATAATCTGTAATTCAATGATTGTATCATGATTTATCAAAAGTTCACACATATTTGAAACATTACACTTTTTTTCTAATTTTGGTTAGTTATGAACAACCTAGGGTGGATATAATTCTATCTATGACATTATGAATGTCCATGATTATTTCCTTAGACAAACTCCTGGAGAGAGAAATGCTGAGCCAATGAGTATACAAGATGCCTTTCAAAAGTCATGTCAAGGTCCATTGTTACCAATAAATAGCCTACAATCATATATGTGTATATATACATATATACCTACAAACACATCAGTGTATATGCCAATGAACATCATATATATGTACTTACACACAGACACATTTTTTTATGTAGCTTCCATTTAACGTTTTATTAATAAAGCAATTGAACTTATTCAATTAACATATCTTTGAATGTGTATGCCAAATATATGTTGAGCTCTGTCAGATGCTTCTGATGGGGTATGAATAGATGTATTTCTACCTTGATGTATTCATGATATAGCATATTAATTTATTTCCTGACATTGAATGATCTTCATGTTCATAGAACAAACTCTATCATGAGATATGGGATACCATTAATATGCTTTTGGTATTCTTTAAGTATATCACATTGATTTCCATCTATACACACTTTGTTCTGGTAATGGAGATTGTAATCTCATGATAAAAATTGTAAGACTTCCTATATTTTGCTAATCTCTGGAAACAGCATAAGAAGTATGTATTTTTTGAGGTGTAAAAGAATTACATGTAACATCTTTATGTCTTTTGTTGGACATTGGAAGCTGTATTTTGACAAATTTAAAAATTCTTTCTGGAGCTGTTGGTAAAAAATTTTTCTATCAATTCTCAAATCAATTTATGCACCTTAATTTCCTTGTAGAAAATAGTTTATCAAAATGTTCAAATTTGTAACAATTGAGTTGAGATATTTTCTTATAAACAGTCTATTGGTTTCTATCATGGTCATGACTCCTTATTTCCATGTAGATTGTCCATAGTTCTTCTCATTCACAGATTATCTTTTCAAGAAACTGTTCTTAGGATTTACTGATCTTTCAAAAGATCTATTTCAGAATAACCACTTTTTACTGATCTTCTACCTCATTAATTTCTGCTTTCACCTTTATCTTCTTTCTTTAGGTTCTGTTCATTGTTTTTTCTTGATTCACTTGAATCTGTAATTAAATAAGTTTTATTTTTTTATTTATTAAAATTACATTTTTATTAAAATTAAAAATTTATTACTAATCACTTTACATCTTTCTCTACCTTTCTAAAATGGCCCTCCTTACCTAAAAACCTAAATTTCAGGTGTGGAGGTAAATATTCTATTTAAAATTTCACCCACTGGATTTTTGAAATTTTCACTGAACTGGTTCAACACCACTTAATTCTCTCTATAATCTGACGTCTGTTACTAAACCTAGGGGGAGAGTGAATTTGAGGAAAATGGTTATATGATGATTAGAATCACTTTGAATGTACAAGGTCAGGGTTTTTCATTTCTCCAGGTTTTAAATGTCTCTGTCGTTTAAGCATGAGTA
This sequence comes from Hyaena hyaena, assembly GCF_003009895.1. Taxonomy (NCBI): domain Eukaryota; kingdom Metazoa; phylum Chordata; class Mammalia; order Carnivora; family Hyaenidae; genus Hyaena; species Hyaena hyaena. Next base: position 1,964,309 of record NW_024080939.1, read on the forward strand.
AGTAAATACCAGAAATAAAAGACCTACTGGGGTGCTGGGTGGCTCAGTTAGTTGAGCATCTGACTCTTGATTTCAGCTTAGGTCATGATCCCAGGGTCATGGGATGGAGCTGGCTTGAGATTTTCTCTCTCTCTCTCTTTGTCTCTCCCCCTTTCCCTTATTCTCTCTCTGAGAAAGAAAGAAGGAAGGAAAGAAAGAAAGAAAGAAAGAAAGTTTAAATAATCAGAAAATAAAATAGAAATAAAGGACCCAGGTTCTGAAACTATACTAAAGAGCTTACTAACTTCTATTCCTTTGACTGGACTCTATCTTTGAATGGCTATTCACATTCAAAACCTCAGCTCTCTTTTTCCTTTTCAAGAGTTACATTATAAATAAAGCTACCAGCTTCTTAAAATCTTTTAAATTATCCAGATTTCAGTGAAGAAATGACAAATCCTCTTTTTTTCTCTCTCTGATCAAAATAATAATAGTAATAATAATAATAATAATAATAATAATAATAATTCCCTTACCTCTGTGCCTGCTATAATGAGGCCTGGCCTGATAGACTAGGTAAGATAGCCATTCTCAGAAGTTAGTTGCAAGATAAACCTCAACTCAGAAATGTGAATCCAGAGTAATTGTATGTTAAACAGGAAAGATAGTAGATATTATTGAGCAAAAAACGAATAAAGCCCCAACAACCACGGAGCAGAGCATAGAACATGCCAAACACGTTGACATTTATTTTATACTTAAATTTTATACTTAGGTGGATTTTCCCCCGTTTTATACGCTGCTTGGATTCTTATGAATCAAGGAGGGAAAAGATGCTAACAAAATAATTATGGGCTTGGGAAAATGTGCCTCATCCTAAATTTTTGATCTTTTGTTAAAGACGATGTTTCTACTGGGTTTTATTATTTGAAGAAAGCATTTTATAGAAAGACAGACAACAAAAGTTGATTCAGAAAAAGGGAAGTACTTAGGAAAAATGGAAAGGGTGGGAAGAAGTAAGAGCTGGACAAACCAGGGAAGTTTGGTGAAAAGAGGGTGAGGGAAGCTACCTGGGTTGTGTCAAAACCTAGGTAGTGGGCGATCCCTTTTCGGAGCATAAAGCCACCGTCTTAGCAGGTATGGGACTTGAAACACACCGACAGTCCCTCTGGGCTCTAATATCACTTGTTTTCCTATCTTATGATCCAGTGGCAAGACATGACTTAACCATGACTTCCACATTCCTGTTCGGTTTGGGACACTAGTAACCTGAACTTTCCAGTCTTCCAAACGGGAAGGATTGATGATATCTACCTCAAAGCCTCCAGGCAACTATAGAGATGATGGAGGTTTCATCCCAAACTCAACCAGACCTTTAATTCCTACAAACCCATCTGATAGGTTTCTAGGTCCCTCATAAAACCTACTCTCTGATCTTCCCCATGTTCTTATCAGAAATCATCTATCACCTGGGTGAACAGAATTGAGAAAGGATCTCACCCTCAGGAGTTTTTTTATTCATTTCTTTGTTTCTTGCATTCACTCCATTTAGAAGGGCTTTCAGGAGAGAGCCTGGACTTAGTTTCCCAAGCCCAGTCTTGAATCAGTGCCTTCCACATAGTAGGGATCAACAAATATATGTTGAACAAATAAAAAATGGCAACATTGGTTACAGTAGAAAATTTATATACAAACAGGCTGATTGTCAGGAAGACGAAGTGTATTCTAAATAAAACATTATAGAAATTTGCAAAAGGATTTCAATTTTTAGTTACTTTTTAATTTTTATTTATTTTATTTTATTTAGCTTATATTTTATTTTATTGCATTGCATTGCCTTCTTATTTTAGTTTACCAGAGTCTGTATCTTCAATTATAAGCCTGAAGAGGGCAAGGATTTTGGCTTCTATAATTACTTTATTGATTTTCCTTCCTCAGGATCCCTGTGGCTCTGTAGCTGAGCGAGTACACCCACTATAAAGTAGAGTGAATATACTTGTCATTTCTGTTTGTGGTGACAAGACCATTCCGAATAACTCTATTGAATACGGACAAAATCTTTAATTGAATTGATTAATTCCTATATGAGGAATTGGGGCTATTTAACCAGAAAGATAGATGAATACAGAGGAGGTACCAATATCATTGTCAAGTATCTGAAAGTATGTTGTGCCATTTAGAAAGCAATGTGACACTGTTAGAGCTGTACATATTATCACTTTTCTGTATTTATTCCAGTCAAGGAAAGGGAACAGGTTTCAGCCCCAAATAATCAGTAATCTGTACTCAAAAAGAACTTCCAAAAAGGGGTCTCCCAAAATCAAAGTAATTCAAAGGCACAGTCAGTTGCTGTCTGACCTTTTGTGAATATAGTAAAATCAGCTTCCTTCCTGGGACAAAATGTGCCGTTATTTGGATTTCAACTGCAAATTCCCAGTGTATGTGGCTGAATGAATACCAGCAATATATTTTGCATCCCCACAAGAGATTAGGGAGATATGCAAAACTTATAAAACTCGGCACATACCTTAAGGATGCTGCAATATAATTGAGGAGTTCAGTGTTAGGTGTAAGAAAAATATAAGAGAATGCAAATGCAAGTGGCAAATGAAGGCCTTTCTGAACATAGTATTGTTTGATACTGTAATTTCCCATAGCAACACAGTTGAGGGAGGTGAAAGTGGGTTTTCTAGGCCAGCCATGTTCTCTGTTACACAGGTCCATGTGTTCCAGGTACACGGACTCTAAGGTGAGCTTTGAGAAGTCAAGAATGTGGGTCCAGAGAGGAAGGCAGGCTCTAGTCAATGAAAAACCTTGGTTGCAAAGAGGCTTACAGAGGTGGATCTAATAATCATGAGTGAATATCTGAGGACTAGATTAGGCATTCCCAGTTTTGAGAACTGGTAGAGTGCTCAACTTTTCTCACTCTTAGGGTTTTAGGCAGAGGAAGAAATGTCGCTGAACTGGGAGATGAGCATTGAAATCCACAAGCATCTCCCCTGTTTACAATGTATCTCTATCTCTCATTTAATATTTAGCTTCTTTCACTCATCCTTTCTGACCTATGAGGAAGCAATCATTATTCCCATTTTGTAGATGAGGGCATAAAATGTGAATATTCTCAAAATACAGTCTTACGCAGACGAGAGCTTAAGTAAAACAGTTGGGATTGTTTGAGTGGAGTTCTGTAGTGACATTCAAGATTGAGGAATTAGACCAACATGGAAAGACAGTCTGTATATCTGTGACTGCAACTGTTTTCAATAATGCTGGGGAAACAGAGACTTTTGAGTCACCCCTGTGATAGAAGGACTTTAGGATAACTTCCATTGTTTCTGTCTCCCATCATTCATGCTCTTGTGTAACTCTTTCCCTATGAGTAGAGGTTGATTCTACTTACTCTTCTTACGAGTAGAATACAGTAAAAATGATGGGCTGTCATTTCTGAGTTAGGTTAAAGCAGCACTATGACTTCTGTCTTTTTCATTCTCTCTAACTCTCTCTCTCTCAAAGCTTTGCTCTGGAAGAATCCAGGGGCCATGTTGTATGTAGCTTCCTGAAGATGCTCATATGGCAAGAAGCTGATATCACGAAGAGTCAGTGAAGATGTGAGGATTGCTAAGACTCTTGAATGAGCTTGGAAGCCGATTGTCCCCCGTTGAGCCTTGTGATGGTATAATCTGGGCCAACAACTTGATTTCAATCTTGTGAAGGGCCCTGAATCAGAGGCACCTGGGTAAACCATGCCCAGATTCTCAATGCATGGACGTTATGAGATTATAAGCTGCTACATTTCAGTATTTTTTGTTACACAGCAAGAGACAATGGATACACCAATCTTTTAAAAGTGAGATATCTTTGGGACCTAGGGAAATTTTAGGAAGATTTTGGGAAGAGGAGAGGGAGTTTGAATTATAACAACATATAATTCCTTACTGTAGCTTAACCTGCGGTTGCTTACCAGGGCAGGCCATATTGGACAGCTATCACAGAGTGGAAGATGATGTGCTAGGAAATAATAAACATAGGGAAAATTGCCTAAGTACTTAGGGCAGTTGTTTCTAAATTTTTCAACTCCAAGGATGCTTTCTACTTTCCCCAACAGGGACCATATAAAATCAAACTTGTCAAACTCTCATCTAAAACCTTGCAATGGTACCCCGTTGTCCACACAAAGATGCTTAATCCTTCTGGTGTAACACATTATAAGTTACAGTGCACCCATCCCGACTCTTTAGATTCATCTGTTACCAACACCTCCTCAAATTTCATGCTTGGAGCTCCCCAAATGCATCAAAGTCTATAACATCTCTTGCACTTAATTGAGATGATCTTGTGTTCCTGGGAAGTTCTTTACCAATTTCTTTGTAACTCTTCCATTGCCTTTTGTGATTCAGCTGAAGGAGCACACCAGGCAATAAGACTTGTCCTTTGTGACCAACAGAGGTAAATGGCAATTGGAATACATACCATTGTTGTACTGACGTCATCTTTCATATCTCTTTCTTCCTGCCCTTCCTAGTAGTAGGCACCAAACTGAATTGTCCCATCTTTGAATTATTTCACATAGCAACCTATTTCTACAGTTGTCCTTCTCACTTAGCCAAAAGCTTGTAAAGCTGCCTACTAGAGCTTAAGGTCAGGATGACAAAAGATCAGATGTGCTGAGTCTATATCATCCGTATCAAAAGCAGGTCATCTTAACAGTTTTGTAATTTTACAGAGATGAAGACATGGTTTCTGTGTGTCTCTTTAAAATGTTTCCATACCTCCAAGACCCCCCACTGGTGTTTTTGGAACTTCTGGAAATCTTTAGGAGCCCCTCTGGTTTCTAGTTTTCCTCCTAGAATCTGTTGACCTTTTGTGAGTTAGAAAGCAAAAATAAAAATAACAACCCGTATGTAGGCTTCTTTCATACATGTCTTGAATGACTTCTCAGAAGTGCTATAGCAGTGTCTTTTCAACCCATCAGCCTCGATGGTAGGGTTCGTTGTTGTTACCAGTTTCAATATAATACAATTCCAGCTTTGGTGTCAATGCACCTATTTGGCATACCTACAAGATTAAACAGGAACGTCTCATGATCCTTTACAATTCTTATTTAGCAAAAGACTAATATAATGTTAAAAAAAAAAAAAAAGGAAGAAGAAGAAGAAGCTGGTGGCCAAAATGTCCCTAAAAGAGTGACTAGAAGGTTCACCAAAGATTGCTTGGTGTAATACCTTAGTTTCTCCTAAGGTAAAGGAAGATCAAAAGTAGAGGAATGGACCTAGTCCACATAGCTGGTTAGTAGCTGGGCTGGCAGTGACCTCGAGCTTAAAGTCCCAACCAAGGGCTCTGCCAATCTTATTACCAGCTCTCCCCTTTGCCCAGCACTCAATCTGCATGAAATAAAAATTCAATGGGAACTGAGGCAAACAAATAATTTTCTGTTTTATCGGCGAAAGCAAATTGCCTCCATTTTGCTTCAGCTCTGAATATTTGAGACCAGTAACATTTTCACTCTAACATGCAGATATTAGCCTCAAGCCATGCTTCCTTTTGTCTGTTTAGTAGCCCACACACCAGATTTTGGGGTCAAGCAATGTGTTGCAATTGCATGAGGTTGCACTGGCTCACGTTTTCTCTGGGATCCTGCCTTCTGTTCTTGCCATATCCCTTTTGTTTATGAAATCATGGAGCACAACACCACAGCCTGCAGTTAAGCTTGCTGACAGAACAAAAATTGAATCAATCCCTGGGAGCAATAGATTCAAACCCTGGGAACCTCCAGCTCATTCTGGCAGCTGCTAGTGAAGCTTATGCTGTATGTGCCTCACAGGGATATCCCCGGGACATTGCTTTTTAAGAGAAACATTTATAAAAACTACCCACTGTGCAAATATAACATCGCTTAGTGGTTTTCCTACAACTTGTAGGAGCATTGCACAATTCTATGAAGAGAAAGCACTGACTGTCCCTTAAAGAGACCTGCTGAGGGAAACACGGCCCTGAGCAATCAGTCAGGAAACCCAGGTCTGCTGGAGACAAGAATACTGGGGTTCCAATTCTTCCTTGGCTTCCTCTTTCCACTGCTAGAGAGATATCAGACCACGTGGCAAGATTCTAATTTGATAGAATTAGGGATCTCAGTTTTCAGGATTTTAAGAAACAAACAAAACTGTAGGTATATAGAAAGCAAGTAAGAAAGATATAAAGAAATGCAAAGGAGAAAAAAACAAATAATAAGGAAATGTGCTGAAATATTTTCAAATGGATGCAAAGCAATGTAATGATATTGGACCATTTTATACATATTAAGTGAAAATAAGTATATTAAAAATTAATGATCATTTCCACCCGAGTAACAGAGAAGTTAAATCAGAACCCTTACTCATTGGTTTAAATTGGTTTAAACTTAATATCAGTACTTTGGAAAGCAAGCTACCAATATACTGAGAAAAACTTAGAAGTGTTCGTATTATTTGATTTAGAAATACGCTAGTATATTGTTATCTCCCACCAAAAAGATAAGATAAACACAAAGACACTTTATGTCACTTATTTACAATGTAGTCTTTACATAATATATTTTACATTGGGAAAATTAGAATCTACCTTACTACTCAGCAAAAAAAAGAACAAATAATTATTTTATCTGGTACTTCACAGTAATTTAAAAACAGATTCTATCAATGTGTTGTGTGCTATGAGTTGCAAAACACTTTCTCATTCTTCGTCTCATTTTCCCATAGAAAAATCCCCTGAAAAAAAAAAAAAAACACCTTATTCCACTTATATAGAGGCAGAAAATTCAGCTCAGAAATGAAATAACTTGGCCAATATCACCAGAAGTTGGAAGTGGTATTGGCAAGCTCTACATTTTGTTGTTTCCAGTGACATGGAAATAACAGTGGAAGGCACTTATGGATCCAGAAAAGTCCATTGCCAAAGAAGAGTGAAGAAGTACAAGAAGGTGCATGAGAGTATTTCATAAGTGTTAGCAAACCAGTGGATTATTTATCTGGAGTGGGGTAAAGGACACCTCACAGGGAATCCTGTCCAAAATGGGCAGGTCTGGAAGCCAGCAGGGAAGAGAGTAGAGATGAGTGGAGAGTGAGACACTAAATGAAGTGACCAGGGCACACTGAAGAGAGAGGATGGCTTGTTGACAGTTGAACTTTGGTCCCGCCTTATTCTATTCAGGTTGCTGTAACAAATGACCATAAACTGGGTGGATTAAACAGCAAACCTTTATTTCTCTCAGTTGTGGTGGCTGGAAGTTTGAAATCAATGTGCTGGTGAGAGTCAACTTCCTGGTTAGCAAATGGCCATCTTCACATTGTATCTTCACATGGCAGAGAGCAAAGAGAAAGAATGAGCTCTTCTCTTCTACAGCAATGCTAATATGGAGGTTTCATCTTTGTGACCAAATACCTCCTTAAGATCTCACCTCCTAGTGCCATCACATTAGGGCTATGGTTTCAATGTATGAATTCTGAGGAGATGCAAATATACAATCCACAAGTTAGCCACCAAGATCTCTTCTTCCTTCTACAATACTTGAATTTATACGGGGCACGTGACAAGACCCCATTTTCCAACCACCCTTTCCGGGGTGGGAGTCAAAATGTGATCTCTCCCCAGTGAAGTGTGAGTATATAGAATGTGTGTGTCTCTAGGTGTAAGCCTTATGATTGAGGATGTGACTTCTCCCCACTTTCTTTTCCCCCAGGTTGAAAGCTAGGCAGGTTAGAACCACAAGGGAAGGGGTCGCAGAATGACCTTAAGGAGCAGTGGGCTGGCAGCTGAAATGCTCACCTAGGTCTGTCATGAGCAAGAAAAATGTATCACTCTGTTTTCTAAGATACTTCATTTTTTTAAAACATTTCAGCAACTTTGTCTTATTCCAATGAATACAGGAAATCGCTAATATTTACACCATATGATCACACCAATTAAAGGCTTGGATTTCTGCTGGAATACTGACTCCAAGGTAAATAGGATTATTATTATTTTATGGGTGAAGAAAATGAGTCTAAGGTTATACAAGAGACATAAATGTCATGGAGAGGAGTAAAATCTTGAGTATTTTGTCAAAGTCTGTCCATGCCACTCATTAGAATAAAACTTTTTGGGGGTGACTCAGTCCATTAAGGGTCCAAATCTTGATTTTGGTTCAGGTCATGATCTCACAGTTTGTGGATTTGAACCGCACATTGGGATCCACATGGCTTATATTGAGCCTGCTTGGGATTCTCTCTCTTCCTCTTTCTTTCTCTCTCTCTCTCTCTCTCTCTGTCTGCCCTTCTGCATTTGCACTCTCTCTCTTTCAAAATAAATAAATAAACTTAAAAAAATAGAACCTTTAATCTTGCAATGCATCATTTTCTTCTTCCACAAAATAGGTTTCTGATAGAACAGAATACTGTTCTGATACTGGGGAGTATTCAGTGAGATAATACATCGAAAGTGCCTGGTATAAAGTAAGAGCTTGCCCAGGGCTGAATCTTGATCTCAGTACCCGTGAGTCACTGAGATAAGATTTACACTCAGTTCTCTAAACTCCAAAACTCATAGTCTTGTCACCAGGGAACAAGCTCTGGTGCCCAGATATAGTTCTCCTTCCTGCTGTTAGTTTCATGCCTTTAGAGCATATATTTCCCTTCTTTCTACACCCAGGGATGCTCTAATTCTGGTGTATTTTGTGAGGCCATCGGCTTGATATTATATCTGCCAGTGAAACTAACAGCAGTTGTAAAGAAATACAGCTTCTTGCCATTAGAATGACTTTTCTCTGTATCCAGGGAAAGATGTTTCATCCAGTTAATGCACAATGCAGTTACATAGGTCCTCGAGTCAAAATACTCCAAAATGCATATTTTTAAAATAAAATAGTTCGGATGTCATACTTTTCTCTACAGTACGTTAGAGCTAAATGTGTAGCAGTATTTTGTCTTTGTTTTCTTGTTCTGAGGTTACTTCTCTTTCTTCCTAAGTATTCATCTATTGGCTGTTCATGATGATGTTTTCCCCCCTCTGCAAGCAAACCAATGTGCCTAGGCAAAGACCTGCACTTTAAAGAAATTCACTTCAAAAACATAGATATATTTGCCTGATGACAGTTTCCCATTTTATGTTTAGTTCTTTAGTTTCTTAACAGAATGCTTATCATTATCAATGAAACAAATCAGGCAGCCTTCTCATATTTTTCGAGGACAACCCTAGCTGTCAGAACTTGCTACAGAGATGGAAACATTTTATATCTGTGCTGACCAAGATGGTAGCCATCAGTCACATATGGCTGCTGAGTCCTTGAGATGTGGCTTGTGTGACTGAGGGGCTGAATTTATAATTATAATATATTTCATATATATAATATAATTATATATATTATATATGATATAATATAAATATAATATATTTCATTTAATGGCAACATTAATAGCTACTGCATCGGCAGAATATTCATTTTTTAAAATTTATTTTAGAGAGAGAGAGAGAGCACAAGTTGGGGAGAGGAAGCAGAGGGAGAGAAGAAAGAATCTCAAGCAGGGTCCATGCTCAGCACAGAGCATGAGCATGGGGCTAGATCCCATGACTCTGGCTCATGACCTAAGCTGAAATCAAGAGTCGGTCACTCAACCAACTGAACCACCCAGGTGACCCTCACAGAACACTTCTAAAGTTTAGACACACACAGTCCAATAGAAATATGAGTCACGTATATATTTTCAAATTTTCTAGTAGACACATTTAAAAAGTCGAGGGAGAGAGATGTGGATAAACGTTATTGTAATGATATACTTTCTTACATCATCACATGACCCTGTAAAATAAAATAAACAAGCGATTAACATTAAAATTTCATTAATGATACAATTAACTTTTTTTTTTGATGCGGAGTCTTTGGACATCTTTTGGCTATTTTACAATTTCAGTACATCTCAACTAACTAGTCATTTCAAGTACTCACCAGACACATTTGGCTAGTGGCTACCATACTGGGTAGGACAGCCCTTTCCCATTAAAATTTACACTCTTTTGTGACAGAGGTCTATCTTTTTCATCAATAAATCTCTTGCTCTCAGCTCTGTGCTGGCTCATAACATACCCTTAATAAATATGTGTTTATTGACTCTTATTCACAGTGATCAATTCTCATTTTGGATTTACAGGTAAACCAAAGACTGCTTACAAAATATAGGAAGGCTCTTATATTATCTCTCCCATTTAGAGTTAACTCTTTTTTTTTTTATAAGTACAGATCTTCCTCGATGTATGGTGCAGTTACATACCAATATACCCATTGTAAGTTGAAAATATCATTGTAAGTTGAAAATGTACTTGGCAGACCTAACCAACTGAGCATGATAATTTAGATGAGCCTGTCTTAAACCTGTTTAGGACATTTACATTAGCCTACAGTTGGGCATAATCATTTACCACAAAACCTATTTATAATAAAGTGTTAAATATCTCTTGGTTTATTGTACTCTGCACTGAAAGTGAAAAACAAAACAACTCCATAGGTACAGGATGGTTGTAAGTGCATTGGGTGTTTATCCTCATGACAGCATGGCTGACTGAGGGCTGTGACTCTCAGCGACTGCGTGGCATCACAAGGAAGGATCACACAGTATATTGCTCACTCAGGAAAAGATCGAAGTTCAAAATTGGAAGTACTGTTTCTAACTGAAAGCGCATTGCTTTCACACCATCGTAAAGTCAAAATCAAAATCATAAATTAAACCAATGTAAGCTGAGGACTGTCTGTACCTAACAAATGTTATGCTCCATGATCAAGGAAATGCTTTAGAATAGAAATGAGCAAACTTCTTGTGTAAAGGGCCAGCTAGTAAATTTGAAACTCTGTAGGTTATACAAGCCCTATGGGTAAGTACTCAGTTGCTGCTCTAAGGCAAAAGCAGCCCACAGACAATATGTAAATGAATGGCATGGCTGTGTTCCTACAAAACTTTATTTACAAAAACAGGAAGCGCAAAGATTTTGCCCTGTGGGGTATATATTTTTAAACCTTTGCTTTTTTTTTTTTTTTTTTTACAAATAGTTTATTGTCAAATTAGTTTCCACATAACACTCAGTGCTCATCCCCACAAGTGTCCTCCTCCATGCCCATCCCCCCTCCCCCCACAAACAAAAAAACAAAAATTTTGTCAGCATTCAAGAGTCTCTCATGGTTTGCCTCTCTCCCTTTCCCCCACCATTTCCGCCCTTCTTCTCCCCCTTGGTCCTCCGTCAAGTTCCTCCTAATCCTCCTATACGTGCAAACATATGGTATTTGTCCTTCTCTGCCTGACTTATTTCGCTCAGCATAACACCCTCAAGGTCCATCCATGTTGCTACACATGGCCAGATTTCATTGTTTCTCATTGCCATGTAGTATTCCATGGTATAGATAAACCACATCTTCTTGATCCATTCATCTGTTGATGGACACTTAGGCTCTTTCCATGTTTTAGCTATTGTGGAGAGTGCTGCTATGAACATTGGGGTCCATGTGCTCCTATGCATCAGCATTTCTGTATCCCTTGGGTAAATTCCTAGCAGTGCTATTGCTGGGTCATAGGGGAGTTCTAGTGTTAGTTTCCTGAGGAACCTCCACACTGTTTTCCAGAGGGGCTGTACCAGTTTACATTCCCACCAACAGTGTAGGAGGGTGCCCGTTTCTCCACATCCTCGCCAGCATCTAGAGTTCTCTGATTTGCTCATTTAAGACACTCTGACTGGAATGAGGTGGTATCTCAGTGTGGTTTTGATTTGTATTTCCCTGATGAGGAGGGATGCTGAGCATCGTTTCATGTGTCTGTTGGCCATCTGGATGTCCTATTTGGAAACCTTTGCTTTTTAAGCTCTGTATTTTAAATTTACTTCGTTTCTGAAATTTCTAATATAGCACTACATAAACTAGAGGTGATCAATGTGTAAATGTTTACTAAATTTGAGCAGACAATACTCTTAAAAAAAAAATCAATTCATGGACACCTGAATGGCTTAACCACTGGATGAAGTCCATAAGCATCTGACTTCAACTTAGGTCATGATCTCACAGGTCATGAGATCAAGCCCCGCGTCAGGCTCTCTGCTGACAGCTCAGAGCCTGGAACCTGTTTCAGATTCTGTATCTCCCTCTCTCTCTGACCCTCCCCTGTTCAAGCTCTCTCTCTCTCTGTCAGAAATAAATAAAACATTAAATAAATAAATAAATAAATAAATAAATGGATGCATTGAGGGGTGCTTGGGTGGCTCAGTTGGTTAAGTGTCCAATTTCAGTCCAGGTCATGATTTCAAGGTTTGTGGGTTCGAGCCCTGCATTGGGTTCTGTGCTGACAGCTCAGAGCCTGGAGTCTGCTTAGGATTCTGTGTCTCCCTTACTCTTTGCCCTACCCCCACTGGTACTCTGTCTCTCTCTCAAAAATTAAATAAAACATTAAAAAAAATAATAAATGTAAAAAAAATTTAAAAGTCGGCATATATTGGAGACACCTGACAGACACTGCTCAACCAGGTGATCAAGTTTAACATCAAGAGCCATAAATCATATCGATAATGCATATTTTTGGCATGATAAGATGAAATAGTGTTTTATCTCTGTTTTCCCTCCCAGTAACTCAGAACCTGGATCTTATCATGGAAAAACCACAGATAAATTCCAGCATAGGAATGTCTTGTAAAATATCTGACCAGTACTCCTCAAAGTATCAAAGTCATCAAAACCAAGAAAAGTCTGAGAAATTGTCACTCTGAAAAGAAGCCTAGGAAGATATAACAACTAAGTGTAATGTGGAGTCAAGAATGAGATCCCAGGAGAGGAAAGGAACATTATAAAACAAACAAACAAACAAACAAACAAACAAAAAACTGAAGAACTCTGAATAAACTGTGAGCTTTAGTTAATAATAATGTACCAATATTGGTTCATTAATTGTGACAAATGTACCATACTAATTAGTATTATAAGATCTTAGTGATAGGGGACATTAGGTGTAGGATATATTGAAGCACTCTGTGCTACCTGCCTAATTTGTCTGTAAATATAGTTTTCTAAAAATATAGTCTATTTAAAAACAAATAAAGAGGAGTGCCTGGGTGGCTCAGTCAGTTAAGTGTCTGACTCTTGGTCTTGGCTCAGATCATGATCTCATGGTTTGTGAGTTCAAGCCCAGCATCAGGCTCCATGCTGACAGAGCAGAGCCTGCTTGAGATTCTCTCTCTCCCTCTCTCTCAGCCCCCTCTTCACTCACTCTCTGTGTCTCTCAAAAGAAATAAACTTAACAAAAAATAAATAAAATACAAATAAATAAGGAGCAGATACTGGAGTGTTAATTGCAAAAAAAAAAAGCAAACAACAAAAAACCCCACAAATGACCAAACATAAGCAAGATTCACTAGAAAAGAGGAAAAGCACACAAATTCCCAGTAGAATGAACAACATGGACAAAGACATAAAGACTTAGCATCTTCCATGGCTTGTACTTCTTCCTACAGGTAGGGAGAAACATGGAAAGTTTTGAGGTGAGGGTGGGGTAAACATGACCAAAATTGTATCTTAAATGTGAAAAGTGGTGGCCAGATTAGAACCAGAGGTAATTATTAGGAAGCAGTGAAATTGATAGTAGGGGTTGCTTATACAGTAAAACCTTGAATTGCAAGTAACATGTCCTGTGAGTATTCTGCAAGATGAGCAAACGTCATAAATAAAAGTTAACTTGATAAATGAGCGACCTCTTCAATACAAGTAGTGTGTGATGCTGAACTTCACATGATCACAACTGAGCCATTCGTTCTCGAAATTCGCTTTGATATACAAGTGCTTTGGATTACAAGCACGTTTCTGGAATGAATTAGGTTTGTGAACCAAGGTTTTACTATATTTGGTTCTGTAATGGAGTAACATTTGTAACTTTAATCTACTTTTGACTCTTTAAAACTAACGTCTAGGTGGAGCCATTATATACGGGCTGAGAGAGGCCCCAGGAGAACTCAAGTCAAAATGAATTTGTTCCAGTTCTTTTTTTTCCTTTAATTAATTCATGGTAATGATATTGAGAATGAAGGCTTTCAGTTTTGAGAACTGTGCTAGGGAACTGCATGAAGTTTACACTGTGAATACCAATTATGTTCCATTTAATTCACCCATTTTACAGATGAGTAAACAGAGGCTCAGGGAGATTATGTTACAGGCCCAAGGCCTAATAGTAAGAACTCAAATCTTGATACAACATGGTACTATCGTCGCCATAGCAAGTATCATGATTAAAAGCAATAATACCTTCTTGTTTAAGTGAGGGATGGTTAAGGTCATTATTTTTGTTTCAAGGACTCTCATTAAGGGCTAATTGGCCATACACAGACTTCTGAAAAGGAAGCATGTCTAAACTAGGATGTGGAGCCAATGCCCTAGCAACTTCACAGGAGATCTTGAAAAGATGTCATCCTGGGTTACCAGACAATACAAGGTTATCTCAGTATTGATTACATTACCACAGAATTGGAAAGAACCTGTGTGTAAAAAACCTATTTATTAAGTGTTGAGGCAAGTGTATTAGTTTCCTGTGGCTATGGGCACAAATTACCACAAAAAAATGATGACTTAAAGCAACAGAGATGTATATCTCGAATTCAGGAGTCAAAAACTCCCAAATCCTGGTGTTGGTTAAGCTGTCCTCCTATTGAAGGTTCGAGAAGACACTCTTTCTTTGCCTCATTTAGCTTTAAATGGCACCAGGCGTTCCTTGGCTTGGGACTGAAAAACCCTAATCTTTGCTTCTATTTTGCTTTCTATTTCTATTCATACAGTCTTCTCATTTTCTTTCTGAATCCTTGGTGTGTCTCTTACTAGGAGTCTTGTCACTGGATGTAGGGCCCACCTAAATCCAGAATGAGTTCATCTCCAGGTCCGTAGCTTAATTACATCTGAACATACCCTTCTTCCAAATAAGGTGACATTCACAGGTCCCCAGAATTTAGACATACCTTTTTGGGGCCATCATTTAAACTCATTCATCCAAAAATTTTCATCTAAGATTTCATAATTCTATGAATTTCAGTTTTGCTTTTAAAAAGCAAGATTGTTCTCTCCCTCTCTCTCAAAAATAAATAAACATTAAGTATTTATTTTTAAAAGGGGGGTGGTGCCTGGGTGGCTCAGTTGTTTGAGCATCTGACTTTGGCTCAGGTCATGATCTGGCTGTTTGTGGGTTCGAGCCCCACATCGGGCTCTGTGCTGAGATCTCACAGCCTGGAGAGCCTGTTTCAAATCTGTGTCTCCCTCTCTCTCTGTCCCTCCCCTGCTCATACCCTGTCTCTCTCTCCCAAAATAAATAAATATTAAACATTTTTTTAAAAGCAGGATTGATGGGATAAGCATTTACCCTCTTTACATCATGTGGCAATAAACACCACCATTCATGCTCTAGACCTTGCCCTACTCATGATTGTATTGTATACTGGGGTATGGGTTATAATTTTAGAATGAATTTCCCATACTTTACATCATTATCAAGCTAGAAATTTTCGCTCATGGTTGGGAGTAGAATGGAAGGCTTTTCTTCTTTCCACCTCAAAAGCAATTTCTGACCTACAGAAATCTAAAACCTAAAAACAATGCATGTACCTCTTTTTTTAAATTTTTTATTTATTTCTGAGAGAGAGAGAGACAGTGCGAGCAGGGGAGGGCCAGAGAGAGAGGGAGATACAGAATCTGAACCAGGGTCCAGGCTCTGAGCTAGCTGTCAGCACAGAGTCCAATGCGGGGCTCTACCCCACGAACCGTGAGATCGTGACCTGAGCTGAAGTCAGACACTTAACTGACTGAGCCACCCAGGTGCACCTCAATTTAATAATCCACAAAGGTTTGAGAAGGAAGCAAGAAGAGTCCAGGAACTATTTCCTGTATTTGAGAGAGCATGACTGAAATTCTCCCTTTACCCAGAGACAAGAGGTACAGGACAACCGAAATGTCAAGCTCTTCTGCTTTTGGCTGGAAGAGAATGATATCAGTGAAGTAACATTGGCTTCCCTCCTGAGATCCCAAATGGTGGCTGGAAATCGTAAAGATGCTGTCTTTGTTCATTAAAAAAAAAAAAAGACTGGTCAGAATTGTCCAGAATACTGTGCCCACATGTACTCTGTCATGGGCTTTAGCATGAACTACTGTATGCTGGGGCAGACAGGACACTGGGAGAAGCCATGATGAAATACAGTAATGATGTCTGTTCCTCACTCATGCATCATATTGAAGCACAATTTCATAAACTATCTGGATTAGTGATATTTTCTCCCTGTCTGTGCCTCCTAATGTCAACGATTTAAGATACCAAGAAACAGCTGCTCTGTACCCTAAAGACTGAGGACTTCACACAGAACATTTTTAGTGAAAATGGCTTCCAATTATCTTGATAAAGATATATTAATTTTATCTTGTAAGCCAGTCAGGATAGAGGATTACTATGGGGATCCAGTTTCAACATGAAAAAGGCAAACTTAGAGACAGGAGTCCATATATCTCTCTGTTCTAATAGCTATTCAGACAACAATTCTAACATCAAACAACATTGGAGAGAGATGGCCATCAGATGATAAGAACAAGATTTTCATAGCTACCGCTAAGTGAGGAATCTTAACAACTTTCTGTTGACGCACAACCGAAGATGCAGACTTTATGTAGCATGTAAGAGAAGAGCTTGGGTCTCTCTGTCTCTCTGTTGTTTTACCCTGGCAACAGGAATTTAATCAGTGCTCTGTGCAAGCCTGGGGCTTCAGACATGTATTGTTTCCATTCCACCTTAGCACTGACCGTAGTCTTCTATCCCCGACTCATTGCTCTTAAATACAACTTCCCCAGAATGTTGGACAGCATGGGTCTTGATGACATTTGCCTCATATATACATGCCCTGGAAAGCACTGCAAAGTAGCATGAATCTGTGGCTAAACAGGAGGTGTCTGGAGCCATGACTTCATGGTGCGAATTTGCTGAAAGCTGGTGATTGTCCAGTTAATCTGATTGTTACCAACAGAGCAAACAGATACCCGGTCTCAACTTGAGAGTACTGGGCTTCACATTTAAAAATAAAGTTTATTTATTTATTTATTTATTTATTTATTTATTTATTTATGGTGTGAGAAGAGGAGGGGCAGAGAGAGAGGAAGAGAGATGAAGCAGGCTCCACACTCAGTGCAAAGCCCGCCACAGGGCTCAGTCTCACGAACCATTAGATCATGACCTGAGCTGAAATCAAAAGTCAGAGGCTTAACTTCCTGAACCATCTAGGTGCCCCCAGCTTCACATTTTTAAAAAAAATAACAGGTCTATTGACATATAATTCCATATCATCCAGTTTATAGTTTAGTGCACACTATACCGTGGTTTTTAGTATATTCACAAGTTTAATATATTCACAAAGTTGTGCATGGATCGCCACCATCTAATTTCAGAAAATTTTTTCATCCCTAATAGAAATTCTATAAATATTGGCAATCAGTCCTTATCCTTCCTGTTCCCAGCTCTGGGCAACCATTAATATAGCTTCTGTCACTATGGATTTGCCACTTTTCATTTATATGGAATCGCATAATATGTGACCTTTTTTGTCTGGCTTCTTTCACGTTGCACGGTATTTTCAAGGTTCACTTATATTGTACAAATATCAGAACCTTATTCCTTTTTATGACTGAGTAACATTCCTTTATACATACACAGGCATACCTCAGAGGTATTGTGGGTTTCATTCCAGACTACTTCGATGAAGTGAATAATGCAATAAAGCCAGTCAAATGAATTTTTTGTTTCCCAGTGCATATGAAAGTTACATTTATACTACAGTCTACTGAGCATGTAATGGCATTATGTGTAAAAACACAATGCATGTACCTCAATTTAAACATACTTTATTGCTAAGAAACGCCACCCCTCATCTAAGCTTTTAGTGAGCCGTGATCTTTTTGCTGGTAGAGGGTCTTGCCTCCCTGTAGATGGCTGTTGATGGGTCAGGGTGGTGGTTGCTGAGGGCTGGAGTGGCTTTGGCAACTTCTTAAAAGAAGACAACAGTAAAATTTGCCACATTGATTGACCCTGTGTTTCACAGCTGATTTCTCTGCGGCAGGCTTCTGTCAAAACTGTAGCCAATCCTTCCAAACTTGCCACTGGTTGATCAGTGAAACTTGTGGAATATTCGAAATCCTTTGTTGTCATTTCAATCATCTTCACAGCACCTTCACAAGGAGTAGATTTCATCTCACGAAACCACTTTCTTTGTCCACAAGAAGCAAATTTCGTTAAAAAATTATTAAAATTTTATCATAAGATTGCAGCAATTCTGTTCCATTTTCAGGTGCCATTTCTGATTTCTGTTTCTCTTGGTTTTGATTCTGGTTTTCTTGCTGTTTCTATCACATCTGCAGTGACTTAGTCCTCTGAAGGCTTGAACCACTCAATCCATGAGGGGTGGAATCAACTTCTTCCAAACTCCCATTCATGTTGATATTCTGACCTCTTCCCAGAAATCACCAATGTTCTTACTGGCATCTTAGAGAGGTGAATCCTTTCCAGAAAATTTTCAATTTACTTGCCCAGATCCATCAGAGGAATCACATTCTGTGACAGCCATAGCATTATGAAACACATTTCTTTCTTCGAAAGTCAAAATGACTCCTTGATCCATGGGCTGTAGAATGAATGTTGGGTCAGCAGGCATGAAAACAACATGGATGTCATTGTACGTCTCCGTCTGAGCACTAGGGTTACCCGGTGCATTGTCAATGAGCAGTACTATTTTGAAAGGATTTTTTTTCTCCCCTAGGCAATAGATCTTGACAATGGTCTTAAAATATTCAGTAAACTGTGTTGCAAACAGATGTGCTGTCCTCCAGGCTTTGCTGACCCATTGATAAAGCACAGGCAGAGTAGATTTAGCATAATCTTTAAAGGCCTTAAAGACTTTCAGAGTGGCAAATGAGCACTGGCTTCAACCTCAAGTCAGCAGCTGCATCGGCCCCTAACAAGAGTCAGCCTGTCCTTTGAAGCTTTGAAACCAGGCACTGACTTCTCCTTTCTATCTATGAAAGTCTTAGATGGCATCTTCTTCCAATATAAGGCTGTTTTATCTACAGAGAAAATCTGACATTTACTGGAGCCACCTTCGTTAATGATCTCAGCTAGATCTTCTAGATGATCTGTGACAACTTCTGCACCAGCACTCGGTGCTTCACCTTGCACTCTAATGTTATGGAGACGGCTTCCTTCCTCACCCCATGAACCAACCTCTGCTAGCTTCACACTTTCCTTCTGCAGCTTCCGCCCCTCTCTCAGCCTTCACAGAACTGAAGAGAGTGAGGGTCTGGCTCTGGATTAGGCTTTGGCTTAAGGGAACATTGTGGCTGGTTTGATCTACTATCCAGACCAGTAACACTTCCTCCATGTCTGCAATAAGGCTGCTTCCCTTTCTTATTATTGGTGTGTTCACTAGAGTAGCACTTTGAATTTCCTTCGAGAATTTGTCCTTTGTATTTGCAACTTGGCCAGCTGTTTGGTACAAGAGGCCTAGCTTTGGGCTCATCTTGGCTTTTGACATGACTTCCTCACTAGGCTTAATAATTTCTAGCTTTTGATTTAAAGTGAGAGATACATGACACTTCCTTTCCCTAGAATGCTTAGAGGCCACGGTAGAGTTCTTAACTTGCTTAATTTCAATATTGCGTCTCAGGGAATCAGGAGGCCTGAGGAGAGGGAGAGAAATAGGGAACAACGGGTTAGTGGAGCAGTCAGAACACTCACAACATTTATGACTGAGCTCCCCGTCTTCTATGGGTGTGCTAGTGGCACCCCAAATCAATGACAATAGTGACATCAAAGATCACTGACCACAGAGCACCATAATAAGTAATAATGAACATGTTTTAAATATTGCAAGAATCACCAAAATGTGGCAGAGACACATACTGTTTCCAAATGCTGTTGGAAAACTAGTACCTATACAGTTGCTCCAAAAAGGGGTGCCACACAACTTCAATCTGTAAAACATTATCAGCAAAGCTCAATAAAGTGAAGCATGAGAAAACATAGTATGTTTGTATATGTACTCTACGGTTTCTGCTCAATTTTTTTCTTTAAACCCAAAATTGCTTTTTCAAAAATCATCTGTTTAAAAAAAAAGAGGAAAGGAAACAACTCTCTCTGTGAGATTTTGCTGCCTCCTCCCCACACCATCAGGCCTGGGCAGAGCCCCTGTCTTCTCCATCCATAGAGCTTTTGTAGTCTGAGCCCTGGAAGCCCTTAGGATGCCCAGACTGGCCTCAGCTGACAGTTAAGAGAACTGTTTCTCTCTTAGCAAAGGGACAGAGGACAAGTTGCTCATGAAGGAGTCTCCAGGGTGGACAAGGAGGTTATGGGCTTGGTCTGCCAGAGAGAAACCAGGAGAGTCAGACATGGTTTAATGAACTGAAAACTGGCAGGAGGAGCCCAAAGAAATTCCAGGCCCCCTGCCCCATGGCCCACTTCTGAAGACAACTTCATGGGCTGGAGACATTCTGAGGGCCACCTTAGGGACATGGGCTGAAGATGGAAGACCACATGAGGAAAGGAGCCCGAGTCACTGTCACCTCTGGAGCGGAATCATTCTGCTCACTTGGCTTGAACAGGGACATGTTGGCTCCCCAGAAAATCCATAAAATTATAAACCTCTGCCAGTTATAACTGATTTTTCCTGACTTAATGGGATTGGAACCAAGCCTCTTAGTTAATACCTTTGGGGGGACCCTTTACTCTTGGGCTCCTGCCTGCTGGAGGTGACCACACACAATGGAGAGGGAGCAGAGGAGAGTCCCTGGGACTTTTGTGGGCAGAGTCAGGCTTCCCTGCAGCAAAAGGAAACTTTAAATCAGGAGAATGAATCTCACTCAGGGATGGGGCCCTGACCACTGCTCTGATTTGATCTTGTACGTAGAAAGGGTCATGGCCCAGCCTTGCTTTGACCCCCTGAGGCTTGCCATAGGGCCACGGGGATCTAGTGAGGCCATCCTCCAGGCTTCAATCAACCCTTTCCACTGGACTGTATCAGTGAGATCACTTTCTATTTCAGAGCAAAGTTAAGGGAAACTGTCTTCTAGAAGCTGGCTGGCCTCTACCTCCCCCAGCCCAACTGATCTGCTCTGGTTGTCAGGCACCTGTTTACCTTAGAGATGGAACACTCCCCAGGGTTATAAGCTGCCTGTTGAGACCCACAGGACACTGGCCCTCAGAGGCAGAGCTATGGAGCCCTACATGGCCATGGCGGGCCTGCTACCTGCCTTCAGACCTGCTTCCCAGCAGGTCCTGGATCAGCTGTGGGCTGCTCTGCTGGGGATTTCTGAAGGCTGGAGGCACATTCCAGGTCCCTGTGAGTTTCCCTGGGAGATCCTGATATATACCGTGGTATTGGTTTTGATAGTAAAAGGGCGACACATTTTTAGAAGTGTCAAGGCACTGGGCAAAAGATGTTCTGCCCACACTAAAGTCTGTGGAATATGTCGTGAGACCATGGGACCAAGGATACAAGCTGATGAAGCCCTAGGGCCGCCTGGGGTGGAGGCTTATCCTCTCCCATTACAAACCTTGTGCTTATCGGCAACAAATACAAACCACAGTAGGCTGTCACTTCAGGACACTGTTGACTTTCTGGAAAAGGCTCAGAAGAGGCAGCTTTCCCAAGGGTCTGGTGACACACCCATGTTTAGAGCATCAGCGACGGATGGAGAACAACTTCAGAGGAAAATAAGGGATGATTTGAATGTGAACGCTCATGTTCCAGAAACACCAGAACTGCTTGCCCAAGAAATTGCGAGGTGGAGGCAGGACGAAGAGGCTGGGGCAGTGGAGAACACGGCTAGAGCAGGCCCTGAAAGCTAAACTTAGCCAGTTAGCATCAATGACCAAAAACCTGCTGAAGACCATTCCCTGACCTGACCTCCTTGGAGATCATTTGGGTTATGTCAACTGGGAAGTCAAGCAAAAGAGGGAAGTGGAAAATGGTGATCATTCCATCTATCAGTCAGAGGTTGATCCCAAGGGTGACACTGATGATGTTGATTTCAATGGGTCCCTTCAAAGTACTGAAGAGAAAAATCAGGAAATAGCCAGACAACTGTGGGAAGAAAAGCAAATGAATGAAGAGCTTACAAGACAAAGAATCAGTCTTCAAGCTGAAGAAGCCTCTTTGCAGCATGAAAATTCACAGCTTGAACGTGAGATTCAGCAGCTGAGTTGGAAGCATCAAATTCTGCCTGAATTATATCAAGGAAACATCACACAACTTCAGAGAAAATTGTCTGAGGAGGAAACGTGCTGCTTTGAAATCGAAAAGGAACTTTCCACCACGTGTAGAAACATGAACTCCATGTGTCAGATTCGAAACGTATACAAGACAATGACCGAATACATGGGAGAGAACTGGAGAGAAACACCTCCTGCTGTTGGAAAGGATCCTCTTCCACGAGAAAATAGTGCAGGGAAGCTGGATGGCTGCTCTGCTGACAGAGAGTCACCTCCAGGAGCTTAGGAAGGAAAATGATCACAACAGGCAAATCCTAGCCAACACAAAGTCCAACTTCCAGTCTTTCCCAAGTGGCCCTTGGCCTCCTACTGCACCACTGGCAGCCCACAGATGCCCAGAAGTGTCTTCGGGGGGCCCACTGGATCATCAGCACCCCTAGGAAGGAAAAGAGTCAGGCCATGAGGACCCAGGCATCCGGCGATACCTGCAGATTTGACTGAGCTCAAGGCAGCCAGGGCCTGAACTCTCACAACCACCGTACAACCTCTGCATGTGTTTTCTGTCTTTATAAAGTAATTTTGATTGATCTCTTTTTGATTTAGATATTGTATTTAACTAATGCTAAAATTGCTCTTATTCAAGTAGAGGTAGCATTACAATTTTCATGTAGCATTTTCCTAATAAGCAAATGTAATTCTTACAAATATACTATTTCCACATCATCAGCCCTCTAGAATTAGATAATATAAATATTGTATTTTGATTTAAATAAGAGGTCCAAGGGCACCTGTGTGACTCAGTTGGTTAAGTATTGCACTTTGACTCAGGTCATGATCTCACGGTTTGTGGGTTCGAGCCCTGCTTTGGGCTCTGTGCTGACAGCTCAGAGCCCCAAGCCTGCTTTCAAATTCTTTGTCTCCATCTCTCTGCCCCTCCTCCACTCATGCTCTGTCTCTCTCTCTGAAAAATAGGTAAACATTAAAAAAAATAGGAGTGCCTGGGTGGCTCTGTCATTTGAGCGTCCGACTTTGGCTCAGGTCATGATCTCATAGTTTGTGAGCTCGAGCCCCATGTCTGCTCTGTGCTGACAGCTTAGAGCCTAGAGCCTGCTTTGGATTCTGTGTGTGTGTGTGTGTGTCTCTGTCTCTGAGCCTTCCCTGCTCACACTCTGTATCTGTCTCTCAAAATTAAATAAACATGTTTTAAAAAATTAAAAAAATAAATAAAAGGTCCACTATTACTTTAACCATTGAAATTTGGCATGGATACATTTAAAATCATAATGACCATTTTTATATATTATTTTTGTATGCCATTTTGAAACACATGAGCATGTATTAGAAGCCTGCAAAAGTAATTTAATGTTACTTGAATAAATGTTGACTATTTTAAAAAACAATTGGGAAAATGTTTTAAAAAACAACAACACCTCATTCCAACTTCATGATGTTTTTATTAGATTAACCCTAAATTCTTAGATTAATCCTATTTGGTATCAAGTTTAAAACATCAGGCAACTCTTTTTTGTATGTATATAAGTTAACTGGCTTGTGTATATACACATTGTGTGAGCAAGAATTTTCTTGTTAACAATGTTTTTTAAGAAGTTTTCAGCTTTATTTTTATATTTTCCTCTGTTACTGACATACCAAGAAAAAGTGTCATGTATCTTCATTGTGTGTGTGTGTGTGTGTGTGTGTGTGTGTGTTTGCCATCAAGGGAAAACTTTTCTTTTAACCATATACAACTTAGAAATGCCAAATAACAATGTCTTACACAAAATTTAAAAGTTTGAGAAAATAACAAAATCATAAAAAAAAAATTGGCTGCAAAATTTAAAGTCCTCTTCCCGTAAATCACAGTGCTCTCAATGGCACCTATCATGGTGATTGCTTTCCAGCTTTTTAATTTATAGGCCCAGATCCATCAGAGGAATCACTACAAAATGCATTTCTTGAATAATAAAACCTGAAAGTCTGAATTACTCCTTGATCCATTAGCTGCAGAATAGATGTTCTGTCAGCAGGCAAAACAAAACAAAACAAAACAAAAGTTATCTCATCGTACGTCCCCACCAGAGCTTCTGGGTGATCAGGTGCATTGTCAATGAACAGTAATGTTTTGAAAAGAATCCTTGTTTCTGAGCAATAGACCTCAACAGTGGGCTTAGAATCGTCAATGAATCACGTTGTAAACAGATGAGCTGATTTGTGGTTTTATTTAGAGAGCCCATGCAGAGCAGATTTAGCATGATTTTTAAGAGCCTTAAGGATGGTCAGAATGTTAAACATGCATTGCCTTCAACTTGAAGTCAGCGGCTGCATTAGCCCCTAAGAAGAGAGTCAGCCTGTCCTTGGAAGCTTTAAAGCAGGCACTGACTTCTCCTCTGTAGCTATGAAAGTCCTGGATGCATCTTCTTCTGATCATAGATGGCTTCATCTGTATCTGTGGTTTAGTGGGACCATCTTTGTGAGTTAGTTTTGAATAACTTGCTGCAGTTTCTATAGCAGCACTTGGTCCTTCATCTTGCACTTGATGCTCTTGCACGTGACATCACCTTGCACCTGAAGGCTTCTTTCTTTCAACCTTGTGAACCAACCTCTGCTAGCCTCAAATTTCTCTTCTGCAGCTCCCTCACTTGTACTGAGGCTTTAGAGAACTGAGGAAAGTGAGGGCCTCACTCTGGGCTAGGCTTTGGCTTCGGGGCTTCCTGTGTCTGTTTGATCTTCTATCCAGGCCAGTAAAACTTTCTCCATATCTGTGATAAGGCTATTTCACTTTCTTATAATTGGTGTGTTCAGTGGAGTAGCACTTTTAATCTCCTTCAAGACTTTTCTTGAAAAGAAAAGTCAGCTGTCTGGGGCAAGAGGCCTAGCTGTCAGCCTATCTTGGCTTTCAAAGTGCCTTCTCACTAAGCTTACTCATTTCTAGCTTCTCATTTAAAGTGAAATAGAAGCATACCTTCTTTATGTATCCTAGCTCTCTCTCTTTCCTCAGGCCTCTCTACTCAATGTAAGTTGAAGCCAAAGTTCATTAGTATTCTGAAAGTTTTAGAGCCTTTAAAAATTATGCTAAATCAGGGCACCTGAGTGACTCAGTTGGTTGAGTGTCCGACTGTGGCTCATGTCAAGATCTCACAGTGCTTGGTTTTGAAACCCGCATTGGGCTCTGTGCTGACAGAATCCCGTTCTGGATTCTGTGTCTCCCTCTGTCTGCTCCTCCTCTGCTCACATTCTGTCTCTGTCTCTGTCTCTCTCTGTCTCTTTCTCTCAAAACTAAACATTAAAAATTTTTTAAAAATATACATGCTAAATCTACTCTGCCTGTGCTCTGTCAATGGAACAGCAATGCGTAAATGAAAAGCACACCTGTTTACAACATGGTTTACTGAATATTTTAAGCCCACTGGTGAGATTTGCTGCTCAAGAACAAAGATTCTTTTTTAAATATGTCTGCTTATTGACAAACCAAGAACTCTGATGAAAATATGCAATGAGATTTATGTCATTTTCCTGGATACTAACATAGCACCCATTCTGTAGCCCATGGATCAAATAGTAATTTTGACTTTCGAGCATTATTATTGAAAAATACATTTTGTAAGGCTATACTTGTCATAGATAGAGTTTCCTCTGATGGATCTGGGCAAGTTAATTGAAAATCTTCTGGAAAAGATTCACCATTCTAGGTGCCAGTATGAACATTAGTGATTCCTAGGAAGGGGGTCAGAAAATTGACACGAACAGGAGTTTGTAAGAAGTTGATTGTGGTTTGAAGAGCAAGATCTCATTGTTCTAAGGAACTGCAAATGTGGTGGACATAGTGAGAGAACTAGACAGGAGAGAGAGAAAGTGGGGGAGGGGCAGTGAGAGAGGGAGACACAGAATCTGAAGCAGGCTCCCGGCTCTGAGCTGTCAGCACAGAGCCTGACGAAGGGCCTGAGCCCACAAGCTGTGAGATGGTGACCTGAGCCAAAATTAAGAGTCAAACGTTTTAACCAACTAAGCCACCCAGGTTCCCAGATGTTTGTCTTATTGTTGTTTTTTAAGTGATGTTCTTGACCATTTCTTTAAAGTTTGTATTCGTTATCATGTGTAGTAACTGATATCTGCTCATTTAGCTTAGTGGAAAGCTAATGATTAGACGGAGATCTCTTTCAATGCTTTGAACTAGGGAGTCTTCCAGTTTTTGGTGAGAGGCTCTGCTAGGTCTGTCTTCAATGGCCTGAGAGGCAGTCTCCCTTAGCCTTCACTTCCTGATTGTGAAGAGCCTGGGGAGGCCTTAAGATTTTACCTCTGACTAGCATCATACCCTCAGGCAACTGCGGTATTAAACCATCTTTACTGCAACTCTGCGGGTTAGCGCTGTTCACAGAGACTGGGTTTTGAGTCAAGCACTGAAAGTAGACTTTCAAACAATTCTCTAGAGCTTTTAGGGAGTTCCAAACTGCTTTGGCTTCTCCAGTGCCTGATACATTACTTGATTCACAGCTACCACAGTTGTGAGACAATTACTTTTTGAAGTTACCTTGTCTCTGGGGGGGACAGTGATGAGATAATGGGAAGTTCAAGTACTATAAGGCTCACTGGTTTTATTAAAATTCAGCTATTTTTCTTGAATGAAAATCTCTTGAATTGTTGCAAGCCTTTAATTTCTACAATTCATATTGCTTTTACAGGGAAGAGACTTTTCAGAAATCTTTACTCGGCCATTTGGAAATCAAGCCCTTCTGTTTCACCTTTAATGATCATTACATAAATATATTCCATTTGTATATCATGCTAGCTTTTACAAAAGACCCTCACCCATTTTGTGTCCTTTAAATTTTTGATTTATGAAACATTTTAAACACGAAAGTAGAGAAAACAATATATTGGCTATATTTGTACCCACTTCCCAGATTTAACAGATGTAATATTCTGCCATATTTGCTTCAGATTTATTATTTTTAAGGAAAGAAATACACTTATTGTCTTTATTTTTCCCCTTTTTAAAATATTTATTTATTTTTGATAAAGAGAGAGAGAATGAGTGAGAAAGAGAGAGAGAGCAGGAGGAGGGGCAGAAAGAGAGGGAGACACAAAATCAGAAACAGGCTCCAGGCTCTGAGCTGTCTGCACAAAGCCTGACATGGGGCTCGAACTCACGAGCTATGAGGTCATGACCTGAGCTGAAGTCAGATGCTTAACCAACTGAGCTACCCAGACACCCTCAATTTCCCCTTCTAAAGAAATTACCCCTCTGTTGTGGTTGACATGCTAATGCTAGCCATATTTGTGTATGTTTGCATATGACTACATAAATAAAACAGGTATGTGTGTATATCTATATCTACATAATAGTTTTGTATCTTCTTTGGACATTTTACTTTTATATATTTCTTTTTGGAGCTAGTTTTCCTTCACTTTGGCATTATCCTTTTGACATTTACCTATGCTGATATATGTAAATCTTCTGTTTAAAAGAATGATATTTCATTTAATAATCAACTGCAATCTATGTATTCAGTCCTATACTGATAACAGTTTGGCATAGAGGCTGTGAATGTGGGCCCTGAAGCCAGAATTTCTGGGCTATAATCTGTATTAGGTTACTTCTATTTTCTTTGTTATTTGGGGGAAATGGTTTTACTGCTATGCCTTGGTTTACTTATATGGGTCTAACAATAGTACATACACACAGAGTCATTTTGAAGATTAAATTACATAATACAAATGAAAAGCTTAAAAGCGTTCTTGGGAAATCATAAGTCCTTGGCAAGAATTAGCTCTTATTAAAAACGATGCTATAGGGAACACTTTCATGTGAACCTCGTAACATTTCTGCATTATAGCATAGGAAATACCCAGCTCAAATGGATAGGACCGAGGTGCATTTCTACCAATATTACCCATATCCTAATCATATATTGATGTAATCAGCCAGCCAGCCTAGGAAAAAGTATTTACCATGTATGCATTCAACAAAAAAATTTAGGTCCAAAATATACATCTTCTAAAACCTTCTATAAGTTGTTAAGAAAAATATATATCTATTTCAAAAATTGGGAAAATAGGTGTGAGCAGAAAATTCACTGAAAAGGAAATCTGCAAGACCAGTAGAGTCAGGGAGGCCAAGTGACTGACTAATAGTTAGACAACCTGCAAATAAGTGACCCAGTATAGATTTAATGTACATCTTCCAAAATCTGCCCCCAGGTTTTCTCAACTACCACATTTTCTTTTCTTCCAATTAATCATGCAGTTGCTAATCTCTGCTTCTCTAAATGATGTGTAAAAGAAGTGCCTTCCCTCTGCTTTTGGTGTGTCCTTTTATTTAAACAAAAACATTTTTCCCCCTAGGAAGATGTTCTCTCTGAGCTGAAATAAGCTAAAGCAACTTGTAACACATGGTGTGTTATCCATGGATGTGTGCATGTGTTTAAAAAATCTGTGTAGTTGTTTCTACAAACGTATGAATGTAACAGGTGTCCGGGCACACATGTGTTTTTCAGAGCTACTGCTGGTAAAAGAGTTGATGTAAGTGATCTCCTTTCAGAATAGCAACGCGGCTAACACAGCTATTTATTTCCATTCACATTTACTGAAATGAAATGGACATTTGGCAACTTGACTTGGAATAACCAGAAGTTGGTATGCTCGCGGGCTTCTGAAATATAGGTGGGAAA
The DNA here is from genome assembly GCF_003009895.1 of Hyaena hyaena. Lineage (NCBI taxonomy): Eukaryota > Metazoa > Chordata > Mammalia > Carnivora > Hyaenidae > Hyaena > Hyaena hyaena. The sequence goes on from NW_024080939.1 coordinate 1,993,203, forward strand.
AACGTCTCCTATCTAATCTTTGACATTCTATGTTCCAAGAGAGTTTTATTTTAACCCCGCTCTTAATTGCCCTTCAGTATAAAAATTAATTGTGTTTTCCACTAAAAGGCCAGTGCGGCTTAAGGTTGCTCTAAGGTCTTGGCAGCCAATGCATCTTCTGTAAATGGCTTGATTGCCGTCTGCGGAGAGAAGTGCTGGGAAAGATGTGCTTGACCGAGGCTATACATTACAGTCCAATTAGTGTGAAGATCACTACATGAGTCTTTAACTTTATCTAGTAACTGTCGGAACTTCTAATAGAGACCACAGAGAGAATGGAGAGGAATTTAGAATCCATTCTCTCTGCCAGGCAGAAGGGGAATAACTTTTGGCTATATACCAACGAATAACCAGGGGCATTTCTCTCAATTTTTCTGTCCTCTAGATACCTCTATTCCCCCTAAATTAAGAGTTAAGAACAAAACCCAGAACCCTCAAGGTGCATATTAGTATGGACAGTACCAAGTACAACAGCGGTTCCTAGCAAGAGGTCTAGAGTCAGGGACCTTGGTTGGTATTTCAGGCTATCTGTGTTGGGTTATTAAAACTCTGTAAGCCTCAGATCCATCAGTTAATAACAAGAATGCTAACGGCATATCCTTCATAGAAGTACTAAAATTAAGTAGCATCTTGACTTAAAGAATCCTAACTGACAAGTACTAATCAATTTGAATATTATTACATTATTATTGAGTATTAAAGGAAAATAATGGTCCACATGGGCTCCAAAATCAGGATACCCAAACTAACTCATCACAATCATTCATTATGCGGCCTTACGAAGTCAGCTTCCCAGTCTTTTTTTTCTCTTCCCTCATTCTCCTCTGGTTGTTGGGCATTTTCTAGACCCACTTGAGTTCAACACTCACTTTGTGGTAAAGCTTTCATTACAGGAATTCTCTAACGTCCATCATGGAAGGGCTGGCTCCACCCAACCCATTCCTTGTGAGGATTACTTGTCAACACCGCCTTCCATCAGTGATTCTTCTTATCCCCCTTTCCCAAAGGGTTATCTTCCACCTGGACAGCCATTGGAGGTTGAAGCATCCACCTTTCATTCTTGGTCTCTCCATGCTCCTGTCTTATGGATCCTTTGTAGGCTTTTTCATCTCCTGTTGGAAACACACCTACTTCTACAGACAATAGGTGGAGAATATCGTTACCTCATAGGATAGATTTAGTAATTCCTTTTCTTGATTGTCCTCCTTTGAGAACAGAACCTTCCCTTCTCTGGCACCTCCAAAGGCATAGGAGGAGTGGAAAATATGAAATAAACTCCCAGGTGAGTTGCAGGAAATCAGACACTTCCCCTTAGGCACCTGTGTTTCTATGCAGAGGAGACTTCTTAGTGGGCCGGCATACTTCTGCTTAACAGCAAAATTTGGAAGAGTATCTTGAATACTATGCTGACCAAAAGTCAAGTGTGTTTGCTCGAAATCTGTGTGTTCCAGGTTTATCAGCATTGCAAACACATACTTTAATGAATGTACAAATGGATGAACTAGGAGTATGGGTTGTTGCTACTATGAAAAAAAGTTGATAGCTTGAGGGGAAACAATATAGAGGAAAATCACTGTCTATGTTAGCTCAGGTTGCTCAGGCCAAAGCACTACAAATTAGGAGGCTTAAACAACAAGTATCTATTCCTTGGAGTTTCAGAGGCTGAGAAGTCCAAGGTCGAGGCACAGATAAATTCAGTTCCAGATGAGAGCCCTCTTGCTAATTTTTTCTGTGCCTTTCCTCTTCTTATAAGGACATTCATCTCATCATGAAAGTTGGACTTTCATGATGTCATCTAAACCTATTCATCTCCCAAAGATCTCACCTCCACATACCATCCCATTAGGGGTTCAACATATGCATGGGGCTGGGCACAAACATGCAGTTTATAATAATTATCAAAAATATTTCTTGGGAGCGCCTGAGTGGCTCAGTCAGCTAAGTAGCCAACTCTGGATTTCGGCTCAGATCATGATCTCAACGTTTTGTGAGTTCGAGCCTCATGTTGCTTGGCATTCTCTCTCTTCTCTCTCTCTGCACCCCCCCCCCTTGTTATTTCTCTTTCTCAAAATAAATAAACTTAAACAAATATTTCTTGGGGATCAAGTATGGGTGATGACACTAATGGAAAGTAACAGTAAAAACAAAGACAAGATTCCACTTATGCTTGGCAAGCTCTGTATGTTATTGCACCATTTTAAAGAATGTGAAACTAAAAATCATTGATAATGTATTTAGATAGTGGTTATGTCCTTCATTCATTGGATAGTTCCCATGGTTGAAGACAAAATAAAATGTTTTAAGTAGGTATGCATATTTTTATCATTATTGTTTTAAATTAATTTAAAAAATACTAACCCTGTAGTCAGAGAAGAGGCTTCTACAAAGTTTAAAAGTCATTTAGAAGTTCTGGAGCATTCTAGAGTATGGTCTTAGGCTCCCATTAAGAAGTATCCTCCTGTCTTCTCTCCTCTGCTCTCCCACTGAGCCAAAAAGTCACATCAGAGAAGAGAGTGAGGAAGACAAAAAAAAAAGTGTTGTGGGGACAGTGCCTGGGTGGCTCACTCAGTTGACTCAGTTGAGTGTCCAACTCTGACTCTTAATTTCTGATTTTGGCTCAGGTCATGATCCCAAGTTCTTGGGATTGAGCCCATGTTGGGTTCCATGCTGAGCATGGAGCTTGTTTAAGGGTCTCTCTCTCTCTCTCTCTCTCCCTCTTTCCCACTCATGCTCTCTGAGAGTGAGGAGGCCTGGTGGAGGCACTTGAGGCCATGAAACCAAAGAAAGGAGGAAAAGAAGAAGGTGCGGTGGAACACTGAGAAACAAAAATAAAGTCAAGAGAACAAGAGCCACTGTTAATTAAGGATAAACACAAAAATCTGAAACATTTAATGAGAATTTACTCTATATGAGGTGCCACTGTATATCGTCTTATTAGATGAGAATATTTTTCTTGATTAAAAGAAGACAGTCTGCCTTTAATCCATGTGTCTTTGAATGCCTACTATCACACATGGTTAGGAGTACACATATGTTAATTCTTCAATCAAGAAATAAAGTTTCATACATTGTAAAGGAAAATTTGACATAGTGAAGGATTGGGTTATACTTGGTCTTAGATCCTAGGTACATCCTTGAAACTATTTCAGGGAGGCCTCTTTAGAATCTTCACAGAATCACTTCCCATTCAAATTCCCCTCTTTACTTCTCTTGGTAAATGAAACTATTTCCCATATAATCTCACTACCTCTTATTTGTAGTGTTGTCGGGGAATAAAAGAATGGAGAAAGCAGAACAGCAAATTTCAAAATATTTTATAACCTCTAATACATCATTAAATTGATTAACTATACTTATAATGATAAAATAAAACATATATATGTGTGTATATATATATACACACACACACATATATGGGCCCATTCAGATAAGAACTGATGTATATACTGCTTGGCAAATAGAAAGTGCTGAATAATGTTAAATATCATTATTGCAAGCATTCCGTATGCTTTGTTTCACTCTCTTGAGGGATACTTTTATATATATATATATTTTTTCTATATTATATATATATAAAATATAGAAAAAAACTCTTTTCCACTTCCAAGTAGCCAATTTATAAATGAGTTTTGGGATAACACATTTGCACATGGTACATGCACTAATAGATGTGGAAACTCAATGTACCATTATTATTATTATTTTAAAGTTTATTTATTTTGAGAGAGGGGGGGGAGAGAGAGAGAGAGAGAGAGAGAGAGAGAGAGAGAGAGAATCTGAAGCAGTCTCCACATCAGTAATGTGGACAGTGAGATCACGACCTGAGCCAAAGACAAGAGACCAACGTTTAACCGACTAAGCCACCCAAGCGCCCCACCAGGATCTTATTATTTACATCATCCTTTCTCTGCTGCATGTTCCCAAGGTTACCCAAGGTGGAATGTTGGTAGAAATGTTGCCAACTTTAAGTTGACTAAGAAAACACAATAATTTTACTTTAGGGGTCTGGGATTCATGAGGACAAATAAGAAAGATCCATACAAAATAAGAGTCAAAAATTACCCCCCCAAAATTGTATATTTAACCAGAGAAATGCCTAAAGATGAAAGCACAATAATACTTATTGTCTGTGTGTATGTGTGTGTGTGTGTGTGTGTTTTAATAGCAAAGCAAATCTAAGTGCACAGCTCTGGGCAGCTGTAAGCCTGATCATGTGTACTATCAAATGCTCAGCCCTGATAAAAGCACTGATAGAAAATTGTTATTTCCTGCTGTTTTTGCAATTATAACGTGTCCATGCTATAGTATAAACTCCATGCATATGTGTGGGTATTTAGAAAGCCATGCACAAAATGTGCACAGCCATTACTTTTAGATAAATAGATATTTGGTCACTTCCCAAAGATGTTATGTCTTCTTTCTACTGATATTTTGTTTTCTGTATTGATCCTATAATTTATGATTACCAAAGGAAATACATGCTTATACTTTATTTCACACTGGTGTCCTTTGTCTTTCTCTTGGGGTACTTCCAAACATTCCTCTAAGGAAAGATTCACTAGAAAATGAACTAAGACACAGTTGCACAACTGTGATCTCCAGGGCCCAGGCAAGAGACTTTCCTCCTCCCACATCACTGCCAGCAAATCCAATGCTCCACAGATGGTGATGGATTGAATGAAATCATTGCTTTTTTTCCCCCAAATTGCAACAACTACCATACAAAGGAAGAGACGGGTTTCAGATGGATTTTTTTTTTTTTGCTAGATTATTTCCAGGCTCTCTTGTGAATTTCTTGCACCTAAAGGGCCTGGCCCGATTTCAAGCTCCCCGCCTACCCTGCACTGAGAGCACATGGACAGATCTCAGCAGTCAGGATGGGCTTCCCAGAGATCTCTGGTCCTTGCCTGAAGACCACCGGACACCACTGGGAGCTGCTTGGAAACGCTGGGAATGTACATGGGAGTCTGGCCCGGACAGGTGCTCTGCCTCACAGGGCTCTGTGTCTTCTCACTGGTCGTCCAGAATAGTTTGTGGAAAGCCTCCTTGCCCTCCGCCCCAGCTCGGGTATGCCATCTGCCCTCAGCCCAGACTTGATGGCCCCAACCAGATTTAGATGCATTGATACCACACGCTGTTAATGGATGGTGTCAAAAAGGTACATGGCTCATATCTCCCCCAGCCCTGCTTTGTTACCTCTGACAAGCACTCGAGGCTGGGAAGAGAGCTGTGTCACTTCCACTCAGCTCCAGCCCAGCATCTAAGTACATTCTTACGGGGACATCAATCTTGGATGCCAAACCCTGGTGATTTGCATTGCAGATAGCCGACCATGGTGACATTTCGCCACGGGGAGCAGAACCTGAGGCATCCTCCTTGGTTAGAGCTATGGGCGGAGAAATCCACTTTGTAGTCAAATTGAGTGCAGAAGAAAGGAGAGAATGGGGCGGGCAGAAATTGGACTGGTCTCCTTTTGAATGACACAAAGAGTATTGATTTTTAAAATATGAGGGTCACAGTTCTTTTCAAACCATGAGCTAACTGCTTTCTCCAGTAGGGAAATCAGAGTCCTGTGTGTCCCATTTCCAATGCAACCGGTACCTGATACCTGGCCTACATATGGTCTTTTCCAGGCTCTTGGCTTCTGTCTTTTTTTTTTTTTTCCTTTTTTTCCCCTTTCAGTTCTTATGTACCATTCGGGCGTCTTACTCCTTTGATCCTCTAGCATTTTGAATCTGCACCAAAGACACATCTACAAAGTAGGAATAAATATATGAAAGTGCTGTTTTTCTGGTGTGTGTGTGTTTGTGTGTTTTAGAACTAAATAGTTTTGTTTTGTTTTGTTTTATATAGAAAGGGTTTTGCACCTGATGCACCTTAGTGATTCTTTTATTATTATTTTATTAAGATAGTCACTCTTCGAGGAGGCAGAGTTATAGTTCAAGAACTTGGTTTTGTCATCAGAAAGATCTGGATGTTTATGGTATGTCTACTACTCTGAAAATGTATTACTTCGGACCAGTTACCTGACCTCTATCACAGCATTACACATATATAAAACGAAGATAATAATAGGATTTACCTTCTAATGTTGTAAGAATTAAACAGGACAAATAGTGGATGAAAAAACTTAGTCCAATGACTTGCAAATTGTAAGGACTAACTAAGAATTGGATGCTAGTATTTAATTATACTGTTGGATAGAATCATTGTTGTGCCTTTGGGGTAAGAGGGGCCTGGCTTGCATTTCAGATCAGCCACTAACTTTCTTTTAACTGTGACCAATATATGTATAACCTTCAGAGACTTCCCATCTAAAAAATGCAGGTATTGAAGTAGGCTTGATATGGTTGTCTGACTATTAATTACATGATAACGGGGGTGAAACCTGTAACATTTCTTATTAATCTGTGTATTACAAACTGTATAAATGGGTCCATAATATGGGTTCCCGCAGCGGGGTGCCAATTTTTTAATTCCTATTAGAACTCTTATCCTATTATAATGATTCTCAAACTGTGGTCCAGGAAGCAGTCAGAGTTCCCCACATCCTTTTGCACATCTGTGAGGTCAATACAATTTGCATAAAAATACTAAAATGTGGTTTACCTTTTTTACTGTGGTTTTTCACAAGTGTACAGTGGAGTTTTCCAGATGCTGCATGAGATGGGAATGATACCACCACTCTGTTGTAACATGTGATGGGTTTATAATTATCATTTAAAATTGTTTTGTAAATGAATATGTTAAATGTTTATTTATTTATTTATTATTTTCATTTCTTTATTTTTGAAAGAGAGAGCACAAGCAGGGAATGTGGAGAGAGAGAGTGAGAATCCCAAGTGGCATCTGTGTTGTTAGCCGAGAGCCCATTGTGAGAGTCGATCATACGAACCATGATATCATGACCTGAGCCGAAATCAAGAGTCAGATGCTTAACTGACTGAGCCATCCAGGATCCCCTGTAAATAAATATTTTCAACGTTTTTTCCTCCAAATTCCTAATATAAGAAATATTGACAGATATAATCCATGCACACAAATTGTCTTTAAGGATCCTCAATAATTTTTAAGGGTGCAAAGTCCTTGAAAATCCCTGGCCTATTAAATCACAATTTGTTTCTATACACACATTTCCCTGGTGGGCCTAGAGATCCTTAAAGGCAAGTGCTATATTGACCTTTGAGTTTCTACTTCCTGGCCCAGTAGCTGTTCTCAGGAAAGGCTCATTAGCTCAGCGCTGAGGAAACAAACTGTTAGGTATGAAGGTCTTACATCTCCCCTGCCTAGAATGTAAGTTCATTAATTTGCACATTTCTTGTATACTTTGTCTTCCTCCTTCTATGGCACCCAATCATCCTGTAGATGAATCAACTGTCCATAGACGTGTGTTAAATCATGTACCATCATCACAGGGCACCTGGTCTGCATTCCCATGTGAGGGCGGATGCCAGGCACATTCTGACTACCCAACACTCCCACGGACCTCTGTGGTCTTGGGTTCTTGCTCTGTAGCAGCCTCAACCTTACCACTTCTGAACCTGACAGCATCACAGAACGGTGAGTTCTTTAAGCTTCTTCTCCTTGGCATCAACAGTAGCTGTTTCATTCTTGTGATATCCCCAAAAAAATACTCCTAGAAAATTGAAAGCTCGTTCTCTACTCCTTGAATATGTTTCTACACAATAGTTCCCCTTCCCCCAATTCCCTTGGTGCTTAGCCACAAATGCCCTCTGGCCCTTCTAGATCTTCGCCTGATCTCTTCCTCCTGATACACCCCAGACATTGACTCCACCTACGAAATCTACCTATTCTTCAAGGTCTCAATTCACTGCCAGGTTTGTGTGGAACCAGTAAGAACACATCATGCTTCCTCAAGGTTCCAACAACACCTAGCACAATCTAAGTGATAAAAATCAACTGTAGCGGATGTGTCTATCTTCCCATCTCTTGTAAGCTTCTTAAAGGAAGGAATCATTTCCTGCTCATTGTTATCAAACACTGTACATGGCCTTTAGTAGGAGCTCACAAAAAGTCCTTGACTTTCTTTCATCTGAAGCCTGACTGCACATCCTGGGTGTTTTTCCATATTGCTAGACTGTCTCCTTTGAAAATCACAAGGCAAGACAAATTTTTATCATACATATGCTGTGTGCAAGCAAATTAGGTACTATGAAACATTTCCAAAAAGGGGCAGGAGGCCATTTTTATCCACAGGGGCTGTGTATGTGTTTGACAATGAGCATTTCACATCTGCCTGTGGTGGCCTGGTAAACATGGCATTGATGCCTGCCGAGTGCAAATATCTGTGTTAGGTGCAGAAATCACAAAGCTCTAAACCATCTGCACATCCCGATAGCATGGTACAGTGAGAGCCAGAGGTTAACCAGCCAGTCAGAATCACTGGCTCATGAGAGAGATACTGAGAAAGACAAAGAACGTCTTCAGAGCCAAGGCCAGAGCATGGAGGGTCTTGGAGACCATACGAAAGAGTTCGACTTTGTTTTTATTCGGAGCTCTATTAAAAAAATAATAATAATAACAGAACCTGGTGGAGATTTCATGACTCATGAGGGAACGAATTACAGGCTCACAAACCATAGGTCATCAACATTCCCCCCTCCACCCAAACCGCAAGGCAGATCTGAAGACACAGCCCGAGAAAGACACTCCACCATTCAGGTTCACATTTAATGAGGCAGACTGCATTTGAGTCTGTCATCCCCACCCCCTGCATTTTTCTCAAATTAACAGCACAATTTAATATTTGATGTTTTTCTGGAGCACATCACCAGCCCTCAGGACTGCAAACTTAGGCAGGAAATACCCCACGGGCAGGCCCGTCTGGCACGATTTCCAGACTTTGCAAGAGAATCGCGAACACTTTTATTTCTCAGGGAAATAAAGAATATTTTTTCCCCTCAGCTCAAAGTTAGTTCTTTATCGTCAAGTAACTATAAACAAATACAGTTTTGGCAATCACCACTGGGAAAGATAATGCTGATGCGGTTATCGAAAATTCCACTTTTACTCAGACTCTTTCTCTCCCTCCCTTGGGATTTCACAGCTGTTTCACGTTCCCTGCATTTTTCACTTGCACTGCGTTTTGTTCAGCTTTAAATGGGCAAAACCGAGATGCTGCTTTCTTTGGAACATGACTTTCTGTCTCTGAACTAGAAGCTCTGTTTTAAGCATTAAGACCCACGGTTACCAATTTACCAGTTGCTCTCCATTTAAAGCAGCAACAATATCCCCAGGGCAGTTGAGTAAATGAGGTTATACTCTCCACAATTAATGAAACACATTAATATCTTTACACTTTCCTGCATTCCTTTTTCCCAAATTTTTAAATAAGGTTTCCAGGCATCTCCGCTTTATGCGGCAAAGCCAGAAGAATGAGATTGAATAAAAAGGACGTAAATGAGCAATATTTTATACTAAGGGGGGAGAAGCCATTTTATAGCATTTTTACTCCTGTATGCCCTTTCTTGATGAATTGTGTTGACCCAAGACTAAATTGGCTTAGTAGACTTTTCTTAAAGATATAACATGCTAATGTGCTTTTATATTAAACATTTAATTTAATTTAATATATTTGAGGCTCTTTCTGGACTTATTGTGGAAAATATTTCTCAGTAAGAGTAGACTGCAATCTCAGTAGCATCAGAAACCAACAACGAAATAGCCTACGTCAATCCATGATAACATTGTAATACTTCTGCATAGGTATGTGTGATTTAAATTATACAGATGCAAAAAAATTGGGAAATGCATACAAGAGTTAATCCTACAGTGTTATCAGTGGGTCAGCTGATAGAAACTGATAGTTTCTAAGCCTGCTGTGACTCTTATATATGTTTCATTTTTTTTTTCTGGTGAAACCTGGTTTTACTTTCAAACTCAGAAAAGTAATATATATTGATAATAATTCAAAATAGATAGGGGTGCCTTGGTGGCTCAGTCGGTCAGGCTTCCGACTTCGGCTCAGGTCATGATCTCACAGTTTGTGAGTTCAAGCCTCGCGTGAAGCTCTGGGCTGTCAGCACAGAAACCACTTTGGATTCTCTCTTTCTCTCTCTCCCAAAAATAAATATATAAGACTTGAAAAAAAAAGGTGGAATGGCCTTTAAAATTTTTCAAAATAGATTTAATTTAAAATTATTTGTATAAACACTGCCTTGATCCAAAAACTGATTTCATGCAGTTTTAGACGTAGGTAGCCCTAACATTCATCTTTCGAGTATTTTGAATATCAGAAGAAGAGTTTATTTCACACATTCATCAAATGTTTATTGTGAACCTACTATGTGCTGATCATTGTGCTGGAAGAATGGTCATCATGTGGAGTATCTGGTTAAACACATGCGCGCACGCACACACACACACAGAAGATATAATTTGATTGTCCCCTCAACAGATTTACCTTTGTCATTATGTTTTTCTTAAACTAATATTAAAATTAGTTAGTACTATCTAAGCACAAATCTGCTAATGGTAGGGGAAGTTGTTTTGAAGCAAAAGTAAGCTCAGGGCATTAGCAGTTCAAGGTCTTCAAACTCTTTCTTTTCTATACCAAAAGCAAAACAGAGCAAACCCCCTCTTATGTTAAGTGTTGCAGTGATTTACTGCCTTGCTAATTCCTCTTGTGTTATGACGCAAGCATTTCACCCTTGGCCGTGAGAGGCGATGTCTTTCAGATGAAAGTCAGGAGGGTCATTACAGCACCCATGCTATATTCTTCCGGTGCAGGGTGCTTGGTAATTCTAATTAATTCCTAGCGCCAAGCTAGGAAACCATGTGCTACCTCTCTTGGAAATTCCCTTGAAATTTCAGCTAAAGAGCTTGCTTCTCTGTTACCATCCCCGTCTATCTGGAGTGCCTCCGACAGCCGATAGACCATTGCCATGTCACACTCCAGACATGACTGATTTCAATAACAAGCATGCCGATGTCATCAGAACCATTATTCAGGAGTCAGAGTTCAGACAGGCTAGTCTCAACGGGAACAGAAACTATCAAATTATTAATATTGCTGAGTGTAATGGCTGCACTATGATGGAGACTGAACTAGTTTGTAAATGGCTTTACCAGTAGTTATCTAGAATTTGATTTTATTTGGCATAAGGAAACATGATTGGTCATGTTTTCCTTTTGGCCACTGCTTAAAAATGTTAAAGGATCATCCTCTGATGATGATAGTATAGCCACTTATGCTGAGGCTCGGAGAGTTTAAGTAATAGCTTGTTCAAGTCACACTGTAAGTGAAAGAGTCTAACTTTCCTTCCAGTACATCAATTCCCAGTCAGTTTCAAGTTCCGGGAAAGCTTGGAGCAAGTCTGTTCCTCTCAACCAGCACCTAACACTTCCTTAGGACTTAAGAGGCATTCAGTAAAAATTCTGAAACCATGACCAGAAAGTTGAGTTTTAAACTCATGTCTCCCACTAAACTAAGATTCTGTAACCTGGGACACATTCTGCTGATTCATTCTCTGGGGACCTCTAATCCTCTATGGTGATTTTCTAATTTTTTAATGCTTCTATAAACAAAACAACATGAGCCTATACGGGACTGTCTGTAAACTAAGTCCCGTCACTCAAATTCAGTGCTGTAATTTACACCTTTTTTGTTTCTGATGCATTGAATTGAAATAAAAGCAAATTGCATCTGAGATTATTACTCGTTTATTATTTATTTGTTTATATGTAATTGTTTAGTTTATTGTTTAAACAAAAGTGTGTTAAGGATGAATGCCACATTTATGTTGGAGACCAATCTATTGAGTGGATCATGGTTTTATGGGACACAACACACTCCATTTCATTAGCAGTCAGTGTGATGCAAAGAAGGCAATGAGAAGTTTTTCTCGGTGCTTCAGGCAACAACTGAATCAGAGGCCCATAATGCAGGTATCGGTAATGCAGTGACACCAACATTATAATTAAGAGAACAAGAGGGCCTCCCAGATATAGCAAATGATTCATTACAATTGGACGTTGGCACATTGCTTATGTGTAAAGTTTTGATAAAGTTTGAGTTTCAATAATCCCAGAAGTATAGTCTTAGACTAGCAATTGCTTTATATGCAGTACACATATTATTATATGACATACGAAATCTGTAATGACAATATTAAGTTGGAAATACAGACACAAATTTAATGCAGAACCGCATCTGAGACTACATGTTTCTACTACTTACCTTCCCTTTTTAATTTTAGCAAAATAAAATCATCTACCATATTAAAAATGATATCGAATTTTACTGGCGTTATGGCTTTGCATTCATTTAATGCACTTAGAATTATTTAGAATTTTTAGTTGTAAAGAAATTGCAAGGATAAAGATATTGTACTTAGTTTTATATTTGTATGTATTTAAGTAATAACATAAAAATGATGGCTTAATTCAATATTGTGTCCACTGAGGACTGATTTACTTAATGTGTTATCATCCCCATATGTGTGTTCTATATACTATCGAGATTAACTTTTTAAAGAAATGAGTATTTTATATATATTTTATAATACACATTATATATAATGTTATGTAATATATAATGTATATTTATTTTATATATTTTTATTTTATATATAGCATGTATTTTGCATTATAATTATATGCTATGTATTTAATATATATAACGTTCATTTTTAAGAGTATTATATATATATATACATATATAATCACAAAATTTCCTTAAAGAATTTGTGACATCATTGCTGTTGTTCACAGGATGCATTTGTATTTGTATATTTTCCAAGTTAATCTCATCAAAAGGAAAAATACTCTAGTAATAAAATGAAAAGATGAAGACCAGAATGCCCAAATAAAACAAAAATGTTGGAAAATGGCAGCATTATGTTTTTTTAATTCTTAGATTATTTTTTTTGGTTCAACCAGCATAATTTAAATAAAAGCATGAGAAGAAATTAATGTTCTATGATTATACTCATGCATACTATTTTCAAATACAGAGCACCATCTTTTATGTCTGAAGGGGTATTTTGAAAAACATTAAATGTATGTTGAAAATATTAGGGGAGTCTGGGTGGCTCAGTTGATTTAAGTGTCCAACTCTTGATTTTGACTCAGCTCATGACCTCAGGGTTGTGGGATCCATGCTGGGATCCATGCTGATCCTGAAGCCTGTTTAAGATTCTCTCCCCCACCCCCACTCGTGTGCTCTCTCTCTCTCAAAAATATATATTAAAAATAAAAATAAAGAAAAATAATAGCCTTTTTGAAAAATTATTTACTGATAACGTTCTGATAATCATGAAACAATGTTTTGAAGAACATTTAAAAAACTGGGATGGAAAATAGTAGGTAGCTATTATAAATAATTCAAACGATAAAGTATAAATAAGAAGTTTAAAAAATTATTGAATCCCGCCACTCAAAGAGAGAGCTACTATTAATCATGTAGGAAACATCCTTTCAGACATGATACACACATTCTTTTCTGTCTTATATACATGTATATATATCAGATACATGTATCTGATGCTTTGTCTTCAGATTTATCTGAACCTATTTTAGCGAGGGACAATATACATGGAAAAAGTGACTCAAACAAGTGAATCAATTTAATGAAATCCACACCATCAGTCTGACCACCGAAGAGCTCTAGGTAGAATACACAGACTATGCAATTGATTAGTGTAATTAAATTTAACAGTAAAGAAACGATCATTATGGATAAAGGAATTAGCAATACATTTAAACAAAAAATTGCAACGTGAGTTTTTTTCCCACTGGATCTAATTTATATTGAGCAATTATCATGTTCTACTTTAAGAAAGCTTGAATTTATAATAAAGTAAGAAAAGGTAGCCTGGTGTTTCTACATTATCATTTTAGAAGCTGCAGTGAACTACATTATTTGATTGTATCTCTAAATTAATTAAGAAGTGAGTTAGGAGCATTCTTAATAAAGTTGACCAATTTTTAATTCAGCTTGTACTTTAATGAAGGTACAAGCGTAATCATTATTGGTTCAGAATCTGCAGATGATCTGATATCAGTCTCCAGCATGTGATCTAGCAGAGTAAAACCTCATTAATTTAGACTTCTTCATTTGAATTTCATGACAATTTGAACAAGGTATGCTGTTCTTCATTGCCTAGGGAAAAACCAGTTTCCCAACAGGAAAAGAAAATATTATCCCAACAGGATCTCAGGGCTACAGTATAAAGAATTGAATAGAACAACTAATTTTCCAAAATTTAGCAGTATTCAAGTGCGTAAAAATATAGTGACTATGCACTTAAGAGATATCATCTACTCAAAGTATTTTCAATATAACATCTGTTTAAAAATACTCTTAGTCTATTATAAACTTTTCTTTTCTTTCTTTCTTTCTTTCTTTCTTTCTTTCTTTCTTTTTTCCTTCCTTCCTTCCTTCCTTCCTTCCTTTCTTTTTTTCTTTCTTTCTTTCATCTTTTCTTTCTTTTCCATCCATCTATCATCTATCTATCTATCTATCTATCTATCTATCTATCTATCATCCCTCTACCCCTCTATGTTACTCTTACAGTTCATATCTTCACTAATTTAGAGTGATATTGCTCCTTGTTTTCATATTACTACTATTCAATTTACTGGGGAAAATATACTATAGAATGTGTTAGTTCATATTTACATGAATAGTATTCTCATATTAAGTGTAACAACATGAAAGATCAATTCAATATCTTTAAATCATGGCTTAAAAAGTAATTACCTAGGAATGTTTAAGCTACCAAAATATTTATATGTGCAATTCTCTAGTAGTACTGTTTTTGCCCCTCAGGAAAAATGTGACAATGTCTAGAGACATTTTTGGTTATCTTAACTGGAGGAGCTACTGGTATTTAGTGGGTAGAGGCCAGGGTTGCTGCTACATTTCACACTGTACAGGACAGTGCCCACAACAGAGAATTATCCACTCCAAAATGTCAATGTTTTTCATGGCAATTAAAAAAAAAATTAATTGTTATTGAATTAGTTACTGGTATCATTAAATAAGCTCACTGCTCGAGTTGTCAACTATGAAAATGGCCAAAAATATTAGTTCGGTGATTTTGAGGCCCATTGGAGGTCAACGACTAAATAAATGTGAGCTGATCAAGTTCCCTATTGGAATCCATTTTGATTGGTCAGGCTTTCATTACGATACAGCAAATGTTATTAGATGTCTCAACCCAAGTAGCTGAGAAAACAGAGTCTAAAGCACAGATTAAGGTTAATCCTTTATTTGGGAGGTGCACACCCAATATGATGAAGATGAGGAAAGGAAACTTAAGGCAAGAGAAAATGTGAGGTGATTCAAAGTGATACTTTACAATGCCAGCTGCTACGAGAAGAGCCACAGTGAGATATAGCAGTTGACTCAGCAGGCTTGTAATGCTTCAGGGGAAAATCTTGGGATCGTTTTTGGGAGATAGGAAAGAGAAAACTTTTCTCTTTGTCATTGGCCAAAATTCACTCCATGGGGGGGGTTAACCCCCAAACACATTTCTGAATGGCATCATCATTGCCCTTCTGCAGCTTTTAGGGATACCAGACTCCCCACCCTGCATTTAAAGTCTGACCGTGGTAGGAAGTTTCTGGTGCCACAGCGTATGGCTGTTTCGATGTTGTGTTGCCAAGATGGAGGAAGACAGCATGCTACTCCCAGAATGAGTGACTGGTTAGTCCCTTGGTAGAGACAGCTCAGGGAATACAGGGAAGAAGACAGATGTGTGTCTGACAAAGTAAGTCCTGTGGACATTTAAACTGTTTGTCAACTATTCCTAGTCATTTCCCTTCCAGGAACATGGTGGGATTATAGTTCTTGCCCATTGTGGTTGGAGGGGGCCCTGTGTCTAGTTCAGACCAAGGAATAGGATGAGGAAACAGCTGTGCTACAACATCTAAGAGCCAATGAAAGATCGTCCAGAGTTCTGTCTTTGGCTTTGGGATGGAAATAGCAACAGTCAAGATGGCGACTCCGTGGCAACCAGGGTCGCTTGATGACTGTAATAAACAGAATCCTTTCACCCTCCCATCCTGGCCTAAATCGGGCATGTAGCATAAGAGTGAGAAATAAAACATTGTTATTCTTTAAACCATAGGTATTTTGTGAGCTCACCTATTCTGACTAGTCACGTTTGCTGTGAAAGTCAACAGTTATGGAACAAGAGTTAAATGAAGCTGCAGGACCACCATCCAGAAACAAATAGCATCTTAGGAGATAACCACATTCCTTCAGTTTTACTTAGTCATATCCGTTTCCCAGCTGCATAACAAAATGCAAGATAAAATGGGGCAAAATTGAGCCCTGGTTTTCAGTCTGAAATCCTCCCCCCACCTCCCAACCAAGGAGTGAGGCAATGTTGAGCAGTGACCTCATAAATTTGGCTTAGGCTTCCCTTAAGCTTGGAGCTGCCACAAATGCTCAGGTATGCGATTCCAGGCCCTTTCTTTTGTGGCCCGGTGGCTTAGTAGAGTCCTGATGTTCCAGATACCATCAGTAATAACTGTCAACAGTGATAAAGCAGTATAAGTATTTAATACCGGGGGCTACGAGAATCTGTTTTCACGCACACTTTTATGCACCATTTTCTGTGTGCAGATACTGCTAGGCACGGGAAATACAAAACTGATCAAGACACAGTCTCTGTTGTCAAGATGTTCGCAATTATCTCAGAGACACTGCTTGATATAAACAAGTAAGTAAGCAGGCTCACGGTGGCCTTTACTGTACAGAAAAGAAGGGCACTAAATGATGTACACAGATAATAAGGACATGCTCAGTGTGAATGGTCATGATAGTTATCATCTAATGTGCACTGTATGCAGATGAATTATGGTACCATGCTTATGTGTTTCTAATCAATGACCCCTCTCGTTTTTGTAGACTTTCTTCCTGTGGGAGTACAGTTGTAATAATTATAGGTGCTCTAACTTGCTTAAAGCAAAACATCTCGCCTTTATGAGATTCCTTGGTCTGGCCTTCCATTAGAAAATTGGTAGAGAGAACTCAGAGGTGCCTACCTGTGTTATATGCACTGAAAGATTTATTTAGCATGTACCTTCTATTGCAGCAAATGTAACTACATAACAAATGCACTGAGATATCCTGGGGAAATGAAACATGTTGTATATTAAACATATTCCGATTTCTCTGGATAAATGACATTATGCTATATAAGTGTCTATAATTTCTGACACTGATAAGATCTACCAAGCCAGCATCTATGAATCTGTTTCTCACTAGAGTAAACCCTGGGAATATCTAAACACTTTACAAGGTTTATTTTAACACCCAAACTCCTATAAGAAAGGTATATCTTGAAAGGGATTGAAAACAAATAAGTAGGAGCCTTGTAGGAAAATGTAAATGTGCAGCACATTGTAAAATGGCAAGTAGACAATATGTCTGCATTCTTTACACTAAAGATGTCTTTCAACGCTGTTTTTGGAAACTTTTTGGGTCTTTCAGAGAATGGCGTGAACCGACAAAATTCTTATTTTGGAGGAGAAACAATTCCCAAACAGACTCTTCCTATAAAACAGAATACTTTAAAACTTCAAAAATAGTCCTTTGTCTCTTTTCACTTCCAACAACAGGTTGGGGATTAGAAAAAGAGAGGTTCTATGGCAGAAATCTGAAGGTTGAAATACTTAGAGTTGATTTCATTTCTGTTCAAAGTTGGATCACATTTTCTTCAAACTGTATTGACCTTTGTGGGAGGGCCAGAGGTTGGAAAAACAACAACACCAACAACATCTTAAAAATAAAAATAAGGACTAATCTCAAAATGATCTCTAGACTATATGGTATAATCTTCTGAATCACATATGCAATCAAATATTCATGCCATGGTTACATGGAACAGAAGGAGGGCACGCTTAGTGATAAAATAAGATACAAGGAGATGCTGTAAAATGAAAGCATCTAAGAGGAATACACATTTTCCATTTCAGAGAACATTCCAGTATACCGCACAAAACAGCCAGAGCACGGGAGTCTGAATGGCTCAGTTAATTAAGCATCTGACTCCCGACTACACCTCAGGTCATCATCTCATGGTTATGGGATCGAGCCCCACATCGGGCTCTGCACCTTAAGCAGGCCAATATAGAGCCTGCTTAAGATTCCTTTTTCTCTCTCGTTCTCTGCCCCTCCCATTGCTCATTACCTGCCCCTTTCAAAAATAAATAGACTTTTTTTTTTTTTTCAAAGCAAAATCATAAGGGCACCTGGGTGGCTCAGTCAGTTGAGCATCTGACTTCAGCTCTGGTCATGATCTCGCGGTTTGTGGGTTTGAGCCCCACGTTGGGCTCTGTACTGACAGATCAGAGCCTGGAGCCTGCTTCAGATTCTGTGTGTGTGTGTGTGTGTGTGTGTGTCTCTCTACCCCTCCCCTGCTCACACTCTGTCTCTCTAAAAATAAATAAACATTAAAAAGAAATAAGCAAGAGCATAGGGTCCAGGGTTTATTACTTGTCCTGTTAACCGTCTCTGAAATCGTGAGGTAGATTAACGAAGTGGCCAAAGGCCAAGAGTTCTGATCTGTTGACCAGACCCTTAATAACTCCATTTGGTGTGAGTGTCATAAGAATATTTGTTAGGGGTGCCTTGGTGGCTCAGTCGGTTAAGTGTCCAACTTCAGCTTAGGTTGTTATCTTGCAGTTCGTGGGTTCGAGCCCCACGTCGGACTCTGTGCTGACAGTGCAGAGCCTGCTTCTGATTCTGTGTCTCCCTCTCTCTCTGCCCCTCCCCTGCTTGGTCCCTCTCTCTCTCTCTCTCAAAAATAAATAAACATAAAAAAATTTAAAAAAGAGGATTTGCTAATTAGTGTTTGCAAAGCACACCAAGGATGAAAAGCTCTAAACATTAATGATAACCCATTCCACATTCTCCAGCAATGCCTGCAGTGATTTCTGCATGTAGAGAAATGATAGAAATGAGCTTTCATATTGTATTAACACATCACTTGAAAGGTGACTCTCCAGTGGATGAAACAGAATACTAAATTGGAAACTGGGAGACAAGGGAGTTTACAATGGTATTAATTATATACATGGGGCATTTTAATGATTGACAAATGCAAGAGAGAAGCACACAATTTACATACAGCTCTGAATGAAGTTTGGCCAAAAACTTTAAGAACCAAGATTTTATGCCATTTGACCATAAACACTTTTGATAATCGTATAAGTTTAATTTTTTTTAAGCTGCCTATAGAGGAAATATTGGCAACATCTAGCCAGTAACAGACTACTTTTTTCTTTGCAAAATAACTTGTATTTTTTAAAGTTTATTTATTTATTTTGAGAGAGAGAGCATGGGTGGGGGAGAACATCAGAGAGAGAGAGAGAGAGAGAGAGAGGGAGAGAGAGAGTCCCAAGCAGCCTCCACACTGTTGGCACAGAGCCCATTTTGGAGTCTGATCTCATGAATCATGAGATCACGACCTGAGCCTAAATCCAAAGTCAGATGCTTAACTGATTGAGACAACTGCATACCCCAAGTTTTAGTTTTGTTTCATTTGACACAATATACATTCCGTTCAAGGGCAACACTTACAAATATTATTTCTTTTTTCTGTTATTTAATTTTTAGATTAAAACTAGTGAGCTTCCTTCCCAAGATGCCAAGCATGAAAAGATCTTAAGTTCTTTCAAATATTTCCTCAGAAATAAGCCTTGCATCATAACTGAGAAGACCCACAGAAAGGGTAAAACATTGTCATGATTTTATTATTCACCCAGCTTTATTTATTTTGTAACCGAAAGTGAAAGATTTTTTTTCTTTTTAACTAGACACGTGTGTCTTAAGATATAATGGATTTTAGCAAAGAGATCTCCTGCCTCTGTAGAACTTTTTCTTTTAATTAAGTGGAAAATTCTACTTTGCGATTGTTATACAACCGTCAGATACATATGAATAGAAACCAAAGGATTTGCGTATGTTCAAAATAATATTCACCTCTTGATGCACACATCTTAGTGAGGTACCTGCAGAATCCTACTGGAGAAAAGATAAAAGTTCAGGATGGCAATCACTGCAATGTCCCTTAGCATTCCACAGAGATAACAAAGGGAAGATGACAAATTGCCTTTAAAAAATACCAGGGAAATGAAAGAAAGGGACCCAGTTTCTAAAGAAACCCAAGTCCTGGGGGGTCCAGACCAGACTTCAGCATGCATGACTCACCTAGAATATGCCGCCAGCTTCCACAGATTAGTGTCTTTAGTTTCAAACCGTCAGATCATCCTGCATTTTGATTGGTATTTAAAATAAATAAATAAACCTATTCCTATGATAGAGGCTCACAGAATTTAGCTGCTTGTTACAGAAGGAAAAGAAAAGAAATTGGAGCAAAGAAAATTATGTCAGGGATTCACTTACCAGTCCCCAGCTTAGAAAACACAGAAGTAAAATAATTATATATATATATATATATATATATATATATATATATATATCTCACCACATTGAGTGACAAAATGGTAGCTGTCATAATGCGCCAGTTAACATGTCCAATACGAGCTGATCGTTGAGTGTCCCCTGGGAGAAGAAGACAGAAACATGACAAAGAACAAAGAACTTGGATCAATAATGCTTGGGGAAATAAGACAGAGAAGGTTATTTACTTGCATTGATCCACTGCCGCCATCGCGTAAACTTGGCCTGTTTTTCTTTTGTTAACCTTTAAGCCTGAGTATACTCAAAAGCGACCAGGGAGCCAACTAACAGGTGTAGATTAAGGATCGAAGGAGGTCACCGTACCTCTGTCACCACCAGGCACCCATGTAACAACATCCCTGAAGAAATTTAAACATCAATAGCCATAATAAGGGCAAATTTATCAAGCCCAGCCAGCTCTAGCTAGAACCCGCCTGCGTCCAGCCGCCTTGCCCTTGCGAAAGCTCAATTGATTTGGACATTCTTTTACTAGAGTTGATTATCAATTGTGACATGGCAAATTTGTTACCTTCCAAGTGCTGAGCGTATGGTGGCTATTGAAGTCCCTGAAGTGAAAACACCTGTGCTTAGGTTGCCCCTTACTAGTGAAAAAAGAAAAGCGGGGGGAACAGCCTTACTCTCATAAGCACGGGCCAGAGGAGCTACCCTTTGGTTGAAGTCCTGGCGCTCCTGGAGAAGAAGACCCTTTGAAGCAGCAGGAAGGCAGATTTTCTCAGATGAGCTCAGAAGACCTGGTGAAGGGAGGGAAAACACGCAGGCGAATCCCTGTTTGGAAGCCAGATCGTGAAGTTCCTACTCATGCAATTCCGTCTGCCTGGAAAACGCTTAATGGTCCATCCCCATTTCGCCAAATCAGACCCACCTTGGAGGGCAGTTTGGAAGCTACTTCCCCTGAAATTCACACTGTAAAATCTCACTGCCCTGGTGAATGACACCCATTTCTGTGATTTTGCTTTTCTTCCCTATTAGATCACAGACTCTTCGAGGTCAGAACATGGGCGTACACATTTCTACATCTCCTGGGTCACCTATGACCGATTTGCTTCATTTTCCCCTGTGATACTAAGTAGTGCCAAGTATCTGTTTTCACTGATGCGTCTTCAGCCAACCAGAAGGGAGACTATTTCAGCTGCCTACACTGAGGTTAGACATCTTCTAAGAAAGAGGGATGGTGAGACTGACCTCAAAAGAAACAGAGCTAAGACCAGGCTTTAAGAAAATAATGAAGTGGACTATGCTGTGTGCCATTTCAGTCTAGGAAAAAAAGAAAAGTGGGAAGTCCCAGCAGAGATTCCCAAACATTTTTGTCAATGGAAACCAACCAACCAACAAAAAACATATTTAAAAAATAATGCAGCGATTCAAATAGAGATAATAAGTCCAACATGAGTGTTAAAACTTAGAATCAGGACCCCTCAGAGGCAAAACCACCCAATTGCCCATCCATGTTCTGTAGCTATGTTTTCTTTTCTAGGGCTATTTTCCACTACTCGGCCTTTCCTTCTTACCTGTTGTATCTCTGGGCCTCTCTTCTGGGTACATGACACCGAGCATCATAATTTGCCATCAGTTATTTACACTTCAGTGTAACTCAGTTATTATGTCCTTAGAAGGTATACATATTTGCCAAAGTGTCATTAAGAACTTTTGCATCTATATTCATGAAGCATATTGGTTGGTACTTCTCTGTCTCTCCATCTCTCTCTCTCTCTCTCTCTCTCTCTCTCTCTCTCTCTTTCTTTGGTACTGCTTTGGTTTTGGTATCAAGATCGTGGTGGCTTCATTCAGCTATGAGCCTTTGTAAATAAAGCTTTTGGTAGAAAAGTACCTGACCACCCTTCTACCAAGCCTTGTATCCATAGTTTCCTTAGATTTATAGAGAAATTTCACTACAATTCCCTGTTTCTTCATCTGTCTGGGTTGCTGTAGTCAAAATACCATAGACTGAATGTCTTGAAAACAATCAGAAACTTACTTCTCACACTTCTGGAGACTGGGAAGTCCACGATCAAGGTACCAGCAGATTCAATATTTGGTGAGAACTTCCTGGTTTATAGACCACCATCTTTTGCTATGTGTCTATAAGACAGAGGGTGCAAGAGAGCGCTGAGGTCCTGTTCATAAGGGCACTAATGCCATTCATGACCTAAGCACCTCCAAAGACCCCACCTTCTAATACCATCACATTGGGAGTTAGGATTTCAATACATGAATTGTGGGGAAGGGACACATCCAGTGCATAGATGCTGCTAGTAAACAGAGTTGTCTGGTATAAGCAACACAGGCATAGTTGCCTTGGTTCCACTTTTAGAGAATCTGAGGATCACATCGGTTAGTGATTAGCCCAAGGTCACCCAGCTAGTAATTGAAATGGCTGGGACTGGAACCCACATCTTCAGACACCAAACTATGTGTTCTTGGATATCCTTGGTTTTTAATCCACATCCACATGGTGTTATTTCAGGCAACATAGAAACTATCTATGAAAAAGTAGGGCTTATTTTACAAAAGACTACAGATGGAAGAAGCAGGGATGCATTAAAGAAAGTACAAATGTTCATTGTTCTCATCTACTTTCCCAAAACACCCATAAGGCAGATGGAGCCCAGTGCAGGAAACTCACTCAGACCAGCCTATCCTATCATATCCAAAAAGGGTAAGTAGTTTAACAATTCGCAACCATCCCAGCTTTATAAGGTATCAGCTGCTTCTTGCCATAGTCTATGTGGAATCTGGAGTCCCTATAAAGTGACGAAGGTCTGTGGCAGGGTGATTCTCCTCGTAGTCAACGTGCACCAGGACATCTGGGTCCAATGACAGTTTGCAGCCTCACCTGCTCACAGCCCTTCCTTTGTGGAGAGGGTCTGCCGGGTCCAGTCGTCATTAAGTCCTCATTACTACCGTGGAGCAGTCTCACTCCGTAGTGTCTGGAGAGCAGCTGTCTCCCCCCCACAAGGTGTCCTTTCCTGAAACACACTGCTTTTTCAGTCCACTCTTTCCAAACCTGGTATCCACATCAGGAAAACGAAATAAATGAAAAACCCCAAACACCCTCCAAATGAGCACTAATTGGTGGGTCTGCTGATGAGATCTGCAGAAAGGCCAAGCCAGGCAGGGGACTTCAAGAACAGATTCCTTTCTCCTGCTGACTACAGGCCCCCAAGGTGGCAGTAAGTGTTAGTACCTGGAGACAGCTTGGCGGTCTGGTTCCCTGCGTACGCTGCCTCCTCCAGAAAAAAAAGCTACAGGGCGGTGTGCTGTCCTCACAGCGTTTCCTAAATGATCCCTCACCTAAAGACAGCAGAGAGCAGGAGTGAACCCTTTCTTGTTAATTTGGTTGAGTTTGGTAGCAAAATGCCTGTGGACATACTCTACACAATAGAAAAACACCATTCTGTAAGATCTGGTTAGAAAAAGCCTCCAGGAATGCGTTTCTGGGGAGATGGGATGAATCTCACAACCATATTCTGGGATGGGACTGTCAATGTGACCATTTGTTATTCACGCATTTATAGGCATCAGACTCAAGCTAGGTGCTCAAGATAAAGTTCAGCCCACCTTAATGGAGCTTCCTGCAAGGATAAGATAGACAGTAAACATAATCACTCACAACATAAGAGGTTTTCTACTTACTGTAAATTGTCAGCAGGAAAAACAGAGAGTGCAAATAATATAATAGTGAGAGAATGACGTAAAACAGAGATTCCAGAAAGTTTCCTCACAGGAAGAGACATTCACACCTTAGACATGAAGAGGAAATAGGAGGTAGCCAGACTGAGAAGGGGGGAGAGAGGGAACAGAATATTTAAAGTCCTTGAAGCAAAACAGATCTCAGGAGTCCAAAAAGCTGAGGAAACGCCACGGTGGCTGGGCTGTCCAAAGTGGGGCCAAAACCAGTAAGAGCGCTCGTTTTCATCAGACAAAGAACAAAGGTTTTGTCCCATGTGCAGCAAGAAGTCACTGACATATTCAAAGTAGTTCAGTGATATGATCCAATTTACGTTTAAAAAAATAACCAATTTACGTAAAAAAAAATAATCTCCATTCTTTGGAGATTAAAGATTGACAAAAGACAGAACAGGGAATCAAATAGGAGGTCGTGGACATAATCAAGGAAGGAGATGATGAAGCTAAGGGTATAGGATGTACACTAAAACCTTGGATTGCAAGTAACTTGTTCTGCACGTGTTCTGCAAGATGAGCAAACATTTCTAATAAATTTTAACTTGATAAATGAGTGATGTCTTGCAATACAAGTAGTACATAATGCTGAATGTCACATGATCACAACTGAGCCAATGGATTTTGAAATTCACTTTGATATACGAATGCTTTGGATTGCAAGTATGTTTTTGGAACAAGTTATGCTCGCAAACCAAGGTTTTACTGTATATGCAACACAATACAGGTACATATTCATACCTCCCCTATGTGGATCCACACTAAAAAATAATATTTTAGAATATCATATACTTTAAATAAGAATATGATATATATATTTCAAAATCTTTAATTATATATAATATCTATTACATTTAATTACTATGTTAATAATAATAGTAATTCTATATAATAGTAATTATTGCATATTGTATATACGTATAATATATAATATGCAAATATAAAGTGAACCCTTGAACAACAAAGGTTTGAACTACAGTTCCATTTATATGCAGATTGTTCTCAATAAATGCAGGAATAAATTTTCTCCTCCTTATGACTTTTTAAATAACATTTTATTTTCTCTAGGTTACTTTATGGTAAGACTACAATATATAGTACATATACTATATAATATGCAAAATACGTGTTAATTGACTATGCTATTGCTAAGTTTTCCAGCCAACTGTTAAATAGTTGGGGAGACAAAAGTTATAGAGGGCTTCCCAACTGTGCAAGGGGTCAGTTGCTCCTAATCCCTGCATTTTTAATATTTATAGAAAATGCTAGTTATATATATTATATATAGTTATTTATAATTACATATCTGGAAATGGAAAAATAGGAATGAATGTCATCAAGATGGTGACATAGGCTGTTCCTGACTTCACTCCCCATCATAAGAACAACAACTATTTAAGAACAAGATGCCCCTGAGTGAATCCTAGCATGCAGAGGTGAGGCTGAACCATCCTCTTAGACCACAGAGACCAAGCCAGCCTGCATCAGAAGGGTAAGAGGAGCAGCTACAGGTTGACCACATCACCCCTCTCCCAGGGCAGTGCAGCACCATGAAGAAAGGTCTTCCCTGAGCTTCCAGTTTCTTTGCTGGGGAAAGAGAACCCAGGGGGTACATCCAGTTACCCCAACTATTGTGGGTTGCTTTGTGGGAACCCCTACTCTGATCTCATACCATGAAGACTACAGAGGAATCTGCTGGGCTCAACCGCTGAGAATCTGAACGTGGGGAAGGGCCTACAACAACCTGCACATCAATCTTGACACTGACTTCATACCGGCAGTGCCGAGGCAATAATCCTAATCAGAGGTTTTGCTCATTGAAAGAACCAAGTCAATTTGTTCTGACCAGGGAACTTGGTGGAATGCAGATCTGCATGCTTGAAATCTTGAAATGAATTTTCTTCCCCCTGGAGCTGGGTTTGCTCATATTTAGGCAAAGAGATGAATCACTCACCCACCACAGAGCATGTCTTCCAGCCCCATCTAGCCGAAAGGACTAGTGTAAATTCCTGAAGGCTATGTGGCCCAGTGGAGCTTCAGCTGAGAGTCAGACAGGCAGAGTTGATAGCCTCCAGGGCAAAGCCAGTACCAAGTGTAGAGCATTCTTGTGTTATGGATAGGCTGGAGGATTGATTCATAGTCAAGGCTATGGGTAGCTTTCAGCCACCCACAACAGGAGAGCCTATTTGGGAAATTGAAAACAGCCCCAGGCAGTCCCTTCCCCTTCCACCTAGGCAAGAGAACTGAAACATAGCCTCAACCACTGTGGAGAGTGTCTTCTTTTGGTCCCATCTGACCAGAAGGGTTGGTGACAGCTCCTTGAAGCTGTGCTACTCAGTGAAATTTGAGCCAGGATGCAAACAGGCATAAGCCTATAATTTGCAGAAAGAACAAAGCCAGTGGCCAGTTTAGTCAGGGAACTTAAAGTGCAGGTTGTCTTGAGTTAAGATGACAAACAAAGAGCTTTTACCAGCTTTAGAGCTGCTTCTCCTGCTGCACTCAATTAGAAAATCCAATTCATAGCCCTGCTCATCCCTGAATACTGCTTTCAGCCTGTCAAACCAGGGAGCACACAATAAGTTACATTTCCCATTCAATAACCCTATGTACACTGGTACTTGAACAATGAACACACCCCATGGCATCCCCCATCTGCAGAGAAAAACTGGTGGTCTCACATTACCAGGGAATTCATTGTACACTCTGGATTGATTTGTGTCCCCAAGAAACAAGTTGTATAGGCCCTGGGCCAGGTTCTGCTGCCCCACCATGTAGGGAAGATAATTCAAAGCCCCATTTATTACTGAATATAGTACCTGTTTCCAGCCACCTAGTAGGCCTGACCAGAAAACCCAGGTAAACACAGAGCCCATCCTACAGCCCCATTTCAGTAGGGAACCAAGCCAGCAGTTCTCTAATGGTTCTTAATAAGTGCCATACACATCCATCCCTGTCCTCAGAACTCAAAACCCCCAAATAGGCCATAATAGCAGATTCCACCTGCTAAAGAACATTATCAGCAGATATACCCAGAAACACAAGTTGAGCTGAAAATTGTCTACTCTGAAAACTGTACGACATTGGTGAAAGAAAACAAAGACACATGTTAGTAAAAAGGTATCCCATGTTCATGGATTAAAAGAATACTGTTACAATGTCAATACTATCAAAAGCAATTTATATATTCAATGCAATGTTTATCAAGAATCCAATGGCATTTTTTATGAAGTAGAAAAAAACACTCATAAAATTTATGTGGAACCATAAAAGACCCTAAATAGCCAAATAAGGGGTGCCTGGGTGACTCAGTTGGTTAAGCATCTGATTTCGGCTCAGGTCATGATCTCATGGTTCTTGGGTTAGAGCCCCACATCGTGCTCTGTGCTGATAGCTAGCTCAGAGCCTGGAGCCTGCTTCAGATTCTGTGTCTCCCTCTCTCTCTGACCCTTTCCTACTCACGTTGTCTCTCTCTCTCAGAAATAAATCTAAAAATTTTTTTTAAAAAATAGCCAAATAAATCCTGAGAAAGAAAAACAAAGCAGAAGCATCACACTTCCTTATTTTGAGCTTTACTATAACATTGTAGTCATCAAAACAGTATACTAGTATACAAATGGACAAATAGACCAATAAAACAGAATCAAAGGCCCATAAATAAATCCAAACATATACAGTTAACTCATATTTGATGAGAAAGCCAGGAATACTCAATGGGGGAAAAATTAGTCTCTTTAATAAGTGGTCCTGGGAAGATCAGATATTCACATGTAAAAAAATAAAATTGGACCTATATGTTACATCATTCACAAAAATTAACTCAAAATGGATGAAAGACTTAAATATAATATTTGAAACAATGAAACTCCTAGGGGAGGGGGTGGAAAATATAGGAACTTGACGTGGGTGTTGGCAATGAATATTTGGCTATGGCATCTAGAGCACAAGCAATAAAATAAAAAATAAATAAGTGATAATAAGACCTGAATAGACATTTCTGCAAAAAAGATATACGAAGAGCAACAGATACATGAAAAGATGCACAGGATCAGTAGTCATTAAGGAAATGCAAACTAAAACCACAGTGAGATATCACTTCACACTTATTAGAATGGCCATGGTTTAAACATAAGAAATAACAAATGGCGCTGTGGACATGAAAAAAAGGGACCCTTTGTCCATGCATGGCTGGTGGGATTGTACATTAGTACAGCCACTATGGAAAACAATATGGAGGATCATCAAAAAAAAGTAAAAATGTGACTACCATATAACACAGGAAATCCATTTCTGGGAATATATCCAAAGGAAACAAAGACACTAACTCAGAAAGATATCTCCTTCCCCATGTTTATACTAGCATTATTTATAATAGCCAAGAAATGGAAACATCCTAAATATCCATTCATATGGATAAATATAGATGTATATTTATAAATACACATATGCATTTATATATAATGGAATATTATCCAGCCATAAAATAATGAGGAAATCCTACAATTTGTGGCAATGTGAAAGGACCTTGAAGGCAATATGCTAAGTGAAATAAGTCAGACAGGGAAGACAAATACTGAAAAATCTAACCTATATTTGGAATAAAATAAAAAACTAATTTACAGAGAATAAATCAAACTTGTGGTTACCAGAGACAGAGCTGAGGGAAGAGGGAATTGGATGAAGGTGGTCAAAAGGTACAAACTTCCAGGTCACAAGATAAATAAGTACTAGGGATATAATGTATAACCTGATGGTTGTAGCTAACACTGTTGTATGATATACAGGAAAGCAAATGACAGCAAATCCTATGAGCTCTCATCCCAAGAAAAACATTGTTTTACCTTTTTTCTCTTATTCTTTCTTTTCTTTTTATTGTATGCAAATAAGAAGATGGATGTTAGCTGAACCTGTTGTGGTAATCATTTCACAATTTATATGTAAGTCAAACCACCATCCTATACACCTTAAACAGATACAGTGACATATGCTGATTATTTCGCAATAGAACTGAAAAAAAAAAAAAGAAAGAAAAAGAAAAACATGATTGTCACAATAAAGAAATTAAGTCTAATCAATGAGAAGTTTAATGGATGGGATAAACAGACTGCACATAGCTGAGGAGAAATTTTCAGTGGGCAGAAAACCAAGGGAACTCTTCCAGAACACATCTCAAAGGATGTGAGGAAAATGAGAGAAAATGAAGCAATGTGAGAGATGCCATGGCACTCTTCTCACCACCCCTCCCCCACTTCTTTCAGAAATCATTCTAATCCTCCCAGGTGAGTTTAAGGATAGGGAGAGCATACTATGCACAGAGCTGGGAGAGTTGCTCTTATCTGATACCAACCCAACTTGGCTTATAAGAAAATGAGCGTCTTATTTTTGTCGTTTCAAAGTACCATCCAGGCAGAGTTGCTAATAGATAGAAGCATGACAAGAAGAATGTGACCACAGGATTAATTCTCTACATTGGAAGTCAAGAGGAGAAAAATAGTATATGCACCTAAAAGTTCTTCATTCAAGTTCAGTTTGACCATTTCATGTCTGACTCCAGTTATTTCCACATGACTTTGTTTTATGCCTGTAGAACAAACCCATCTCAAATTCCTTCCAAAAGTGTTTCCCAAAATGTAGAAAGATAGACAACAAATGGGTTCACCTTAATTATTATTTCTTTTACAAATGCTATGTTCTAACTACACTGTCATTAGCATGTGGTGGGATTTTCAAAAGCAATGACGGACCATATAAACAAGATTCAGACTTTACCAATATCTTAACTTCTCTTGGTAAAACCCCACTAGATGTAAGTTGCAGACCCAGGATTCAAACGCAGGCAGTCTTTCAAGTCCACTCCCTTAAAGACTGAGCCACACCGTGGACAAAGGCAGGATTTCCCAACCTTGGAACTGTTGAGATTTTGGGCCCATATGATTGCTGTGGAGGGTTTGTGGCATGTTTAGCAGAGCTATCACGGTGTACCAACTAGATTCCAGTAGCAGTCTTCTTTACATCTTTTGCCAAATGTCTGGGTGGGGTTGACAACATTGCCTCTGGGGAGAATCATGAGACTAAGGTCCCCACCAGAATCCTAGAGCAATCATTATTACACTTAGGTGGAATTTTAACACTATCCTCATTAACATCTTTGCATTGTGACTTATGTGATTCACCATTGCCATAGATGTCCTAGCTAATGCAATAGAAGAAGAAAAAGCTGTTATACACACAGCTCCATCACTGTTTGTATGTGTAAATGTGTTGGGAAAAAAATGTCCTTTTCTGATGGCTTGTATTTTGTGTTGGTCAAGTTTTAAGAGGAATTCATCCACAGAAGTAATGGAAGAGAGAAAGACAAGAATGAGAAATCTGAGGAGAGAGAAAAATATGAGATTGGTCTTAAGGATAGTTGGAGGGCATGGAACAAGACAAAACAGTGGGGTTATTTCCTACTAGCTCTGGTTGAGATTGCTGATCCTGAAGACATTATAGTTTTACTTCCTAAAATTCTCAGCAGAGATTTCTGCCAGCTTCTTTAAAAAATTGTTTTATATCTTTATTTTATTTTGAGAAAGAGAGAGAGCAGGGGAGGGGCAGAGAGAGACAGAGACACAGAATCTGAAGCAGGCTCCAGGCTCTGAGCTGTCAGCACAGAGCCCGACGTTGGGCTCGAACCCACGGACTGTGAGATCATGACCTGAGCTGAAGTTCGACACTAAACCGACTGAGTCACCCAGGTGACCCAGTCTGCCAGTTTCTTATCAATGACCTCACCAATATCACCCAAAGGGCCCCTAATCCATTCTTTATCATGCACTTTTCTTCCAGTTACCTGAAAACCAACCATCTGCTATCTTTTGCCAGACTGCAAATAAAAATTAATTCATAAATATTACAGCATTTTATAAAATGCAATATTTACTATATATGCTGAATAAGCAAATTGTCATTTATTTTGGAAAGTTTAGCAATGCATACCAAAGGTCAAAATGTTACTACCATTGCCTCAATAGTCCAGCTTCTAGAAATTTCTCCTAATGCGACGATTGCATAAACACAAGGAGACATTCCCAGCAGCATTGCTAGAGTAGAGAATTGGAAACAATGTAAATTTCTTCCCTAGGGGACTGCTTGAGTAAATATGTGTGTACCTATGCAATGGTCTCTGATGCCACATTTAAAAAATAATATTCATGGCATAGTATTGAATGGAAAATGCAGGTTACGAGTGAGCATGCATGACATGAGCTCATTCATAAAATACTGTGAATGTGAATAGATTTCTATAAGACTATTTTGCAAAGCATTATGTATGAGTATTACTGGGTAGGGGTATTTGGAATGATCTTTCTGTATTCCGTATTTTTTAAATCATTGCACTTTTTTACATTAAATATCTATATATTTATATATAGATATTTTATGAAACCACAGAGTAGTTTCCAGAATGATCAAATTGACTACATGACTGACACTACAGCCAATGCTGAAAGTAAGTGTTTGATAAGCTAGGTGGCAGGAATTCTGATTTTTAGGACCCCCTTCTTTGAGATGGCTAAGTCCATTTCATACATGACAGGGACAACTTGCAGGGTCCTCACCAAACTGCTGAAGCAATGTTCTCTGCATGGATATTTCACCTGAAATCCCACCATTCTCGTGTTAAATTCTACAGTTACATTCACAAAACAAATAATAATATGCAGCCCTGCAGCCCAAATCAGGACTTCCCTGTGTACATTTTTCCAGAGCATGGCCCCAGTAGGGTTGCAAAGGAGCAGGTCTGCCTCACTTAGAGGCCTGGTACATTCTGACCTGCTCGGTGGTATCGGCCAGTTGGCTGCTTGGCACCTTTCCCGGCAGTCATTGCTCTCCAAGCACGGCATCTATCATTGCTCCAGTCAGAAAGATAGCACTTACCTGATGGGTAGGCAGAAGCGTCTTCTCTTACCATATGCTGGAAATTGTCAGGGGCTGTTCACGCCAAGACTGGCTACTTTTAGTGCCAGAAAACAGGCCTTTCAAGAAGCCTGCCAAAAAAAATACAAATAAAAATTTAAAAAGAACCAATTTTCACATATCAAATTTTGTGTTGAGAGTTGTGTAACAAGCTATGCAGAGCGGAGAGTTATGGACATTTTTCTGGCGTTGATACATTAAACACAAAAAAGAAGAGCAATTCGCATTTGTGAAATGAGAAGGGATTTAAAAAAAATTCCCTGACCTACATAAATATTAGGTTTAGACCTAGCCTCGCGCAGGGTCGGAGGCGTTGGCCAACCAACTCAGGGTAACTTTACGAACGTTGAGAAACTCACCTGCCATGGAAGCTCAGGCTCCTAATACTTGAGTCCTTTTGGGGGGTTAAGGCATTATCTGATGAAGGGTCCTTTTGAATCCCTATCTGTTCCTTTGGAGGACAGAAAGGCATTAAACTGTTGTCTCCGATTATCATATCCGTGCAGGCGAACTGATTAGATACA
This sequence comes from Hyaena hyaena, assembly GCF_003009895.1. Taxonomy (NCBI): domain Eukaryota; kingdom Metazoa; phylum Chordata; class Mammalia; order Carnivora; family Hyaenidae; genus Hyaena; species Hyaena hyaena. The sequence goes on from NW_024080939.1 coordinate 2,025,861, forward strand.
GCAGATAGATATGCTTTAATGAGATCACATGGAATTGGGAAATATTTGAGAAACTGGGTATCATAGGGGAAAGAAAGCTACTGTTTGCTGCTGAGCAGACACCTCTATGCAGTTAGCATGACAAGGACACAGGTGGTCCTGGGGTTCTGAAGGAGATCTCCAAAGAAGGATCTGGAAGGGAAGGAGGAGTCAGAGTCCTGAGACTAACCAGATAGGAGCAGGACTGACCTGGTGGCGTGGTCTGGGGGCTCATGTTGGCAGGACCCCGTGAGCTCTGGTCGGAGACATTGTCAAAACAGAAGGGAAGAAACCAGCTGGGGCGTCTGCCAGAGGGCTTGGGCAGGAGGATACCACCTAAGCAGAGAGTTCACTGGCTCTCAGAGAACAGAGGAAGATGCCAAAGGTGAGTGGGGTCAGGTAGCAAGGAACAGTCAGAGTCCAAGTCAAGGAGATCATTCCCAGACCCTTGGGCAAGTGATCGCAGAGCAGGCAAAGCTGTTTAAACAGGCCTATCAACTCTGCAGGCTGCTGGCATGACAGCCAAATCCCATTTCAGCTGCAAGCAGCCTCACATCATCTTCCCAGGCAGCCTGAGATTTCTGCTCCGGGAGTTCCTGTTTGCTTTGCGTGTCCACTTGGCCATGTTCACCCTCACCAACTGTTTACAGGAGCCTGGGTAACCGTGTGTGTGTATCTGTGTGTGTATGCGGGGCCATGTTTGTGTATGGGGGTCTTTTAAATACACTGCTAATTGCAAATTTATGCTCTCAAGACGTACCTTGGCTCACTCATCCATGCCGGTTTTGGCTATTTAGGCTTTGTCGTAGGAAGGTCAAGCCACAGTCAAAGCCAATAAACTCTATAATCGTTAGCCCTAACCTCTTGTGGGAAATGAGAAGCATTCCAAAGTCTTCTCTCTTATTCTGGGAAGCTTAGAATTTAATAATTCTACTAATCTATATTTGAATAGCCTTCAACTGAAAAGGTATGTATGGGAGGAAATCCACAGAAAGGCCATATGCTCTAGCAGGTCCAAGGTCAGACCATTGGAGTTTCTCTCATGGTAACGTGTTGGCTGGGAGGTCTCTGTGTGCTTCAGTTTTCTTAGCCACATGACATAGATGATAATAGAACCTAAATAATAGATCTAGTGCTTGGAAGAGCATCACCTCTGATTTGACTATACAGTTTTTTGGTCTAATTATGTAGCAAAAGACATTTACAGAGAGTTTAAAGACAAATAAAGACAGATTAGGAAAGCATTCGTATCCATATCACATCATTGGTTCCTTCAAATAAATTTAAAAAAGCAAAACAAAGAAAGGATGTGAACAGATATTTCTCAAAAAATAAGTAGTCAAAATATCTATGAAATAGCCCTCAATGTAAAAAAAAAAAAGAAAGAAACGCAATAAAAACATAATCACATATTTTTCCCTTTGATGTTTGTAAAAAGTTTGATAATAGCAAGTTTTGCCAGTGAAGAAGGAAACAGGCTGTCTTCAACAGGCTAAATGGGGATAAAAATCAGTGTGACTATTTGAGGCCCCTGGGCAGCTCAGCGATTGAGAGACTAGCTCTTGGTTTTGGCTCGAGTCATGATCTCAAGGGCCCTGATGACAGTGGGGACCTGCTTGGGATTCTTTCTCTCTCCCTCTCTCTCTGCCTCTCCCCCACTGGTGCTCTCTTTCTCAAAACAAATAAATAAACTTAAAAAAAGTATTGTGACTTTTTGAAGGGCCATTTAGCAATGACCTTTGAATTTTAAGATATGCAGTTTCACATTCCCAACATTCTGAATGCTAGGGATCAGAAATATTGGTGCAAATTCACAAAAACAAATGTGTGTATTTATTGCAGAATCATCTGCAATAACAAAAGTAATAGAAAATAATCCAAATGTCGATAGAGAAATATTTCATAAATCATGGATCAGGGTCATAATAAACAGGCATTAAGAAAGATTGATCTCAGGGCACCTGGGTGGCTCAGTTGGATAAGCATCTGACTTCAGCTCAGATCATGATCTCGTAGTTTGTGAGTTGAGGCCCAAGTCAGGCTCTGTGCTGACAGCTCAGAGCCTGGAACCTGCTTCGGATTCTGTGTCTCCCTCTCTCTCTGCCCCTCCTCTTCTCAGGTTCTTTAGCTCTTTCTCTCAAAAATAAATAAAACATTAAAAACTTGTTTTAAAGATTGATCTGGGGCGCCTGGGTGGCTTAGTCGGTTAAGCGTCCGACTTTCGCTTAGGTCATGATCTCGCAGTTCGTGGGTTCGAGCCCCGCGTCGGGCTCTGTGCTGACTGCCAACTCGGAGCCTGGAGCCTGTTTCAGTCTGTGACTCCCTCTCTCTCTGACCCTCCCCTTCTCACGCTGTCTCTCTCTCCTAGAAATAAATAAAACATTTAAAAAAAAAAAAGATTGATCTATATGTATCAAAAGAAAGCACGAGCTGCAAAGTGGCTTTATCATAATCTTATTTTGGAACACTGTGTGTTTATCTGTGTTGCTGCAAATGGTAGTGGAATATTTCTACCTGTTTTTGTCAGTATGAAAGGGTCAGAGAAGGGTCAGACAAGCAGATGTGTCCAAGTTGAAGTCCCCCAGAAACTTTGTGGTCCATAAACTATGGGTGACTAAGCTATTTGTCAAAAAGTCACTGGGGAGTGATGGAGAAAAAAAATAAAAACAGGGGTTTAGCATCCTACAAATTGGTGTTCAAAATCAGGTTTGCTCCTCGTTGGCCTTGAGAGATTTGGACAACTTTACAGATGTCAACTTTCTCCAATTCCTAGCTTGCAGACTTGTAAGAATTACATAAAATTATGTTTATAAATCATCTATTGTACAATGTATTCTCAAAAAAATGCCATCATCACTTTTCACGTATTGAAATGCACGCCTACCCTAATAAAATTTCAGAAGGAAAAAAAAAGAGATGATTTCTTTTGCTTTTGATGGGAATAACAGCGCATTGTAGGTAATATCAGCATGGAATATGTTATTAAGAAGCTACAATTACCAATTACCTTGATTAACAATTTAGGGAAAAGAGTGAACTATTAATAACATTGGTTGGTAGAACAAACTTTTCAGAACTTTGGGTCTGGGGGGAAACCAACAGTTAGACTTGCAGAGATAGTCACGGAAAGTTTTGCTCAATGGGACACGTTATAGGACTTCAGCCTTTTGAATTTTGAATCTGAACACGCTGTTAAATGATTTTTTTTCCCTATTGAGGAAGGTGGTGTTAAAATACCAGAAATCCATGCCGAAGGATCACTTCAATATTTCTTGAGGCAGAAACCTTGAATGGTGAAAAAAAGTCTATTTTGTATGATTCAGTAGATCTTATTTCACATGGAAAATTCTTCCCACCTACTCTAACACCCCCCCCATTTCACTCCACCTAGTATGTTTATTCTCTCTATTCTTATTTATCCATACATACATAATACCACAAAAATCTCTTTGATTTATAAATAAGTGGACAATTCTGCAAAAGTGCAGGGAATATCTTTTGGTAAAATGAATTTGAGGTCAGTTTTCGGGGTCCATGGGTTTTTATATGCAATCTAGCCTCATTTCCTCTCTCTGCTTTGCTTGCTTAACTTACTAGAAACTTGGGCACAATTTTGCTGGTGTTGGCAGTTTTAAGGTATGGATTCGTGTAGGCTATTTGCAAGATGCCAAGGGATGTCAAATCCGGAACATGTGTTTTTTATCCCACGGTCCTTCTTTGACAGCAGAAATACTCTGCAGATTATCAGATCCATTTGCTGATATTTAACATCTTTTTTTTTTAATCCACTATGGGTTTTGACTGTGATGAATTTTAATGTTTCTTCATGCTGAAACTGACAAAAAAATCCTTTAAACATTTAAGGAGAAGCAATGGAAGCTTTACATTTCAGTGCAAAGAGAGGCCGTTTCATTTACTTAAAAAACTTCACAATTACTTTGCTGCCAAAGAAATTCAGCTTTTTATTTTTTTTTTTTAAAAGAACACTTTATAGACATTTCAAACACCAAACAGAGCTAATGAAGACATGCTTATGGCCATTCCGAATTTGTCAATACTTGCTTTGCTCAAGTTTTCATGATGAGTCGATGGGCTGATTCAGGATTCTCTTCTCCCATAAAATGTTAATATTTTTTCTTCTAACTAAAATAGTTATTAAACGAGCTGCCATTTTTAGTGAATGTGCAGAGTCATCAAAAGTGAGTGAAGATTAGAAGAGAAGGGGTGTATGCTTTTCATCGTCTTTCTCATGGTGTTCAGTTTTGGGTGTTCTCTCTTCATCTGGCTTGTATGTTGAGGGAGACCTTACCCCGTCATTTATGTTCTTTCCTTTTAGTCTATTCTAGCTTCTCCAATGATCTCTACTCCCACCACCATGAGGCTTTTTGGCCAGTCATCCAAGACCCTTTCCAACTGGGAATACCAAGTGCATAACCATTACGGTAAGAAGACCATACTGGGCTCCAACCTCTCATGCAAGGGAGTCATACATATCTCAGGTCCATGGTTCTGGGTGGCTGACACATTCTCTGTGTCTGCTTTTATACCATATCTCTTGTCTCTGACTTCACAGTCTCTGTTTGCAACCATTCTGTTCATCATTACCGCTAAGGATTGTGGCCTTGACATCACAAATCCCCATCTGGCAGGTTGACAACAAATATTTATTTATTTATTTATTTATTTATTAATGTTTTATTTATTTCTGAGAGAGAGAGACAGACAGTGTGAATAGGGGAGGGTCAGAGAGAGAGGGAGACACAGACTCTGAAGCAGGCTCCAGTTTCTGAGCTGTCAGCACAGAGCCCGATGCAAGGCTCGAACCTACAAACCATGAAATCATGACCTCAGCAGAAGTCGGACACTTAACCGACTGAGCCACCCAGGCGCCCCATCAACAAATTTATGTGAATGACTGAATGAGGTACTGCTAATGTCCCACTAATGCCACTACTAATTGTATGTCCACCAGAGTGTTTGAGGGCAGGCATCTCACTAGCTCTTTCCCGAATGCTAGACTGACAGACACCCGCCTTACTCATTCCATTTACTGTAAGAGTACTTTAGAGTCGGGCCCTCTCTCTCTGAGTTGCTCATTGAGCCCTCACTGAGCCAGACAGGTGTCCCCACTGACCACAAATAATCTCACAGGAAAGCGCAATCAAATGCGTCCACACCTTGACCATGAAAAAACAGAACAAGCACAAGGCCACTTAACATAGACATAAAAAAGGCCAGTATACTACCCACAAAAATGACCAAATGTTCCCCTCCCTATTGCTTCTCTCTTTTTTAAACAAAAAGTTTTTTAAAATATTTATTTACTATTATTGACAGAGAGAGACAGAGCATGAACATCAGAGGGGCAGAGAGAGGGAGAGAAACAGAATCTGAAGCAGGCTCCAAGCTCTGAGCTGTCAGCACAGAGCCCGACGCGGGGCTTGAACTCACAAACCACGAGATCATGACCTGAGCTGAAGTCGGATGCTTAACTGACTGAGCCACCCAGGCGCCCCTGCTTCTTTAGCAACAGCAACACCTCACTTTACTTCTCCTCAATAAAAATCATATGCCCAATCCAATTGCCCTTGCTTCCAGACAACGTCCAATTCAGAACAGACTCTTGCATTCTTAAACTCTCCTCAAAAGCCCTTCTACAAGCCCAAATCCTCTCATAAATTTTTCCCAATTCAATTTTTCTTGGAAGCTTCATGATTTCCTCTGGCATCTTCTCAACTGCACCAACTTAATAAAACTAATGTTTTGTGTTCCTGGTGGTCTTTGGGCCCTCGGGCTTCATCACCACTGGAGGGGAACTGAGACCAGAAGCCAAGTCAGAAGACTCTTGAAGAGCCTCTCAAAGATCCACTCAGCAGTCCCCTTCTGACCATCATACAGGACACCATGATGGAGTCCAGATACCTGCAGGTGAGCACAGCAGCAAGCCCTCACCTCCACCCGGACTTCTGGGATTGTATGACGCCCCCTGGTTTCAAGGCTTAGTGCTAGGGGCTCGTTGCCTATTTTAATCTGTCTTCACACCACTCTTCTCAAGAAGCCCATGGAAAAGACGAAGGAAGATAATTCCCTGAGAGATCACTCTATGGGGTAAGAATTCCCAGGTACACAGGTTAGGGTAAACAGAGTAGTCTGGTATGTTTGCCATTTCAGACAATGCAAAGATGAATGCGTTGGTGCGCTTGTGTCTATATATCAATTTTTAGGTGGACAGTGATATTCTACTGAAAGAATGATATCGTTTCATAGTGGTATCATTGAACTTGGGAGTTTTGGATGATGGAGAACAGGAGCCATGATATCCTTATGATTTCTGATATGCAAGCAGCACCATGACATCAAATACAAATGTTCCCACGTGAGTTTAACTGGTTCAATATTTAGAATTAAGATGTCATTTGACAATCACTTCGTAACACTGAATGTAATTTTTTGAAAAGCATCCATTATGATATAAAAAAATGTTTCCATTTTTAATGTTTTCTTTTTATTGTTTATTTTTGAGAGGGAGACAGAGCATGAGGAGGGGAGGAGCAGGGAGAGAGGGAAACACAGAATCCAAAGCAGGCTCCAGGCTCTGAGCCATCAGCACAGAGCCTGACATGGGGCTCCAACCCACAAATTGAGAGATCATGACCTGAGCCAGTAGGGTGCTTAGTCAACTGAGCCACCCAGGCACCCCAAAGAGAGAGAGAGAGAGAGAGAGAGAGAGAGAATCCCAAGCAGGCTCCACATTGTCAGTACAGAGCTCAATACAGGGCTGGAACTTATAAACCAAGATCTAAGCCAAAACCAAGAGTTGGACACTTAAGCAAATGAGCCACCCAGGCACCACACACCCGTGTTTTCTTTTATCTCTTCCTCTTCTCATTCATTAGGGCAGGTATTTATTGTTCAAGAATAGGGTGAGACAAAGATTCCAGTGGTAGCAGTAAAGACCATTCACATTACCCCCCAACTTTTTATACATTCCAGACCCAGTAAATGCTACCAAGATTTCTGGATGTTCTCTTTAATATTTCAAAGCAAGAGAACTTGCCTCATTCTCTAAACTCCCTTACATGAGGAAAAGAAGCCATGTGCTGGCACCTTGGCTCTTTTCACCCCTCACAGTCGGGGAAATTGACCAGAGCACTTGATATGAGAAATCCCTTCCTTCCCTCTCTTGGAAATGTAGTTACATCCACTGGTATCACATCTTCCTGCTTCAGGGGCCCCAAAGACTCTGTTGCACTCTAACCACACTGCAATAAATAAATGAAGAACAAAACAAAACTCTACTTCAACAATAAAAAAAGATCCTGGGGTCTAAGAAGACCCTAGGGTCTGCACATCTGTTATGGCCAACACCTTGTTGGAGTTTTTATTATTTTTTTAATTTTTTTAAATGTTTTTATTTATTTCTAGGAGAGAGAGACAGTGTGAGCAGGGAGGGTCAGAGAGAGGGAGTCACAGACTGAAACAGGCTCCAGGCTCTGAGCTGGCAGTCAGCCCAGAGCCCGACGCAGGGCTCGAACCCACAAACCGCGAGATCATGACCTAAGCAAAAGTCGGACGCTCAACCGACTAAGCCACCCAGGCGCCCCATGGAGTTTTTAAACAGAAAGTGGAAATTATTCCATCAATGCCACATTTTCTGTAGTCATGGCCTCCCATCTGCTCTGTAGTCTCACTTCATTGTCTTCCTGCTACTCCTGAGTGTAAGATCATGTCTAAGGAAGATATTGTTTTTCCAGATCATATTAAGTATAAAGCACATGCATTGAAGTCTGTAAAAGTGCATAAGACATAAAAGAAGAATAAGAATAGATGAGTATGACTACAAAGTATATTCCTACCTTTTTCAAATTCTAAGTGACATTCAAATATTAAATATCTTAATTTTAAATATAACTTATTAACTTATTCACTATGGCTTTCCGAAGGATATAAGGCAGTTTGTATTAAAACCCATATTTAAGAGAATAATAAAAATAAGACAAGATGAAAAATAGAAAGCTGAGACACGTTCCCACCATGTGGATTAATATTTCTGTCATAAATAAATACCAAATAAGAGTCTGATTTTCTCAGGAGTGAGGGGGAAATGTGTGGACATAATAATTTACATAGTCCTCACCATAAGAACAAAAAAAAAAGCACACTGGAATCCTTAGGGAAACAAAGATTTTCCTGGCAAGATATTCTCAAAGAAATTTCTCACTTCAGACCTACTATAAATAAAGAGGAGCAAAAATCATCCCATCACAAAATCTGGGCATTTTAATCAAATGTTATAGTCCCTGGAGTAAGAGACAACCTAAAGACTTATGAAATTTAGATACAGAGATCTTTTTGTTTAAAAAATAATTATGTTTCTATATTATTATATAATATAATATGACATAATACATAATAATTATTATTCTAAAAATTAATACCATTTTGAAGTTGAAACACAAAGGTAACAAAAGGAAATAGAGCTTTGTAAATCATTTAATCCAGGAGAAGAAAGAGCTGATCTAGAGTCCAGTTCAAGGGGATGTGCAAAGTTGGTGCTCAATAACTGAGCTGATCGAACTAAACAAGCTTAAGGGGAAAATAAAAGAAGGACTCACTATTCACGAAGCACAAGTCCATTTTACATTTAAATGATCTAAGACACATCCTTCTAACACATAAAAATAATATTTCTGAGAAATCATAGCTTGGAGAGGGGTGAAGGGCTCCACGGTGGAGAATTTGACAAATGACCACCATGAGCATGTTTCCAGAGGATTGTCTGTAGCATTTCTAATCCCCACATCAAATTCTCAAGTCTGTATATATTGAGTGAAATTTTCATATGAACCAACCATCTCAGGCCACTCAAGCTTGTGCAACTTTGCAGGGTGAACTATTCCAAATGTGATTTGGAAGTGCATTTTATTTATTTATTTTATTTATTTAATGTTTTTAAAACTTATTTTTTGAAAGAAAGAGACAGAGCATGAGTTGGGGAGAGGCAGAGAGAGAGGGGAGACCCAGGATCCGACGTGGGCTCCAGGCTCTGAGCTGTCAGCACAGAGACCACCACAGGGCTCCTACTTGTGAACCATGAGGTCATAACCTGGTCCGAAGTCAGATGCTCAACTGACTGAGCCACCCAGGCGCCCCTGGAAGAGCTTTCTAAATATTAATTTGAGTCCACTTGAGCAGGGCTCTCATTCAGAGTGTGCTGAACGTCCATTTTTTTTCCCCTTTGGTGACCTTATAAAGTCATGTGAACAATAAAGTCAGATACTCTTGACCTAAGTGACTGAAAACTACAGTAAGCAAGTGTGAGGTGTGAGGCAGCTAGGACCCCCAGCCAGGAGGAGGGAGGGGATCATGGGTGGGGGAGGGTGTGGGGATGGAGAGCTGACCAGGCCTCTGGAATAGATCTCTTTTGGACATAGTGTGTTACTATCTTCAATTAGCACTGTATTCTGTGTGCCAATATTTTACATAATATATTTTGCTTTGTTATACTTGGGAAATGTTGATCTTGGTTTTCTGTTGCTTTTTAAAAGCAATTAGGAAGTTTTCCTTCTTCAGTACTCTGAAGTAATGTAGAGAGCTATCGCTGGTCTTTGAAGATATTGTAGCCCATCCCCCATCCCCGTGAAGCTATCAGGGCCCAGTGCTTTTGGGAACACATTTCCTTAGTAGCATTTTCTACTCCTTCAATGGAAATTGGTCTTTTCAAGCTTTCTGCTTGCAATGTGGCCAATTTCACTCAAATGTGTTTCCTTAAGAAGTTATTTTCTTTGCCTAGATGTTCATATTACTTCGCCTGAATATCTGCAAGGGATTCTCTTTAAAAAAAAAAAAAATTAACTTTTAAATGTTATTCTGTTCCTGTGATTGTGTGCCCCTTGTTACTTCTCATTTTGGAGGTCCCTTTTTTTGGTGATAAATTTAGTTCATGGTTTGTCTCTTTTGTTAACTATTCTAAAAATCAGAATTTAAATTCATCATTTATATCTCTCGTTTTTCTATTCTTGATCTCATCCATTTCTGCTTTATTTTATTAGTTCTTTTGCATTTTCAAATTTTATTTTGTTGTTCTTCTAGCCTTTGAGGTGAGAATTTAATTCAATTATTTTCATTCTTTAATTTTTTTCGTAGAGATGTTAGTATCATAAAGTTTCCTCTGATTCCTGCTTTAAATGCACTCCATAGATTCTGTTATGTAGTATATTTACTTCAAAAAGGTCATTATTTTTAGATGTGTAAGTTGAGTTAATATCTATCTTTTTGCTGAAGGGTAGTATGATTATCAAATCCCAAAATAATCAATCTCAAGAACTTAAACTATTACATTTTATTTTTATTTTATTTTTAATTTTTTTAAAGTTTATTCATTTTTGAGAGACAGAGAGAGACAGGATGTGAGCAGGGGAGGAACAGAGACAGAGGGAGACACAAATTTTGAAGCAGGCTCCAGGATCTGAGCTGTCAGCACAGAGCCCAATGCGGGGCTCGAACTCACAAATGGTGAGATCACGACCTGAGCCAAAGTCAGACACTTAACCTACTGAGACACCCAGGAACCCCATAAAACTATTAAAATTTAAAGGTAAATAAATCATGTTCAAGGAATTCAGGCAAAAATTTCAAATAACTAACATAGGCAAGAAAATTAGGAAGTCATTAGACTTTTCTGTTTTAATACACAAAGAAAGATAATTATGGAACAATATTTAAAAAAATAAAGCCACAAACTCTTCAGTTTAAAAAAAATCAGTTAAATAAATGAGTGAATGAAAGGTTTTATGTACAATCAATTGGTCCTTCAAATACCAAAGCCATACAAATGATTTATCTTGTATTAATTTAGAAAATTTTGAAGTTTTAAATATATGAATTGAATTCCTTTAGTAGTTACAAGCCTTTTTTTTCTCTTTCTAGAAAGTTTCTTTGGGTTAAATATTAGCTCCAGCCCATGTTTGGATTTTTGTTTTTGTTTTTGTTTTTTGTTTGTTTCCCTTCAGAGACTCTGATTTAATAAATACTTTTCCTTCTGTGCTTCTCTCTCCTTGTCTCTGTTTTCTCTCTGGCCCTTTAATTTCCCTTTCATTTGTTTTTCTGTCTTTCTCAATGACCTTTATTAAATTACCATTTATGTCTATTCTTCTGGCACCTTGCAATATTTATTCATTTTGGGGACAATTCTGTCCCTCTCTTCCATTTTTTTTCCTCCTGCATTAAATCAACTACCTTTTCATTTCTTCCAGTTTGGGGGGTCAATTTTTTTATTTTTACTTTTCAAGTTTCTGGCTCAAGTTGGCTTTTTGTATATTTATTGCTTAGTTGGGTCTCTTTAATTCTGTTTGAAATATTAACTTACAGGTGTCTTCTGTTTCATGGCTTATTTCCAGGGGGACTTCTCATCATTTAGTATGTATGAGATTTTGTTTCCTGATTTTCTGTAATCATAGCTCTGTATGGACTTGACTTTGTTTGTTTAGTTTTCTGGTATTGAGGGTTTTATGCCACTCCAGGTTTAATGGAATTCTCATCTATCAACATAGCAAAGTCCAGATATGTTGGCCAGTCTTTTTATCTGTTCGTTTGTGAGTTCATTTTGGAACGAGAGGGGAGTTGTATTTTTCTCATTTAAAGTTCTCTTTTGGGGGTTCCTGGGTGGCTCAGTCGATTTAACGTCAGACTTTAGCTCAGGTCATGATATTACCATGTGGAGATTCGAGCCCCAGGTCAGGCTCTGTGCTGACAGCTCAGAGCCTGGAGCCTGCTTCGGATTCTGTGTCTCCCTCTCTCTGTCCCTTCCTCTCTCTCTCTCTCTCTCTCAAAAATAAATAAACATTAAAAGAAAATAATAATAGAGTTCTCTTTTGGCTTTCAAGACCCTGAATGAATCATCTCCTATGCACCCACCTACTTTTTTTTTACTACTTATTGCTAAAGAGTGCTTCTCTCTCCTTTCTGTCTTTTTACTCCTATAGTCTATACATTGCAATGATTGCCCCTTTAAATCATGCCTATCCCTACAAATTATGCCTGCTCTGTTAAATTGGGCCTCCACTTTTATTTACACATGCATTGAAAATCTTTCCTTATACACCACTCTAAGTTCCACTTGGATACTTTTTCAGACTGGGGTTGGACTTACATTTTTCGGGGTAGTTTAAGAACAGACTAGGGTCCTTTTCACAACCTTCATATTCTGTATTTCTCCACAATGTTTTTGGATACCCTAAAAAATCCACGGGGCCTTCTGCTAAGGGGTCTTACACTGCAGCGGGTTGTCCTAGGACAGTGAGAGTTGTGAAACTGGGATTTGCTTTTTGTTTTTGTTTTTTGAATGCATTTAGGTTAGGCATCATCTTCAGGTTATTCTGAGCATATAATTTCCACACAGAGAAGATTTGTTTTCTGCTGTCTTCTTTTGTACTATAATAAGGAAATGGTCTCTGGGCTGTGGACATCGTCTTCCACTACCCATAACTCTGACTTTCTTAGATTTAAATTGCATTATCATCATTGCTGCACTTGGCCCCTGTCCTTCTATCCTGGCTCTAATGATATTTTTGTTGCGGTTATGCCTTTTGTGACCTTTTCGATGGTGGAAATTAATAATTAAATAGAAGGAAGACTGGCTGGAGAAATAAAATGTTGCCCTCAGTCTATTTCCTTCTTAGTGTGATCATTTTCGTTCACACCATAAACATATCTTCCATGACATTTTACCAAAAGCTTTTTTAAAAAGAATAAATATATTCTAGCTCTCTCAGTCGTCACACAAGCACTGTAAAGTGTTTACTATCTGCACTGTACAGATTTAAAACCTGATACCTAAAAAGGCAAAGTGTTTTGCCCAAGGTCACGCAGCTAGTGTCAAAGCCAAGAATTCAATGTCACTTCGGTGGCAAGTTATAAGGAAAAAATACAACAAACATCTAAAAATAAACATGCCATATGTGTAGAAACATTTCTAAGCCATCATGGTCTTTTAGTATATTTACAGGGTTTAGTTAATTAGTGAATAAGTAGTATTAAGCCTTGACTCAACAGTAATTTTGGCTGCAGACTCAACGTTTTCTAGCCTGTGCTAATTCAGCGAACGCTCCTTGGGAAAAAAAAAAAAAAGGTGGGGGGCAATTGAGTCTGAGACTAACATTTTAGAGTAGATAATATGAAACAAAATGCTTAATCCAACACAGATAATCTAAGGTTGACAATTGTTTTAGTATCTGATGTAACTTCTCTGTGATGATCAATTCTACTTCCAGGGATGAGGATATGGGCAACTCTTTGCTTAACTTGAGCCCTGAACACCATTAGAGCCAATAGATTGGTTTAGATAAATATTCAGTATAGAATGACTTGATTGAACAGTTTTTTGTCAACTTGAAGCAGTTGAATTTTGGATATGAAGAAAAATTAGCAAATCGCTTCTCACTCACTAAGTGCTAAAGTCATTCCTTTCTTGCTTTAAATGCATTTGCTTAGCAAAACTCTTCAGGAAATAATTCACTGATATCTCTCTCCTTCACATAAGTATTTCCCATCCTTTATATGCTTTCAAATTTAAAGACTCATCATCTGAAATAAAGCTTAAATAACTCTTCTCCATACCAAATGGCTGTTCGGTTTACACCGAAAGAGAGAAGGTAATAAACACAGTTCTGATAATTCCATCATCAATGTTCAGGGAGTTGTTCATAGAATCCATCCTTAGCAAAAATGATGCCAAATTTTTCATTGGCTGCTCCTAAAGACTGACATATGACCGAAACCTAATCATTTAGGGGCTTTTTTTTTTTTCTTTTTAACATCTTTCTATAAGTTCCCTCCAGAACAGAGAGTCAGTGCCTGGGTGGCTCAGTTGGTTAAGCATCTGACTTCAGTTTGGGTCATGATCTCATGGCTCATGGGTTGGAGCCCCGCATCAGGCTCTGTGCTGACAGCTCAGAGCCTGGAGCCTGCCTCGGATTCTGTGTCTCCCTCTCTCTTTGCCCCACTTGCACTCTGTATCTCTCACTGAAAAATATATAAACATTTAAAAAAAATTTTTTTAAAGTTAGAGGCAATAATTAGGGCAGTTTGTAAGAACATAACTGCTAGCCAACAGCTCAAGGCAATACATTTATATTGCTTCTTGTAGTAATTCTAATTTTTTACTTTTAGAGTCAAATGTCAGATTAAGTTCCAGCAGTACAAAAACTGAAAAAGGATCAGAGTTTCAGTGTTTCCCTTCTCCATCCATTTCTTTATTTTATTTTATTTTAAATTTATTTCTGAGAAAGAGAGAGAGAGAGAGAGAGAGAGAGAGACAGCGTGAACAGGGGAGGACCAGAGAGAGAGGGAGACACAGAATCCAAAACAGGCTCTAGGCTCTGAGCTGGCTGTCAACACAGAGCCCGAAGCGGGGCTCAAACCCACAAACCACAAGATTCATGGCCTGAGCCGAAGTCAGAGCCTTAACCAACTGAGTCACCCAGGCGCCCCTCTCCGTCCATTTCTAAACATGGTATCAAATAGCGTGAAATGAGTGAAGATGCTACTGGAGCTCTGCGTATGACGGTAAAACAAAGGGTTAGGCAAACATTGACACATGCATCGCCTTCTTAAAAATTGTTGTATCATAAGAAAATATTCTGTAATGGAAAAGTCCTCTAATGTGCCATTTAATTTAAAAAAAATTCTTTTTCAGGAAGTACCGTTGCATGCACGTGAACTAGGTGCGCATACATACGTACGTGTGTGTACAGGAACAAACAACCTGCATTTGGAAAATCCTCCCTCAGGCAAATCAAGGATCTGTAAGTAGTACTATTTTTCCTATCAGCCCTGGAGAGTACAGAGGCAGCCCTGTGTGTTATTAATGGATAAAATCTGAACAGCAGCCAACCCCAAGGTGAACCCTATGCATTTAAAACATTTCATCAGACACCTAAGTATTTTTTTCTTTTCTCTCTCTCAATCTCTCTCTTTTTTTTTTTTTTTTTTTTTTGAGCCACGGATATCTCTTAAGCTGCCACTCAATAGATCCTGATAGAAGAGAGCAGTAACTGGTCTCCCTAATGTGCAAATTGATAGTATGAGCTCTCCACCGTAATATAAACAACCCTGTGTTTCTTAAGTGTCAATATCACAAGCTGGATTGGTGTGAGTGAGGGTAGGAGATTAACCCTAGAATTATCTGGCAAAGAGAAAAGGTAAATGTAAAATCTTTGCCCAGTCGGCTGGCTGCCTGGCTGTTGGGATAGTCTGTCAAATCCGTGCAGCCAGAACCTTTACACACAGTTTATGGTTCCCATAGCCCGTAAAGGTTAAGGAGGAAATGGGTTTATCAAGTCAGGGAGAGAATACAAGCATGAATATTCGTGTAATTGTTTTGCTAGTTTGTTCTCTGCTTCATTCCTAAATGATCTGAGGTGTGTGGTGGTTATTTTCTATTTGCCATTCATTCCAGATCCATTTGCTGCCTGGATTTATAGTCCAGAAAAGCTGACCTCCTACGGACTACCACGCTGGCTACTTGGCAACTGGCTTCCGGCTGGCCTTAACCAATGGAAAGCCCTGGAAGAAGACTGGCAAGCAAGAGGAGACAGGGATTGTGGTATATTTTCCTTGCATCCTTCTTGCTGCGGGTCACATCCTGGGAATGGTCATGTCTCTCCAGAAACGATGTCCAAAGAAGGATCCATGTGCCAAGGCCCATGTCTCCCTGTGCTCTGCGAGCCTTATTTCCTTTCTTGTCCCTTTTAAGCTACCAGCTCTAGCTGATCTGCGGGTACCTCTTATCCTTTGTTTGCCCTTTCAGTCTTATCCACAACCAGTAAGCAGTTCTCTGTACTCCTGGGTCAGGTATCATTTTCTGTTATTTTTAACATCAAATTAGTTAACATTTGTAAAATGCTTACTACAGTACCTGGCACGTAGAAAGTACTTTTGTACGTTTCTCAAAAAAGAAAAATGATCACTCGTAATTATAATCAAAGTATTAGGTTTGTCTGATTGTCCAGGCTGGGCCATGCATCTACTCCTGGTATAAAAGTGGATGTAGAGGAAGGTGGTTAGCAGTCAGGCG
Organism: Hyaena hyaena; assembly: GCF_003009895.1. Classification (NCBI taxonomy): domain Eukaryota; kingdom Metazoa; phylum Chordata; class Mammalia; order Carnivora; family Hyaenidae; genus Hyaena; species Hyaena hyaena. Next base: position 2,041,954 of record NW_024080939.1, read on the forward strand.
AAAGGAAATCCTCAAAAGTGATTAAAACAATGAGAAACGCAGATGTATACCACATCGCTATCTTCTCCTCAGGGATACACCCTTTCTGTGATAGTGGGGTGAGATTTAATTTCTAAGATTTCTGTTAGTTAAGGATTAATTTTCTTATTCCAAAGGTAGAATGGAGAGACGTGTCCCCAACTCCTAATTGCAGAGAAAAAGACTCTCATAGTATGAGTAAAAAATCAAAAGCTTTCATGACACACCTTAGCTACATTCAGACCCAGTAGGGAGGAAAAAGAGCCAGGAATCCAAGCTAAGAGCAGAGTAGGGAGTTAAGGCTCTTACCACTGCAGTCAGAGTATGTGGCTCATAGATGCTGGACACCCTAACAGGTGGTTTGTCCAGATAGTCTCTAATTCCGAAAGGAAGTAAGTCTGCCTTGTTTGACAGGACCGCAGGGAACAGCGACTCTGCAGCCCAGAAGGAAAATAGAAAAAGTGTAGCAAAGAAGGCATGTCTTGTTATCCCAAGCCATCATGAGGCCCTTCCCTTACCTGGATACAGCTTTGTTTCTTATTGAACTTGGCCAAGCTGTCATCAGCTGATCCGCCATGCACAAGACCATCATCAATACTTTCAAATGATATTGCTTATTGCATCTCCAACATACACTATGCATCTAAATTCAAACTACTACAGTATTATTGAGGTGCATTACAAATGCATTCCTGGGCAGATTGGCTGGGGAGCTTCTAACCATATATTCTGCAAAGCAAATTTTGAGTCCGTCTTTCTTGAAATCCCGTGCAGCAGCTGGCCTCACCCCAAGGTCTATTACTTGTTTCCAATGCATACCTCAGTTCAAGTCTGAGTTTTTTAGTCCAAAACACTACCTTGGGGGCTGCAATAGAACACACTGCATGTAGTTAGAATTCAATGACATGGAGAAAAGTTAAGAAAGCTTGGGATTTATTTTAAGTTCTGCAGAAGAGACTGGAGTTGGAAATCTATGTCCTATTCTCTTTGAAGTGTTCTAAAGTCAGTGGAAGGTACACCCCTTTAAAATTCCAATTTCTAGTCAGTAACTGGCTTCCACAGATGCATACAAATGTGCATGCATGCACACATGTGCGTGCATGTGCGCACACACACACACACACACACCAATGCCATACATCTCATACATCTGCAAGGCAAACATAATGTCTACTCTAAACTCATAAGAAAGAAAATAAATATTTTTCTAAGTGCAAGGAAAGGAATCATTTGTAAGGCAACCTCTCATAATAAAGTTCAAATTGAGTTCCTTTTGATCCCCGGGCAATTAAAAATAAGACACATTGCAGAGATATATACCACCCTTTTTTAAGTGAAGAAGGGATGCTGTAGTATTTTTTATTCTGAAATAAATGTGTTCATGATTTTAAAAATAAAGAAACAAGATTAGTAATGAACACTGACAATATGCATGCCCACTCCAAACCCATTTTTCTATTCCAAATTATGACCACTAATGATTGTTTATTATTTTCTTTTTCTTTTTGAAAATGTGTCTATAAAAATGTTTTGTATTTCGATCATAAAGTTGACCTTTTGTGCTGTACAGATCTATGATGTGTTTGCTTTATTTATTGTGGCAATATAAAAACACGAAATTTATCATTTTAACCATTTTTAAGCATATAGAACTGTGCATTAAATATATTCCCAATGATGTACAACCACCACTTCCATCCATCTTCAGAACATTTCTCATCTTCCAAAACTAAAAGTCCATATCTGTTAAATATTGACCCTCCATTCCCTCCCCCACCCAGCTCCTGGTCTCCACCAACCCATTTTCTGTCTATGAATTTTACTATTCTATATATCTCATATAAGGGAAATCATATAATATCTGTCCTTTTGTGACTGGCAAAATGTCTTAGCATGATGTCTTCAAGGTTCATTCATGTTAAAAAATGTAACAAAATTTCTTTTCTACTTTTTTGTTAAAAACATTTTTTGATGTTTTTATTTATTTTGGCGAGAGAGAGAGAGACAGAGCATGAGCAGGGGAGGGGCAGAGAGTGGGGGAGACACAGAATCTGAAGCATGCTCCAGGCTCCATGCTGTCAGCACAGAGCCCGCCTCAGGGCTTGAACCCACAAACCGTGAGATCACGTGAGTCAGAAGCTGAAGTCAGATGCTTAGCCAACGGAACCACCCAGGCACCTCAAAATTTCTTTTCTATTTAAAGCTGAATAATATTGCTTTGTATGCCTATACTATGCTTTATTTATCCCCTCATCTTCTGTTAAACACCTGGGTTGCTTCCACATTTTTGACCATTGTGAAATAATGTGACTATAAACATGGATGTACAAATACGTTTTTGAGATCCTCCTTCCAGTTCTTCTGGGCATATAACCTTCAGTGGAATTGTTCGATGATATGATAATGCTATTTTTAATTTTTTGGAAAACACCATATTGTTTTTCATAACAGCTACATCATTTTACCTCCCACCAAAAGGGTCCAAAATATTCAGTTTCTCCATATCCTTGCCTTGTGCCCTTAAAAATGTATATTTCACTGTTTTTGCATCAAGTACTCTATATGTACATGTTAGGTCCAATTGGTTTATAATGTTCAAGTCATCATTTCCTTATTGATCTTCTCTCTAGATGCACTATCCATTATTGACATCTCTTGCCTTCTATTCCTCCCTTCTATTCTACAACTGTTTGCTTCATATATTTAGAAACTCTGATATCTGGTTCATATATGTTTATAATTGTTATATCTTCATGGTGAATTGATCCTTTTGTCATCATATAACCTACTTCTTTGAGTCTTATAACAGTTTTTGATAAAGTCTATTTTGTCTCTAATTACTATGGTCACTCTTGCTCCCATTTAGTCACTCTGTGGATGGAATGTCTTTTTTTCAACTTTTCACTTTCAGCTTATGCATATCCTTAGATCTCCACAAGTCTCCTCTAGACAGTATGTTGTTGGATCTTGTCATTATTCCATGCTACGAATCTATGTCTTTTGATTGGGGAGTTTGATCCATTCATATTTAAAGTAATTATTGATAGGGAAGAACTTACTATTGCCATTTTGTTATTTGTTTCTGTAGGCCTTCTAGCTTAATTTGTCCCTCATTTTCTCCCTTGCTGCCTCCTTATGTGTTTAGTCAAATTTCCTTGGTGACACATTATTATTCTCTTCTCATTTCCTTGTGTACAAATTCTATAGATATCTTCTCTGTGGTTACCATGAAGATTATATATACCATCTTAAAATTTTAACAGTCTATATTAAACTTACAACTTAATTTGAATCATGCATAGTTTCACTCAACCCAATTTTGTGTTATTGTGTTATTGATGTCACAAGTTACATCTTTGTAAATTTTCTATCCATTAACACAGGCAAAAATGCTTTAAGCTTTTGTCTTTTAAGTACTATAAAAGACAGAAAGGTGGAGTTTAAACCAACATTATAATGGGGATTTTTACATTTGTCTATGTATTTGTTTTTATTGGAGAACTATATTTTCATACGGTTTTGAGTTATCAAGCATCCTTTCATTTCAAGTTGAAGGATTCCCTTTAGCATTTCTTCTGGGGTCAGTCTAGTGGTAATAAACTCTCTCAGTTTCATTTATCTGGTGATATTTTAATAACTCTTCCATTTTTGAAGGACAATTTTCCCAATGCCGAATTCTTAGTTGGCATATTTTGGAGTTTTGTTTTACCACTTTGAATATATTATTCCACTGTTTTCTAGCCTGTTGAGAAATCTGCTGAAAATCTTATTGACGATCCCTTGTACATGATAAGTTGCTTTTCTCTTGCTGCTTTGAAGATTCTCCCTGTCTTTGGCTTCGGACAGTTTGATTTAATGTATCTTGGTGTGGGCGTCTTTGGATTTTCCTACTCGTAGTTAGTTGAGCTTCTTATATTTGTACATACCCATGCCATTCATCAGATTTGGAAGTGGCCATTATTTCTTCAGATAAGCTCTCTGCCTCTCTCTTCTACATCTGGGACTCCCATAATTCATATGTTCATCTTCTTGCTAATGTCCCTTAAGTCCCTAGGTTCTGTTCACTTCTCTTCATTCTTTTGTCTTTTTGCTTCTTAGACTTAATAATCTCACATTTTTGAAGTTGCTAATTTCTTTGTCCTGCTTGTTTAAGTCCATTGAACTTCATTAGCGAATTTTTTAACCGAATTGTTGTATTTTTCATTTCCAAGATTTAATTCTTCTTTGAATAATTTCTGTCTTTCTGACAATATTCTCATTGTGTTCATATATTATTTTTCTGATTTTTTTAAGGTTTTTTTTTTTGCCCATACTATTTTTTAGCTTTTTAAGCATTTTTAAGATAGTTGCTTTAAAGTCTTTGTCTAATTAGTCTGACAGCTCTGTTTTTTTCAGGGATTTTGTGGGGATTTATTTTGATATTTTGAGTGGGCCATGTTTTCTTGTTTCTCTGTACACCTTGTGATTTTTTTTTAAAAAAAATTGGGCATTTGGAAAAACTGCCACCACTTTCAGTCTGTATAGGCTACTTCTGTGCAGGGGAAGAGTTTACTAATCAGCCTTAAATAAAAGCTTAAGTTCTTCTAAGGCCTTTTCTGGATATGTGTCTTCCCTGGCATTTATGCAGTGTTTTCTCTCCCTAATTGCCCAGTGTACATGGCTATTTTTAAGTACTTAAATTTTCCTTTGAGTCTCACTCTTACTTCTTGGAGCCTTAGTTGTTCTGTTGAATGCCTCTGCTATTAGTATCTGGCTTCCAGGCATTTATAGGTCTGTAATCCTCTTACAGTTTTATGCTGTTTCTAACATCATTTGTAGCCTGAAATTCAAGGCGCTTTTGGTCACCTGCTCTTCAAGTTAGTTGATTTAGAGATCAATCCCTCAGGCAGCCTGCAGACAGTTTAGAACATTGCACATTTAGTCTACTTGTCTCTCTGATTTGCAGAAGTAACCAGGGAATAGGGTTTGACTCCTCCCAAACTATGCCAGTTTGGGGAAGGGGCAAGAGGAAGTAAAAACACTGTGAAATTTTCTACCATTTTGAATGTGGCTTTCCCCATCCCCCATTGGGTGTTTGCCTGGTTGCTATGGATCTTTGATAATATCCACAGCTTCTAAAAAGTTATCTCTGTTCATTTCTAGTAGTTTAAATAATATTTTCATGGAGTAACAAGAGCCTACAACTATCTTGTGTGCCATTTTTCTGACATAACTTTCCATTCTAAGGATTTAAACTTATCTATAGATTTGTGCAATTACCACCATAATCAGGATATGAAACAGCTGACATACAAAACAAGTCCATCACTCCAGAAGACACATTCATGCTATCCTTTTGTAATCAGACTCTCCATCTCACACCAAGACCTTGGCAACTACACAATTATGTATATCCAACACAAATAGAATCATAACACACTGACTACTCTGCAACTTGCTATTTTCTCTTATCAGTACATGCTGAATAGCATTCTTTTTTTTTAAACTTTTTAACATTTATTCACTTTTGAGAGAAAGAGAAAGACAGAGTGTGTTGGGGGAGGGGCAGAGAGAGAGAAGGAGGCACAGAATCTGAAGCAAGCTCCAAGCTCTGAGTTGTCAGCACAGAGGCCAACGCGGGGCTCGAACCCACGGACCATGAGATCATGACCTGAGCTGTAATTGGACGTTTACCCGACTGAGCTACCCAGGCACCCCATGCTGGATAGCATTCTAAATCAGTGCATGTGTACAATGGGGTAATACTTCAATGAATGCATAGTTTTATATTACCATATGTTTAATATGCCTCTGTCTTCTCCTTCTGGGACTCCCATAATTCATGTATAAAGCAACTCTCTTTACTAGATTTTTCAAACAGTACTGCAATAAATATGTTTATGTATAACCCATTTGATACTTGTGAGAATGTGTCTGTTAGATAATTTGAATTTCTGTTTCCAAAGGTATGTGACATTATCCAAATTCTACTGCCTTTTCTACTCCTACAAAAATAAAGCACCCCTCCCTCCATATATTCATTAACATGAGTATAAGAGCACCTGGGTGGCTCAGTTGGTTAAGTGTCCAAATCTTGATTTGGGCTCAGGTCATGATATCTTGGTTTGTGAGATCAAGCCCCACATGGGGCTCTGGGCTAACAGGACAGAGCCTGGAGCCTGCTTGCCATTCTCTCTTTCCCTCACTCCCTTCCCCTCTTTTACTTGTTCGTGAGCTCATGTGCATGCATTGTCTCTCTTTCTCTCTCTAAATAAATAAAAAAATATATTTTTTAAAAGATTGTCAATCTTATGGAAAAAAAATCTTATGGAAAAAAAATGTTATATTTTTTATTTGTTCAAAATTACTAAGACTGGTATTTTTCCCTTTGTTCAGGGAAAGGATCATTTTTCCTCTCTGAGGATTGCCTTCTTGAATCTTTTGTCCAGTTTTATATTTGATCTTTTTGTTGCCTTTTACACCTGTGTGTAGAAGTTCTTTGTATATTGATGAAATCAGTTTTTCATATGTTATATTCAGTTTTATATTTGTATTTTTACCTTATTTATGACACAAGCCATCAAAAATTTCCAATTTTTATGTGCTTATCTTTCCCTGTTTTTTTTTTTAAAAATTAGCATTTATTTATTATTGAGAGATAGAGACAGAGCATGAGCAGGCGAGGGTCAGAGAAAAGGGGAGACACAGAATCTGAAGCAGGCTCCAGGCTCTGAGCTGTCCGCACAGATTCTGACGCAGGGCTCAAACCCATGAGCCGAGATCTTGACCTCAGGCAAAGTCGGACGCTCAACTGACTGAGCCACACAGGTGCCCTTATCTTTCCTTTTTTGAATCATGCATCATACTTAGAAAGAACCTATTTTTAAGATAGATACATTTCCTCACATAAATTTGAAATGATAGTTTTATGAACTACTAAATTCCCCGCAGTAATTAGATACATTTTGGACTCTCCATTCTATTCTTTTAAACTGTATATTCTTTGGCCTCACTGCCAAATTGCTGTACTTATTCATACAGCTATAAAATACTTTATCATGTCTTTAGTTAATCAATCCTCATACTATTCTCTTCTCAAAAATATTTCAGTAATTCTCCAATGCATTAATAAAAATAACCAGGTAAAAAATTATAGCAATAAAATTAAAAATCTAATTGGGAATAAATAAACAATTCTGAAATGATGGAAATAGTTCATATGTCAACTGTTACATGTCTTCATTATGGTGGTGATTACACTAAACCATGGATATGTTAACATCCACAGAACTGAAAGTTATGTCAGGTATGTGACATAATTAGTTATATATTACATATGTAAAAATAAATATTATATATATAAAAGAAAGCTTTTGAAGAAAGCTCTACACTTCTAATTACTACAAAAGGAGACATAAATAAATGATAAGAAATAGTTTGCCTTCAACTGGGAAGAATATTGTGAATTTGTCAACTTTCCATACACTACAAAATAATTGCAAGTTAATCTTAATCAAAATACCAACAGAAGTTTTTTTTTTCAGTTTAACCTAATGCAACTACAATTCATTTTTAAAACCGTATGCCTCTTATGAATTGTTTCCTTAGCAACATAAATAACTGGCTAAAGCTTTTGAATTAAGGGCCTAATTAATGTGTTAAATAAGGTCTTTTTATGTCCCAGTTTTTGGTGGTGTGGTTTTACTCTTCCAGTCAAATAGGGACATACAGATTGTATCTTTATCTGCAATGTAAATACAAATACATGCTGACCAGCAGCTAAGAAAATAGAGTCCTCCTCATTTTCCTAATAATGGTACCTTTTTTTCTTTTTCTAATTTAAAGCTCCAGGACATTTTAAAGTCCAGATGCCACATATCACCACGCAATGAAATGGCACTATATATATTTTTATTAAAAGTGTAAGCCCCTCAAAAAGAAGAGTCTGCTTTTATTCTAAAACACGTTGCCATTGGAAGAGGCTCAAGAAACATTCGGATGGTGTGCTTAGTGCAAAGCTTGCAAGTCTTCCTGAAAAATACTCTCTCTTTTCTTTTCTTTTTTCACTTCATCTGATTTTTGTTTCTGTTTGGAATGAGAAAAAAAAAAATGACTATGACCCTAATACGTGTCTTTCACAGAGGAATGAATATGGGAAAACCGAATTTTCAGGAAATCAGGAAAATCACATTTCCTGCACGTTGATAAAATGACTTTTTTAGGGATCGCCCAGGAATGTGTTCTCTAATATGAACATGTCTCTGAAACCTGGGGATGCTTGGCTAAAATTCTCTATCTTCCACTTGTTGACCGAAGCTGCTTTCTGCGTAGTCAGGTTTAGGGACTCTTCTACTTGTGACTTGGTTGGGGGAAATCCAAACATCCCATTTTAATCTCACTAAATGCAGATGGTGTTTTTAATCTACATGCTGTGGGCTGGTAAGAGATCACGCCTAAACTGAGAGTCCTTCTCCCTACAGGGCTGACAGAACACCCTAGAAGCAGATCTCGGAGGATTCACAATGAGAAACCATGCTACACTGGAGAAATTATTTAAAGTGAACCAGGGTAAGAAGGAGTTGCATTTAGCATTCAAATGTCCTATTTTCTCCAAAACGTTTTTTTCCTAGAGATTGCATGGACTATGGTTAACAAACAAGAGTTATAAATACATGCCTACATCTTTTTATGGCCATCCCAAAGCTCAGATTCCCACCCTACTCTACCACTACCTCTCTCTCTCTCTCTCTCTCTCTCTCTCTCACACACACACACACACACACACACACACATCCATGATTTTACTAAGTTAATTCTTTTTACTCAAATTCCTTCTAGTTCCACAAATCTAAGGTTTTAACTATTGGAATAATCAAAGAATAAAGGTTCACATTTGTAAACGCTATAATTGTGAAGCTATCATTCCCTTCAGTTGGGAAGATCTGGTTAAAATTGACCCTGGTCACGAAGGTGCAAATAATTATTAACATTTCTCTCAAAACATCAGGGATCTAAAAAACAGTCGTTTCAGCAAACATTTATTATAGATGTATCACATGCAAACAAGAAACACCTACCAGTGACAAGAGTTAATTAGAAAAAGGTCAACGGTGGCCAGGGCCCAGTCAAGAAATGACTTGTTAAGCTGTAATATAAATGTTAGTATTCTAATGACTTCAAAGTTTAATGAAACATTTAATACATATTTATTTTAAAACAAATTTTTTAAAAAAGAATTCTTAAAGAAGAGCTACAAACCAGAACAGAAGAAATAGGTACATTTGTCTCCATTAAAATTAAGTGTTTCTGTTCACCAAACCAAAGATTTTGAAGACGTTTGTCTACTCTTCAAAACTGAGAAATGACTTCATATTTGGTCAAAATTAGGGCAATTAAAGGGAAAGAAAAACTGACTTAAAATTTTAAATTGTGCTCTTTCTTTTTCAGGGATGTTTATTATTCTTTGTGTGGTTATAGTTTTAAAATCATAAAATAACTGCACCACACTTTTCATTCTTGTGTTATATCCCTTTTCTCTAGCACAAGGTTTGACACAAATATAATACAGAAAAAATAAATGTGGAGAAAAAAACACAAAAAGAGTATGAAATACTATTTGTCAATGCTCATTATTTAAAAAATAAAAATAAATAAATAAAAAATAAAACACAGTTTGTTTGTTCCCATGGAAAGACTGAGGTACTGCAATGAATTCAGGTTGTTTCTCTGTGAGTCAAAATATACATACTAGCTATTTAAATGGACATGCATCAATGCTGTTGAAGTAAAACTTCGCAGCATCTTCTACTGACACCTCTCATCCTAAACAATTTTCTTTCTTACGTTTACATGTTTGACTGTATTGTTGAATATTTCTTACTTTGGATCCAGCAGAGAATACTGGGCATACATGGTTATGCTGAGAACATTTCCATTGGAGCCTGGTGCCCATCACACCATTGTATACACTAATGGAGACTATTACTCTCAAGTAGGTATTTTTAATGTCATGTGACTTTGCTGCCCTCCTGTGGCTGCTCCTTGGGGTGCCCAGATCTTGGTTTACACCTACAGGATCCCGTGACCCTTTAACTAGGTCACCTCTATGTCCCTACTTATGGTTCTTGGTGTCACATGCATGAAATACTTCCCAACTCACATCCACCAGTCAACTGAATGAATCGATATTCTACCCAGGACTTCTGACCATTCTGTCTATTTCATCCAAGACCCCGGAAGCAATGGGACAATAACCCATCAGTTTTGCAAGTAAGTGATGCATTCTTCCCTTAGATTTTCCTGCTTTTCAACTCTCTCCAGAGAGCTCTGTCTGATATTTGATTTCAGAAATCAGCACACTCTTACTATTAAAAAGGCCAGATAGTAAATACTTGAGAGTTTTTTGGGCCAAACAGTCAACTGTAGCAGCTACTCAACTCTGTCAGTGTAGCATAAAAGCCATAAACAATATGTAAATGAGCTTGGCTGTGTTCCAATAAAACTTTACTCAATAAACTTTATTTACAAAAGCAGGCAGGAGAGGGTGCACACAGCATATGTCCCCCAGGTTGGCATTTACCAACTCTTCTAGATATATTGTCAATGCTAGACTAATTTCTTGATCAATTAAGTGACAAATAAATAAACTTGAATAAATTAATAAGTAGCTCATTACACTCAAATGCAGTATTTCTAAATATTCTATCCAGAATTGTATTTATATATATACTGACACTGGCTAGCCTGAACTTTCTGCTCTAATTGACTTTTTTTTTAATTTCTGCATGACTTCTTCAGGTGACTTCTTCAAATAGTTAGCAGATAATCCACTACAACTGATCTCTACCCATCAGTGGTTCAGAAAATGCTTCTCCACAGAGAAGTGGGTCTGTACTTACCAAGGAATACAAGGAATACACTATTTTTTTCCCTTAAGTATTGCTAATGATCCACATTAAGTGAGCTGCTAGGTCCTGCTGATTTATTTCTAAATACCTTTTCAATCTATCACAATCTTTAGTTCAGACCTCTCGATAACTTTTGTGTTACTGTACATATCTTCAATTGTACCTGTCTACCCTGACTCTAGTCTTCTATTTCTATGCCTCCATGCAAATCATTGCCCCAAAGAACTTTTTGTAATATAGATCTGACATCATCTCTCCTCTGATGTAAAGGCTTCTTGATAATCATGTCCAAGTTCATTTACTTGGCACAAAACAACTGTCCATGAAGAATTTTTTTTTTTTCTCTTGAGAGCTTCACCTCTCGGTGCTATGTAAACTTCTTGCCATGGTATGCTACTCTGACCATACCAAGCTTCTGAAAGTTTCCAATTGCATGGAAGCTACTTTCACTAGACTGCCTTACTTTCTCCACTCCACTTTCCAACCAACTCCTTTTTCTCTCCATCCATCCATACATCCATCATTTTATCAGTATGGATGCAAAAAATATTTCATGAGCACATTTCTGGTACCACAAATACAAAGTCCCTCCCAACCTCCTTCTCTCCATCTTGACCTTGCTAATTCTTGCCTCATGTTCCCAGAGCACTTTGTACACACCTCCATTAATATTTGTCGCATCCCACAGTACTTTTTCCTGCTTTTGTGTTCCATCCATTAGACTATAAACTAAAAAACAGAAGCAGTGTTTTTAGTAATCTTCATATTCCTAGCCCTGTGAGTTTTTACATAGGAGGCAATCAATATGGATTAAATGAATAAATGAGTAAATGAGCGAGTGCATGAATAGACTAATGAATGCCTTCCATACTCACTGATGAACAGAATGTGTTATACTCCATTTAATGTTACCCAAATAACAAGTTATGTTGCTGGCATTAGCTGAACATCAGAAAAGAGGTAAAAAAAAAAAATGTTGCTCCTCAGACCCTACTTCACTGAACTGATTTGCATAAAGCTATCTTTTTAGCTAGTATTTTTTTAAAAGTATTTTTGATGCTTTAGATTTCAATTAAGTAACAGCTCCCCCTACCGATAGTGGGATAAGTAGGGACCTCAGAATCAACCATGATGCTGCATGTCTGTGAGCCAAGTTGGCAAGGTCTAAAAACAAGGTGATCAAGGGATCAGGCAGGCTGCTAGACTTAACATGCCCAAGTGAGAGGTCAGGGGCCGGGCACTGGCTCCACTAACAAAGCCGCCCCGTCCTCACCCAAGGACAAAGGCAGCTGTAATTTTACAGCAGAGAAGCATTTGCAGTTCCCCCTTCCAACAAGTCTTTAAAAATGCTGATCTGAAAGACTGAAGCAAGCCACTTGAGACTCATTTTCAGTATGGCAAAAGTTCTGAAACCCAGACTGTGAAATCTCAGGAAGCAGCTGGGTTCCTAATTAAAACAAATCGTTAATAGATTTAGCAGTCCAAATTTATGCTTTTCAATTAAAAATGCTATTGCAGTTGGTGTATCCGTGCAAGAGTATATGTGTCTGTGTGTGTGTGTGTGTTTGTGCTTGCGTGCGTGTACAAACAAACACGCCTACACCCTGGGCTCGGGGTATTCCAGAGTTTAAGAGGCAGTTATAAAGCCTGGGTCAACACTAAAACACAAAGGTTAATTGCATCAATTCTTAATTGTTTTGCTAACTTCCTTGAGTCTCCATCCATGTTTCAAAAATAGTTGTATCTGGACAAATGAGTCTTTCCTTTCACAATTCTTTTAAGGAAACATGTTTAACTATTTTGTAAATGTTAGCTACCTCTTGAGAAGATATTTTTTTCAGTTCACATGAAGAAGACATGTTGACATGCACCGTTTTCTCTCAAGTCCATCCAGTAAAGTCAGTAGAAAACACCCAAATGGCAGTGCCTTTATATATGCATGTCGGCAGGAGCCACATTTCTGGGTGAATAAGCCAAATTTTGTAAATGAGATGGACATCCTGTTCTTGGCCATTATTTACCAGAAAAGGTGCTAAGCAATAATTTATGGTGCCTGTAAGCAGAGCAGTTAACTCCCTCCCCACCTAGAGCATGAGTCAATCTGTCTTTATTCCATTCACCAATCACTCTGCTAACTTGATCTGGGCGCTCTCAGGGCACCGAGTGCTCCGGAGAGGAGAAAAGTTTTGGGGACCAGCTTATGGGAAAACCTACCTCCCAGTCTTGCTTTAAGAGAAATCACTTTACCCCTTTTGCCAAGGTGTTCTGAATTATTATTTGTGCCATTACTGTCTATTTGTTCTGAACGAAACTAAGTGCTTCTAGACAACAGGATCATAGAAAATGCATCCGACCACCTGGAGTATAGGAAAGACTAATAGTTTGGAATCAGGGAGAGGGCAACGTGAATGCTGGGTCCGCATATGTATGAGTAGCTGTAGGCAGGTTAGTTCAACTCTCTAGAAGCCAGCTCGCTCAGCTTTTAATGTTTAAAAATGTGTAATTTATAAAAGTTTATAAATTCAAAACCTCATGGATAGTTAGAAGATTTCGAAATAACTTTTTAGAAAGAAACTAGTTAAAACAATGGTAGGAGCATAATAGGACACTAAAAAAATACCAATAAACAAATTCTAGAATGGTTCTGAATTTGTATTTTTCCTTCTTTTTCCTCATGACCCCCATCCTTTGTTAACCCTCACCTCTGATGATATTCCCTTTCTTTCGAGGATTTGTTTCTCAAGTACTATCAACAAACTTCTTCAGATTCCAGACTAAGGCTGCCTGAAAGCTAAACTTCATCCTACAACTTCATCTGTGACTGGGGCATCCAGATAGATGTAAACCTCCTGCGGTAGCACACAAAATTATGTGTGACTGTGTGCACATATACGAGTGGGCGTCCAGAGCTTTTTTCCGTTTCTCAAAAGGTTTTTGTGATCCAAAATAAAGGTTAAGAACTGCTCACCTATAAGGTTTATATTTGAAATCCCAGAAAAAAGTTAATAGAAAAAAACGGTAGTCTAAATGATACTCTCATAAGATACTGACACTATACATAAGAGAGCATAGTGTGATTTGAATGCAGACCATAATGACTTATAGCTAATACTGTCTTCTGTAGAGCAAACACTAGAATAGCTGAGAAGTCAGCAAGATAAACAACGTATTAAGAAATTTGGGACCTGGGGCGCCTGGGTGGCTCAGTGTGTTAAGCGTGCGACTTCAGCTCAGGTCATGATCTAAGGGTCCCTGGGTTCGAGCCCCACGTCAGGCTTTGTGCTGACAGCTTACAGCCTGGAACCTACTTTGGATTCTGTGTCTCCCTCTCTCTCTCCCCTCCTCTGCTTGTTCTCTCTCTCTCTCTCTCTCTCTCCGTCTCCCTCTCCCTCTCTATCTCTCAAAAATAAATAAATAAATTTGGAAAAAAATGTGGGACCAATCCAATGAAGTCAGAAAAGACAATCAAAGGGTACAGACCATGTGGGATAAAGGAAAACATACAAAGAAGGGGACTCAGAAAAGCATATCAATTATTATATTAAATGCAATATTTCAATTACAGGCAGAGATCATCAACTAGATTTTTTAAGAAAGCAGGACCCATCTATATGTTGTTTACAAGAAGCACTTTAAATATAAAAACACATGCAGATTGAACAGTAAGGGTACAAATAAGATATACCCTTCAATCAATAAGCTTAAGAAACTAATGCAACTATATCAATCGCAGGCAAAATGGACTTGAAGACAGAGAACATTCCTAGAAATAAAGAGATGCATTTCACAGTGGTAAAATAATCAAGGAAACCAAACAGCCAACTAATAGCAGCTTCCAAATACATGAAACAAAAAATTAACACACCCAAAATGAAAAATAGACAAGTTTTTGGAGATTTTAATAATTATTAAATACTCTCCACATAACTGATACCACAAATGAGGACAAAGATGGCAGACCATCATCTCATCGCTTAATTGTATATTTTTTTCTCATTTTTCTTGAGTATTCAGGGGGAAACATTACCTTTTGGAAATGGGTCATGCCAAATAATCTGTCCTTCTTGTACAGATTGTTTTAGGAAGCTGTTTTGAGAAAGGAGACAAGATTCCTTCATGTGAACGTGAAGAAAGTATACTTACATGTGGTGTGTGTATGTGTGTGGAATATCCTTGAATTTTTTTTTTTTTTTAACGGAAAACTTTTTTAGACTCCATTTCATGTCCTTCCTATTTATGGTTCCTCTGTCCCCATTCTTTACCTTTCCAACTTGTGGGATCTGCTTTCCTGTCCGACCTCAGGATAACCAGTTCTTAACCTGAGGGACACTGGATGAGTGAGGAAAGCAGCCAGATCAGACAGAACTTAACCTGCTGCAGTTCCACAGAGATCTATGGCCTGTGCTCTTGTTTCTGGGGGAGGTTCATTCACAAATGACGCCAGAGGTCCCACTCCATTGCAGGGGCTAATTCACTCCCCTGCTTCTGGCCACTGGATTGAGACTGGAGGTCAGAGGGCTGGTTGTGTGCCCCACTCCCCAAGGTCTTCTCTAAGCAGGACAAGGGTTCAAGTAAGGCAGGGTGCGCTTGGGTTAAAACCATCACATCCTGTTTGGAGCCATAATAAATGACTTGAGAATAGCCATGGAACAGACCTTTCCAACCCACCTCAATATCCACACTCACGTTTCTCTCAGCATCTCAAAACACTAACTGACATACCTCCCTGGACGTCATAATTAGCAAAAGGAAAAAGAGCACTAATGAACTTTAGGGGAAAGGCGTGAATTAAATGATCATATCACTTTTCATTTCATTATTAATTTGTTTCTAGTAAGGACACCATGTAGCATTTTCAGAAGAATTTCTCCTTATAATGTAGTTCTGGGTCGTTAAACAAACAAACAAAGTTCTCATGTTGTTTCTGAAAAGTATGTCAGGATTATATATTTTTTCAAAAATTTTTTAATGTTTATTTATTTTTTGAGAGAGAGAGAGACAGAGCACAAGAGGGGGTTGGAGCAGAGAGAGAGACACACACACAGAATCTGAAGCAGGCTCCGGGCTCTGAGCTCTCAGCACAGAGCCCAATGTGGGGCTTGATCCCACGGTCTGTGAGATCATGACCTGAGCTGAAGTCAGACGCTTAACCTACTGAGGCACCCAGGCACCCCATGATTATATATTTTTATGGAAAGAGAGGAAACTAAGCCATAGAGGCTTTGAATGGACCATGTTAGAATTGAGACTTCTCAGCTCCCTGCCTTGTACTCAGGTTGGAGCTGTCAGCATTCATGAACTTCTGCCCAGAACTATCTGGAACCATCTTACTAAAAACAGAGTATAGGTGCTTCTCATGGCCCCATTTACAAATTTGTGTTCAGGTCTTCGCCCATCTTGTTAAATGCCCCTAAGTGCGTGACAAGAAAATGATGACATCATCTTTTTTTTTCTATAAGGAAAATGTGTGTGTGTGTGTGTGTGTGTGTGTGTTCCTAAATATTTGAGGAAAGTGCACTGGAATAGAGACAAAACTTCCAATGCATAATATATTTTTGCTTGTGTTTCACTAATGGAAGGGGGCATAATCTCCTGGAACCGTGTTTTGAAGTTAGGCCCGGGTTCAAATTCCAGATCAAATATTTAGGAGCTGGATGACCTCAGGCCATCAATGGAACCTCTTTGAACATTGATTTCTTCCGCAGTAAAATGGGATATTTAAAACGATATCCCTACCTTGGTCGGCATGTTTTGTGGATTCAAGATAATAAACGTGGAGTGCCCGGTACTTCATGGTTTGTGTGCTCAACAAATAGAATCACTCCGCACGATTCACAGCTCCGATGATAGTGGAGCGGTCACTGAGCATCTAAGACGACTGACCCACCTCACACAGCCAACGGGCATAAGGTAGGTTTAACTCATTGCTCCCGCGGAATGCTGGGATCGTCTGCTTGAAATAAACAAATCCAATTACTCTGTAATGTAGTGGTCTGAGGGGTACTCACTCGATGCCGAGAGATGTGTAGTGAACACGTTAGACCAGTTTGCCTATTCAGGGAGACTGTTGGGGTAAAGAACGCCCAACAAATTCCACAATTCTGAGAACGCTTTCACTGTCTTGAGAGCAAACCACAAAGCTGGCCTGAAAGCAAGGAAAGGAGAAACTCTCAGATCCCCCTGCTGACGAGGTAGCTCGCGAGGCCCTGACACATAACTTTTACCAAGTTGACTATATCTCACTTCCTGTAAGTGCCTGTCCCTCATGCTCACTTTCAAGGACTTGGCCAATCTCCTTTTGTAAATAGAACAATGCTTTATATTTCTCTATTACTCTGGAGTGCCTATATCAATAATGCAGGAAACACATCTGTCCAGCACAATGAGATTATTTTTCTGATTTCGGCTGACAGTTATGGTAATAGTTTGGCAAACAATCTACTCCACCATCAATGACCGCAGATTACAGCTGTTTTTAAAAATCTCAGGCGCTTCTGGAAACTTGGAAGATGAATTGAGAGGGAGACAGAAAGACATGCCACAAGCCTTTATGGTAGAAAAATTATTAACTCTTTCTGGACATAAAAAGTGAAGGAAATATTAAGGAAAGCACAGCATGTTACTGAGGATAAACCATAATGAAAACAAAGTGAGAAATAACATTCCAGAAGCGGCTTTGCGATCGTCTGGCATGCTCAGAGCGGTCACAAGGCAATGAGGAGAGCCTGAAATATTTCAGAGACCGGCCTTTTCTATTGACAAATTTCCCAAGTCACCTGGGAGTTATTGCAAATATTTACAGGGGAGAAAATTGAGAAAGAATATTATCATGTTTTCCGTTTTGGTCTTGATGAATACAGCCTCTAGCTAGACAATAACGATGACCCAAGCCTAGGATTTCCGTGTTTGTTCAAAACAAGTGTTTAATTTTACTTCTGCAGAGGTGATGAATAGAAGTTTTTTGTTTTTTTTTAAATTTTTTTTTTTTTACATTGGGACTTCTTAAATCTTCACAAAATATGTGTTTTTCCTAATGGTGCATAATAGCCCTGAAATAAGCCTTATTTTCGATATGAATTTTCCTCTGTTGGAATTTTTTCCTTCACTTCCGTTCCATAAGAAGCAGAATGCTGATCTTGCTAGAGGCTTGTGACCCTGGCATTGGGCCAGCCATTGTTACGAAGGGGCCGGGAGACAGAATGCTGGCTAGGCAAGTCTCCCAAGGTGTGAGCTTTCTTCCCCTCTGAGTTCCAAGGTGAAGCCGTTAGGAAGAGGGCTTGCAAAGAGCCACTGGGCTCTGCGGAGTCCTCAATTCCAGGTGAGTTCATTTGTCTTGTGAACTTTTCACCTGGGCCCCAATTAGTATCCTATTAACCTCCTTAAATATGGAATTGCTCAGATCTTAGAATACTCCAAAATGGACTATTAGCCAGCCCATTTCCTGCCTCCATCAGATGAAAATGCCAAAGTAGGTCATACAACAGAATTACCTTGATTAATTTCAGCTCTCTCCCATGGGCCATGATGCCAGGCACGTTCAAGGAGATTCAAATTCAATGCATCATTTTCATGACTGATTAAACATGGGATTTTTAAAAAACATTTACCATTCCAGGTTTACAAGGATTTTCCCTTTTAATACCACAAACATTTCAAAACGTGCTAAATTGATCAATTATACAAATGGTGACGTCCTGGCATGTAATTTTTAATGTGTCTCTTCTCCGAGGCCTAATACGGAAAAAGGTTTATTTTCCCCAGAAACTACTCTGTTAGATCAGAAACTCTCAGCATTATGCCCCATTCCTATCCATAGATGCAGGCTGGTTTTTAAACACACTATGAAGACGCCACTTCCACTCCAGAGCCCACTCAGAATGGCATTTGTAAACACAAATGGCTTTGGTAAGGCTAAAATAAGCAACAGACTTCACATTCTTTATCATCAATTCCTTAAGGCCCACCTTTAGAAAGTACTTAAAAAGAAACACCGGATGTGTTAACATCTCAAATATTGATGCAATTTCTTTACAATTGGCGGATTTAATTTGTTTTCATGTAGAAAGCAGCTTTAGAGGCATATTAGCAATTTCACATAGTACGGCACAATATGCCAAAGAAATGTAAATTTTGTCATCACAGGTAGACTCACTCAGGTGACATTATTTGGTTCTATCACTGGCTCCTTAAAAGGTTAATTGTGTTCTGCTGAATTATTTTACTTAGACATCAGGAAACATTTGGATGCAGAAGTTATGCTATAAAATCAGGGCGGTGTCGCTTTGGAGTTTATAAGTAATGTGGACACGTCCTGCCTCTGCACTCACTGGCTGTGAGTCACCACTCTCCAGCCCTTTCCAGATGGAAACACAACTTGGTTTTTCATTTCAACTAATGAACTTCTAAATTAGATCACGTTGTAATATTCAAGCATTCCGTCTGATGGTAACCTGTGATGGGTAGCTTTGTTTGCAATTTCTCTGCACAACTGGACCTGGGAAGCATCTATGAACTTCCGAAGGTCCACTTTTCTGACTCAGGGCTTCTTGGGCATCCACTTGGCCCAGTCTGAGCTATGGCACAACTTCTAGCAAACACATGCTAAGGGGCATCCTGGTTATTCTTCGCCTTTGCTTTCTGATCAGTCCACTGACCACTAAGAAAGCAGGAGTGAGCTGCTAACTTTTGGAAACTGTATCAGACGATAAATAGCTGGCCATCGTCTAAGAGATTGAATGCTGCAGATGGGTATTTATGTCATTGAGCCCAACATAACCTTTAAAAGGAACAGCAGATCTTCAGAATTCCACTCCTTGACTCTCCTAGATTCAACTTTTGTCTGAAATCCCCACCTGAGAAATTTAGTTTTCTAGGACCCTGGGGGTTAAAGTAGACTTATTTGTCACCAGAGAAATTGTCATCAAACTCGGATCGCTCCAATCCTGGCTCTGTCCATCAGTTGACCTCATTAGCTAGTTAGGTAAGGCTCCAAGACGTGATGCTGTGACCCCAGAAATACACTATGACTCAGTGATAGTAGCTATAGGAAGTAGTATATAGGAAATAAACTCCAAAACTTCTGTCTTTTCTTTTCCTCCTCCATATGGGCGTTTATATGTTTCTCTAACTCATTTATATGTATTCTCAATATCTTAACCTATCCATGCACTTTCCAAGCAATATGACGGATGTTTTGTATAAGCAAAAATGGAGGAATTTGAACTAACTCAGAGATTTAAAAATCAGATTGTGTCTTTCTGCCCTTCTTTTTTTGCTGTGACTTTTTTTATAATTACAAAAGAAATGCATGTTAGCCTTTAATTTAATTAACATTCCATAAAGTAAAAAAAAAAATTCAATTCCTTCATGACACTGGCCACATTTCAAGTGCTCATAATTATGGATGGTTCTCTTAGATGACATTGGTCTACAAGGAAAATCCCCTTTTACCTGCAGCCCCCAGATGCCAATCTCTTTCCCAGTTGAAAGTACCAGTTAAGGGGCACTGGGTGGCTCAATTGGTTAAACATCTGACTTCGGCTCAGGTCATGATCTCACGGCTCATGAGTTCAAGCTCCACATCGGGCTCTGTGCTGACAGCTTGGAGCCCAGAGCCTGCTTCGGATTCAATGTCTCCCTCTCTCTCTCTCCCTCCCCTGCTCACACTCTGTCTCTGTATCTCTCTCAAAAATAAACATTAAAAATATAATAATAAAAGAAAGTACCAGTTAAGATTTGGTACAGATGCTTCACGTTTCCCTATGCATTTACAAAAATACCCTATTTTATCATCCTGAACATTCTAATCAGTAGCTTGTCCTTTTCTTGAAAACTATCTTTCACACTCGCTCCATTACAGGTTCTGTCGATTTTTGACATTCCTTATTTTTTTCAACTTTTTAATTTATTTATTTTTGAGAGACAGAACACAAGCAGGGCAGGAGCAGAGAGAGAGAGAGAAACACAGAATCCGAAGCAGGCTCCAGGCTCAGAGCTGTCAGCACAGAGCTCGATGTGGGAAAATTATGCTCAACAGACTGAGCCACCCAGACATCCCTTGACATTCTTTAAACAGCTGCATAGTATTCCTCAGCACAGATGTACCATGCTTTATTTAAACTTTCTTTTCTTGATGAATATTTAGCTTGCTTTCAGTTTTTCACCACTTTATCAATGACGAAATGAATACCCTCGTTTAGACATCTGTGAGCATACATGTACATTTTCTTTGGATGATATTCCTACAAAAAGCGCTCTTTTTAATGCCCAGATTGGACCTTCTCCTTCATCCCTCATGCACTATTTATGGTCTTGATGACAGAATCAGGACCTTAATAATATTTGTCATCATTTCTTGGACAAGAGCCATCATTATCACTCTTGTCTTTCAGCGGGGCCTAAAAGTGTATCCATGTTATAAAGCCATAATTTTATATGCAATTATTCAGTAGAATCAAGTGATGACCTGGTCTTGGCTAGTATACATTTGGATACACTGAGAATCAACTTATATCTGCAGATATCACAGCACTATCTCTAAGATGGGCATGGATATCAGATGTCCCTCACTATCAGTTAACTACTAGTTTGGGAGTTTACTAGTTACCCATAATCCCCCAACCCCTGTAATCCCCCAACCCACATGATCCTTATACAAATAAAAAAAAGGCACCCCTCTGTGAATCAATTGATTCTGTCTGTGAGAAAATGGTTGCATACACGCTAGTGTTTGATAAAGACACCTTAATAGAATATTATCTTCATAAACATACAAATTTGAGACATCTACAGTATGAATGATACCCCCTTCATTGTGGCTATTAAATATATCAGCCCAGTGAATGTGCAAAGCCCCATCCCTAACTCCCTCCATCCATTCCAGGACAAACGACTCTTGACTCTTGAGGGGCCCCTGGGTATCTCAGTCAGTTAAGCATCGGACATCTGCTAAGGTCACAATCTTGCGGTTTGCAAGTTCAAGCCCTGCATCAGGCTCTGTGCTGACAGCTCAGTGCCTAGAGCCTGTTTCAGATTCTGTATCTCTCTCTATGTCTCTGTCTCTCCCCTGTTCACGGTTGAGCGTGTGCTCTCTCTCTATCTCTCTCTGTCTCAAAAATAAATAAATATTTAAAAAAAAAAGACTCTTGAGTATGTGTATTAACTTTCTTATTTCTACCTTTGCCAAAATTTCTCTATGTCTTTAGCACACCCTTGTTAGTTTGGTCCTTCTTGAGGTTTCTCTTGGATGACCGTACTAGCCAACTAATTAATAACTCTGTCCTCAATACTATCTCTCCTTCCCATTTGCTACCACACTGCCTACCCAGGGATGCATCTAAAATGCCATTCTGCCCTTGCCATCCTGGAGCCATCTCCTATACATCTGCTCATGAGCATAACATCAGCTCCTACCACCCGCTTCCCCAGGTTATACCAAACCCCATAGCGTTTCCCAAACTCTGCATACCTCCTCAGCCTGTTTCCTCTGGCTGGATACTGATCCTTCAGAACTCCACTTAAGCACCACATCTTCACAGAAGAGTTTACCTGATATCTCCCCCTACCCTAGAAGACATAGGTCTCTTTCATTTTCTCCTCCCCAACCCCTTGCTCTGCACAAATCTGCCATGACGCTCCATTTTATTACAATCTCTGGACATTTCCTTGAATTTCCTTTCCTGCTAGTCAATGAAACATTGTAGCCTGCAATGGATTTCTTGATTTAGTACAGCAATGGGTACATAGTAGATGTAAAATGAATGGCTGCTGGGGCGCCTGTGTAGCTCAGTCGGTTAAGCGTCCAACTCTTGGTTTTGGCTCAGGTCATGATCTCATAGTTCGTGACTTCCAGCCCCACCTCGGAGCTCCATGCTGACAGTGTGGAACCTGCTTGGGATTCTCTGTCTCCTTCTCTCTCTCTACCCCTCCCCACTCACTCTCTGCCCCAACTTTCAAAATTAAATAAATAAACTTAAACAAAATTTTAAAAAAATGAATGACTGCTGAATCAAACAGTTCCTAGGAAAAGAATGTTCCCAAATCCCCACTGAGCAGACCCAGAGGTGAGCAGGTTTGAACGTCTGCAAGCCCCATGACACACACTGTCATCAAGTTCTTTCTCTGTCCACATCACAGGTTTCTTACTGGTTTTCAGTGAATCTGACACATAACGGAAAAATCTGACTCTTCTGGGCCACTGGAAAATCTCAGATGGTTTTACTCAGTTGTTTCTCCAAGCTCATTCACGCATATTTTCATGGGCTACCCTAAGCCTCTCTCCCTTGCAGAATATCAGAACTCACTTCTCATGGGTTAGGTCTGCCTCACCTTACTGTAACAACATTAAGAGAGATGAATTTTCCAAAATGAGGCTAGCCAGTGAACTGTGATACCAGAGCAATCCCATTACTTTCAGAGGCTTTGAGTCTGTTATAATCACTCAAGTGTAGCAATGCTGTACTTTCAAAGGGAAAGGACGTGGTCTTGGCTTGGTGGGAGGTTATTTTCTTCCAGACAGAACTTCCAACCTTGGACAGCATGTGTGTCAATGGCGGTAAGACCTTTAGGGAACTCATCAAGATCATTACAACAGCTACAAACATTTATTAAAATGGCTCAACGAAGTTGATACCAGTTATGTCCAGTTGCCTTCTGCGTGCGATAAAGGTTAAAATTAGTGTGGGTTTTTGTATCTAGACAGATAAATTCCCCGATTTTGATCCTATCTATGTTAGCTCTGCTGGGATGACATTCAACCTTTTTAATGTTAACATTCTTGTGAAGGAGTAAAAGAGAAAATTACTCAAAGTGAGAAAGAAGGCCTCACGGAACGCGCCTTTCCGAAAACAGGAGAACCCTGAAATGGTATAAATGCCTCCCTCAAATCCATGTAATTCTATGTTTTACTGTGTAACATATTGACCATCCAGGTGGATGAAATAGCTGCTCAGAGTCACACATATGTTGCTTCAATGTTTGGGCTCTAAAGAATTAGTTTTCCAAGTGAAGTTTTTGGTCCATGGGTGAGCTTTAAAATCTAGAGCCTTCTGGAAGGTCCAACAACCTACCAAAATTTTGCAATTCATTCTGTGCTGTTCATATGCAAATGGCACAAAATTCCACTGGATGTTCATAGCTATTAAGTGAGTTATGAAGAGCTACCTCTATGTGATATCAATAGACTAAAATTAGCATGCAAAGGGAGTTTCCCCTTAGACCTTCATCCCGCATGGTGCCAGGAAGTCTGGCTGCTACAGAAAGCTTAGCAATGCTGTGAGGTTCCCACCATTTAGGTTTGTAAGCAGATGGCTAGAATTCCCAGCGTTTCCTGGAAGTAAGCTTTGTTATTGGTGTATCATTAGTGTCTTATTGAGTTGTCCTTGGTTTTTAATTGCTATTAAATTTGTATTAATATTTTACTTCTGTGGATTGTTACCTTCTTGTGCAATGGCTTTGCTTTAATATTATTGACTGCTATTACTTAGGTGCCATTTGCCTCAGAGTCTTGGGGAGCCCTCCCTGGCCTGACAAAGCACAGGCCCACAGGTGTGGTATAGAAGCCCAAGCTTAGATTTATTAAGACACACTAGTGCCTGAAAATCTTCCAAGCACGTTAAATATCTGATTTACTTAACTGACAATACCACCTAAACTCTAAGCAATCTCATCTTTGTTCCTCAGACCCTTTGAACACTTTTAGATTAAATCTCTCCTTAAATTCATGCTATAATTTGAGATGGTTTACTTTTTTCCTCTCTGCATTTATTTTGAACAGCGTCAAATATAAGTTAATGGAATAGCACATATATATGGTATCCACTTAGATTAAACAGTTGTAAACATTTTGATACATTTCATGGACTGCCTGGGTGGCTCAGTCAGTTGAACGCTCAGTCAATTGAACGCTCAGTCAGTTGAATGCCTGACTCTTGATCTCAGCTCAGGTAATGGTCTCCTGGTTTGTGAGTTTGAGTCTTGCATCAGGTCCTGTGCTGACAGCTCGGAGCCTGGAGCCTATTTTGGATTCTATGTCACCCTCTTTCTCTGCCCCTCCCCCCCAAAGTAAATATAAGCATTAAAAATTTTTTTTTAAATTAGAATACTTCACTAGAAAGAGCAACATACCTAACTACAATGCCATCATGACATCTAAGAATATTAGAGTTTTGTTATATTATCTAACATCTAATATCTAATCCATATTTGAATTCTCCAGTTGCCCCCAAAATGTGTCTTATAAGTAGTTTTTTGAACTTGGACCCACCCAAGTTTCATAGGTTGCCTTGGATCTTTCTCTCCTTCATTCCGTTCTTTAATAAAACTGACTTTATAAAGACTTTGGCCAGCAGATTATAGATTATGCTTCTCTTTAGACTTGTTTTATTGCTTTCACAAGCTGTTGTTTATCTTTTTCTATCTCCTGTATTTTTTAAGGTAGAAATGAGATATAGAGGGCTGATTATAATTGTTTATGTTAGGCATTTTTTTCAAGTGTGTATTTCATTATGCATCGCATTAGAAATCTCATAATGTCAAGTGGTCTTTTGATTGGGAAAGCTGTTTGATTTGTTAATATTGTTAATGTGATAACTGCTGGGTATTCATTGTAGCAGTACATTTTTCTTTTTATAATTAATAAATACTCTCTAGGGTAACTGTATTTTGTTTCTATGGTGCCTGTAACAAATGATCACAAACAGAGTACCAAAACACAACACAAGTTTTGTTTACAGTTCTGTAGTTAGAAGTCCAATACGGATCTTACTGGACAAAAACCAGTGTGTGGATAAGGCTTCCCTTTGAGAGGTTTCCAGGGAGAATCTGCTTCCTTGAATCTCCCATCATCTAGAAGAAGAGCTGGTCAAGTTCCTCTCAAATCACACTTCTTATATCTTCTCTCTGCCTCCCTCTTCTACTTTTTTTTATTTTTATTTTTTAAAGGATTTTTAATGTTTCTTTATTTTTGAGAGAGTGAGAGAGAGAGATAGAGAGACAGAGAGAGAGGCAGAGTGTGAGCAGGGGAAGGGCAGAGAGAGAGGGAGACACAGAATCTCAAGCAGGCTGAGCTGTCAGCACAGCGCCCGAAGGAGCTCAAACGCATGAATCATGAGATCATGACCTGAGCCGAAGTCGGACACAACAGATTGAGCCACCCAGGTGCTCCCTGCCTGTTTTACTTTTAAGGACTCTGTGATCAAACTGGTACTACTCAGATAATCCAAGATACTCTATATATTATAGAGTCAGATGAATAGCAGCTTTAATTCTACCTGCAACCGTTATTCCCTCTTGCCATATAACCTAACATATTCACAGATTGCAGGGATTAGGACGTGGACACCTTTGGAGAGGCCATTATCTTTCTACATAGTAACACTTTGGTATGGTGCAAATAACTGATTCTCAAACAGCCTTTCACTTTATGGTTTTAACCTCCATTGGTAATCCTTGGTTATATCAGCAACTAAAGACACAAACATTGGGAGATCCAAATTGGTGATCTTCTAGCTCTATTATTCTTTCCACTGTTATTAGCCAGCATTGTTCTCCAAAGAAGAGTTGCACATTTCCTCTTTTTTTCTGTTCATATATTTTCATATTCCCTTTTAATGCCATGATGGGATCAGGTTTTTAATGTGCTGTAATTATAAAAATCATCATCATTTTCTTTTTGGTATACTAAATTTGGCAAGTAGGAGTTCCTTAAATCTGGCTTGTATGTCTTTTTAATGTATTTCCTTATTTTCTTTCTTAACCATGTATAGTCTCACCTTGCATTCTCTCTGAACAAAATCTGAAAATAGCTATTTCTCTGAGAGGACTCTTCCACATCTCCTGATTCAAAGACAGCAATGAAGATCTGAGTGTTGGATGTGTTCCCTGCTACTGAAATATCTTGTTTCTAGGATACAATAGACAGACAGACAGATACATACATAGATACACCCATAGATAAAAATAAAAACACAGTCATATATAAGCTATGAGTTCATGTCTCTATTTCCAATACAAATTTAATGTTATAGATGTTTACCTAATTAAAAAAAATTCTAACATTTTCCTTACACTGAAATTTCTGGATCGTACTCCTACAATATAGAAAAGAAGATTCAAAATTACAGTAAAGATTACTAGCCACAGTATTCTTTCTGTGTAAATTCAAGATTTGTTCACAGTTCTTTCTGCTATCAGAACCCATTTCACACATGCACAAAACATGTATGCTGAAGTAGGGTTCCAACGTTACTTGAAATCATTATTTTCTCTGTGTTCCATTGTCAGCTTCATTAAAAGTTAGATTCCTTTTCCTTATGTTTTAATCCATGCTCGGTTGAATAGTTCCCCTTTGACTTGTCATTTTTTGAATATGTAAATATTTGCATCATTAGGAGTCAAACCTATAAAAAATGTTATCACTCAAATTTCTCCTTTATCCCTAATGTCTCCACCCTATTCCCCACACACTCCCTTGTGAGAACATTCTAATTTGTTTCTGATTATCTTTCAAATGCTTCTCTTTGGAAAAATAGGTGCACACATATGTCTCTTGTTATTTCTTGCATTAAGAGTATGCTTTGTTTTTGCTTTTGTTCGTTCATCTAAAAAATATTTCCTGAAATCACAGAGTGGGTTATTTGGTCTTGACCATACACAGATGATACAGCCCCTCTGTGGGAGTTACCATTACTATTAGCATTTTGTAGATGCTGAGACGCATAGGAAAATGAGCAATTTGATGAAAGTCATTCAGTTTGTAGGTGGTAAAAGTCAGATATGGACCTAAGCACCTGGTTTCTGAATCCACTTTTAACCCCACTCTATACACAGCTGGCACATGTATGCATCTTTTTATCTTTTATCTTTTCCTGGAACAATGCCAGTAATGATACATTCTTTTCTTTTCCTTTTCTTTCTTCTCTTCCTTCTTTCCTTTCTTCCTTCCTTCTTTCTTTCCTCCTCCCTCCCTTCCTTCCTTCCTCTGTGTGTGTGTGTGTATTTTATTCTTGAATTTAAAATGTTGAGTCTGAAATGCCTAATTATTATTAGTTCATGAATGTAGTCCAACCATTTATTTTCTTTATTAGCACATACATTAGAGTGATAACCATTGATTTTCAGAGTTAGAAGAGAGCTTTGAAATAATCCAGTCCAATAATTCCTTTTCCTAGGATAAGACAGTTGAACGCAGAGGTGAAAAAGACTGACCCAATGTCAAATAGTTAGTGCCAGACACCTAGAGCTTGATCTGTTAAGTACCAATCTAAAGTTTTTTGTTTTTTGTTTTTTGTTTTACTATAATCAAAGTTTTGATTGGTAAAACATGGGCAGGCACAGATAACTCAAGTCTACAATAACGCAGAGCTCAAGAAAAATAGGTACCATTGCATTTTGTTTAAAGGCTTTGAGCAATTTATCTAATAATCCAAAATGTTATGGCCATTTTCTTCCTCTTATTTCAGCAGGAAACATTTGACTACTTTCCAAAGAGTGCAGAAATATCTACTCATCTCACGTGAAGAACTTAAGTATATTGGGTTGTTAGAAAGCACAGTACCAACCCGAAGGCTTAGCAGCTACATTTCAAAAAAAAAATAGAGCCAAGCTTGGATAAACTCCCAAGAGCATGGCTCTAAAGTGCTAGCCTGCCACAATTTGGAATGAAACACATTTTTGCACTGCTGTCGAATGTACACATTATGTTGCTTGTAGGTGCATTAGTATGTCTTTCTTCTAAGTACTTAAAAGGAAGTTTCCAACCACTCAGCCTCCCTCACCAGTGTCCCACGAGCAAGTGTTAACAGTGCAGTCACACGTATGGCTCACTGATGGGTGTCTTACATTTCCAGAATGGTAAGAAAGCAGTTGCTGGGAGAAAACAATCAAGAATTTGACAGCTGTTGTGAGACTGGGCTTTACTCGTAACACTGTGAGATGAAAATGAATATCAGGTCAAGCATTATTGTAGCATGAAACCTCTGGCTCAGTTCTGGATTATTTACCCAGCAGGTGATTTTCCTTTGGAAGGCTATCCTGCCTTGGTGGAAAGTCTGGTTGATGGGGCTTTCCTTCTTTGTGTTTTTCTTCTAATGAATTGCCTCCCTTTTTCTCTCAAATTTTCATTTGACAAAAGCCCCCCCCAAAAAACAATGAGGTAGGTCCAGTTCACCGTGGCTGCCATGTGAATGCACTATAGATTTACTTTCATGGTTCTATCTGTGATACACTTTTCAAATGTTTAAAACAATGTGACAAGGTCCTGGGAATAGGATCACATAGATATTACAAAAAGTCTTTGATTGAAAAGATATTTTGATGAGGCACAGTCTGATCTCGAAGGTGATAATATTGAGTGTATTCTCTGCCTCCCTTCCTTCTTTCCCTGACTTCCAATCATTCCCCTGACTTTTACCAGCCAAAGTGAGTTTCTAATGGTTGGTGGTTAGAGGCCTCTGATGTTCCACATGGCTCTTTTCTGATATCCATATGGATATCAGAGTCTTGGGTGCTTTATCAGAATATGACTATAGCTTAACCTGAGAAGCAGCTCTTTAGGTCCTTGATGAAATTGTCCAAAAACTAGGAGCCAAGGAAAGATGAGACTAGCCTCAATTCCTTGACTGATGAACTGATTTCATTAACTGTTGCTGGTTAGTTTCACTGTCAAGAATAAAATAAAAAACATCCATGTCATCTGGTTTTGGCAAACCACAAGGCCAAGTTCTGATGATATGAAAAGTCAAAAAGGAGGTGAAGCTGTACAGGAGCCATGACCAATCCCTTTGTAGAACATAATAATAGAACCAGACAAAGCAAGAACACCTTTGTATGACAGCAAAGATGATTGCCATCCTAAACACTAATGAGCAAGAGTCATAACCAATCACTCAGAGAACATAATGCCAGCAAATAAATTCTGTGTGATAGTAAATGTTGTTACAATCACACACCTGTAGAACTCTAAGCGGCCCAGTGAGCTTCAAAGATGAATAAACTTAGTTCAGAGAGGAGACACAGCATTCTTAGGATTCTAAATGTTTTTCAAATTGAGAACTTTGAAACATTGAGAGAAAAACCAAGTCCATTAAATTACGGTTTGTATTTCCAACTAAAACTCAACTCATTTCTTCTTTAATGCATATTTCCTGAGTATCCTCACATATATATTTATACAGAATAGATGCATATATATATTTTTTTTTGTAAGAAAAGTAATGACATAAAATAATTCTATCCTCCTACTTTATCCATTAATATATGGTTGAACAAATGCTTATATGGTTTATACCTTGTGCCAGACACTGTCCTATGTGTGTTATATAAATGGATTCCTAATCTTCACCACAACTTGAATATTATACACTATTATTATCCTTATTTTAGATCTGAAAAAGGCTGAGTCACAGGGAGGTTATAACCTTCCCAAGTCCACAGAGCCAGTAATACCTTTTTTCTAAGAGAATTTTGTCAAAATCTGATACAGAGAAAAATGCCTCAATTCTGACTTCTATCTCACAACATGATTTCTTCCTCTAAGCCTGAGGAAGAAGGTAGCCCTTCCTATCAAGCTACCAGTGCCCTGCTGGATGGATAGTTTCTAAATGCTTATGTTGAATGTGTAGCCTTGATTCATCATGGTAGATATTCTTATGAGTTTTTAGGTTTTCTAAAAAACAAGAAAGCAAATAAAACAGACTATCTGAAAAACTTGTTTGTGGCAGGAAGAGAAAAGCAAAACATCAGAGTTAATTGTAAGTAATTATCTCAAGGAGGACAAGTTTAAAGAATGGCTTATTCCCCTCTCTTTCTGAGTCATAAGTTTTATGGAATCACTGCACGCAATAACCCATTGGCTTTTTATTCTGAAGACCTCAACTCTCTATCGTCAAGTTAACCGAACCATGGAGAGTGCTGAACTCTGGTCTCAGACTTGGCACACACGCACACACACGCTCACACACCCACACCCCTTCCAATGTAGTATTAAGTCACCTCAGCTATTTGCGCACCAAAGAAACTTCAGACCATTCAATATCGAATACTTATTGAAGAACCAGAATTTTCATTCCATATTAATGACAATAATTAGTACGGCAGTCAGAATGGTGATAATATTGCCAACTGAGTGTATTCTATGTTCGGGGCACTGTGCTTTCTAGTTCCATAGCTTACCTCATTCACTTATAACCATCATTGTGTATCATGTATTTTGAGTGCATTAAACTAACGAGGAAATCAAAGCCAAAAGGGTCATTGAGCTTGCTCAAGTGACACAGCTAATACGTAGTAGGGCTGTGTTTGGTTCTCTAGGTCATCAGACTGGTATAGGCTATATCAAGGTCTTTAGACATTGGTTTGGCTTGATGTTATGTGTATCTCAAAAGGAGTATAAGCATGTTATCTGAGGACCTCACTTTGTGCTCTGTTGAATAGACTGATTTTTACCTTCATCTCTAAACATTATTACTCATTAGAATCTACAAATCCAAAGGAAGAAAACCACCTTTTCATGCTTATCCAATTTCTGCCTGATTGTATATATTCACCTCATTACGGTCAGGAGCCAGATTTTAAAGGCTGTAGCAGAACCAGTTGGATTTTGAGTCATGAAAGAAATTGTGTGCCTCACTCCTCATTTTGCTCAAGCCGTTTATTTTTATAAACCAACAACAGGATAATGCAAAGGAAGGATATCATTATTATAAAATTACTACTCCCCTGGTGATTAAAGACACTGGCAGTCTGTCAGTCCTTCTGCTCTCCCAGGGGGATGAGTATATGTCCCTGAAGGTGTTGGAAACAAACTGAGAGAAATCACACGTCCCTTTCCAAACTGGAACCACATGCTAATAGAGGAGGTTAATCTACGTGGCTTTTTAGCTAATCACCTTGCATGTGCCTGCTTGCACGGCTGCTAGCATTTTTGGTAGAACAGGCCAAGCTGTGAAGATACACCACCTCCCTCCGAGGTAGAAAGATCTGCAAAGCACAGACTATCAGACTTCCACTGTGAGATCTTAAAAAGATCAAAATGTGTCCTTTCCTTTCTGCGCTTGGAGTTGATTTCTAGAGGCAACTAGAAAACAACACAGAAGGTTTCCCCTGTACACTTGGCAGGGCTGGTTGCCAACTGAAATTACAAACACTCTTTGATAGCCTGTTGTTCACACCAACACCAGCATCAGGAATATTTACCAAGCATGAATCTTACCTGGCACTGGGGTGGTTTTACCACATACAAAGGAACTATTATCTTCTGAGAGTTGTTTTTTTCTTTTTCTCTTTTCTAGTTTCTTCCCAAGAATCAACACAGGGATGCCAAATCTTTTAGCGTGTGGATAAGAATATATTATTTATGTTTGCAGATGAGCTGGTCCCATCTCCCAAGCTTAAATGTAACAAAGACGCTGATGTGGGACAGTTACTTTCTCAGAAACTCTTCTTTGGAAAATCTAAGTAAGTTGACTATATCCAGGGACCTGAATCCATACTGATTCAGCATTTTACATGATGGCTTATATGTAAGTTTCAGAAACCAGTACTCACTCCAGAAGGTAGTGAGAAAAGTCATCTTCAAAGAGTACAGTTGAGGGGCACCTGGGTGGCTCAGTTGATTAAGCATCCGACTTCAGCTCAGGTCATGATCTAACGGTTTGTGGGTTTGAGCCCCACGTTGACAGCTCAGAGCCTGGATCCTGTTTCAGAGTCTCTCTCTCTGCTCCTCCTCCTCCTCTCAAAAATAAACATTAATTAAAAAAAACAGAATAGTTGAAATTGCGCATCCCTGAAGAGACTATACACAGACTTAATACCAACCTGTGAATTCCATGAATGACGCTACACATTGATTTGGCAGAAGGAACCCAAAAATTACAAGTCAGAAGGCCAAGAGTGCCCAGTCAAAACCAATAACAGAGCCATCTGAAACTTTCATCTGCCATGGGGACTAAGAAGTTACACACTTTGCCAACCCTATCTTGCCTTCATTGTAACAAGGGAGCATTGATTAATCACCAAAAGTGTGTGTAAGCATGTCACCTTTCAGTATATTTGGCGTGATCCTTTCTACATCACAGAAATCATGTCCATAAGTTCACAAGCCACTTTCTAATAATGAGGGAGGCAGATTCCTGGCCTTAATGCTCAGGCATCAATGCCATCTGCATTGTCATAGCCAAGTGCATGGAATGTTGGGCTCCTGATTCCATATTTATCACCATGCTACAGAGGTCACTGTCAATTTTGGAAATAATTAAACAGGGAGGATTATTTGCAAGCTATTCTTGGCAGAAAAAAAGCAAGCCACAGTGATCTTTGTTAGGGAGGTGGACCAGATACGTTGGGAGGGGGTAACAAAGCTGGGTCAGAGTGTATGTTGTTTCTGCAGAATTTTGGCAAGAAATGACAAGATATGGAATTAAGAGTATGTAACTATGTGGCAAGGCAGAGTTTGAGCAAAAACCTTGGAATAGATAGAAGGTTCTTAATTATGCCTGCTTAGTTATGCTTTTAGCCTTAACCCTTTGTTTCCCTGATCTAATTCACTAAGAAGATTCTGCCTCCAGAGACAAAGCTCTTCATAAAGTGAACATTAACCATCATTCTCTTCCAGGATAACATTGTCCCTTGATGCCCTGCCCTCTTGCCTTGAACTTAAGCTGAAGTGTGTTGGAAACTATGGCCCGAAGTTGCCAAAATGAAATAGAACTGGACCTTGCTCATTCTTTCTGGCTCAGGCTTTGGAAAGATGCCACCTTACTACTTACCTGGGCCACAGCATTTACATCATGACAGAGACCTTGTCACTGATGCTTATAATCCACAAAAAAAAGACAGAGTGTCAGTATCTTCCCCCAATACAACATCCAAATAACAATGACTTTCATGTGGGACCAAACCCTCAGAATATCAGGACCTGCTCAGAGCCATCTCTAATTGTTCCTATTTTTCATCTGGAGAGCTTGGCAGGTTCGTGACACTATAGCAAAAGTCTTCCCACTAGGACCTTGCCAATTTCAGCTTTAATTCCATCAGCAAACAACTTTGACTGTGTTGGGAAAATTCCATTAATCATTCATGTTCTGTGAAGAATGATACACAAAGGAGCTGACAGCATCGGGCAGCAAGTTTCCATTTGTTTGGTAATTAAGAACTCCAGGCCATCTAATGGTGCCAAGATGCAAATTCAATGCCCGGTTGGAGCCACCAGAATGAGCTGAAAGGAATTCACTTGCACTTATACCCCTAATGTCCAAGGATTTGATGGATCTTTTCCTCTCCTGTTAGGTGAGCAGCAAGCATATTGCTTGAAGCTAAAACGATACACTTTGAAAGGGCTTCTTTCAAGAAGATTCCAACTTTTTAAGACACATCCCTTTTAAACCTGTTTCTGAAATATGTTTTAATTATACAGATACATAAATGCCCATTTACCCTGAGTCAAGGTTTTAGATCATCCAAATAGAATGAATTGCACTTTGATTTAAAATCTGAATGGGGTTTTCTTTACATGTACAGCAACCCTATCATTGAGTAGAACAGGGATCCAAAAAACTTTAGCATTGAGAATCTTCCATGAAATAGGGTCTTTTTTTTTAAACCTGAGTTGTGGGTTCATACATCCATTTTGAAATAGCAGAGATAATTTGATCATTAAAATTTACCAGGACTTCAGCCAGGGTTAGGAGGGGCTGTGAAATTGATCCTCTCCTAGACCAGAGATTGCTAGTGCCTCTCTACTGGTTTCTCACATCATCAGAGAAACATAACCACAAGGTCATACTTGCAAGTCCAGATGGCATTCAAGTGGCCCAGGAATCCTGTCATCCTTTGCTACTCTTCTCTTCTCTTCTTCCTGTCATCAAAATGTCCACATGAAATGTCTGACTTCCTATTTCATTGGAAGCTGATGGGAGAGAGTGCACGTAGGTCCAGCTCACATGTGTATAGCAATAAAGGGAGACATTCTTGCCAATCCTTTCTGTGTTCTTTCCTATCAGTTACCTGGTCTTCGTGTGAGGCACTTTTAGTTTACACATGCTGAGAAAAAAAGTACAATCTCGGGACTTCTTTTAACAGATTTAACAAATCCGTTTCAACCTTAAGCTTCTATATATGGGGTTTCCAGTTGGTCTCCTGATTTTTCTTTATGTAAAATGTGTTCATCTATAAAGGAGGATGTACTGTAAAATATAGACTTCAAAATTGGGGACTGATAGTGGGCACTATTTTTTTAAAGTTCAAAACTATAAGGACATGCTAGTTCCTTAATATTCATGTATTTCTTAGAAGAGTGTAATAATCTGCCCTTCATTTAATATTTTTTCTCAGGGGCACCTGGGTTAAGTGTCCGACTTCAGTTCAGATCATGATTTCACAGCTTGGGAGTTTGAGCCCCGTGTCGGGCTCTGTGCTGACAGCTCAGAGCCTGGAGCCTGATCCAGATTCTGTGTCTTCCTCTCTCTCTGCTCCTCCCCTGCTCCCACTGTCTGTCTGTCTGTCTCTCTCTCTCTCTCTATCTCTCAAAAATAAATAAACATTAATAATATTTTAACTTAAAAAAAGTAACAGGAGAAAATAACATTGCCTTATGCTCTCATTTCCCTTGCACAATAAAAGGTGTTTGTAGAATGCGTGCTATTTCACGCTCCAGTTTAAATATTTTAAAGCATTTTTCTGTTTTCTTAAATACACAGGTTACATTGACTATGCATGTTTAAATTTCCATTTTGCCTTCAGAGATACAAAAAAAAGGTCACACAAATAACAAATTGTTGCATTTATGTGTCTCCAATATCACATTTGTGGTTTCTTTTTAGAATAAAATAAAGCAGTTCTGTGATATTTTAGCTCCAGGGGAAGTTTTCACATGTTCAACTCACACAAATTGATGATTTGTGTATGTACATTTTGGGAATGTTATGAGATAGTTAGAAATAGTAATGCTATTAAGTTGGAACAATGTGACTCAAGTTTTTCTCTGACATTCTAGATCTCTCAGCAGTGAGAGAAGGATGGGGGCTGGGAGGAGAACAAAGAAGGAGGAAGAAAACAGGGCTTTACACCCTCACAGCACCTTCACTGCCACAAAGAGAAAGCGTGGTCTTTTCTTCTTCCCCTCAGCCTCCTGTACCATGGCCTCAAAAATGTCATACCGTCACTTTTCAATCTTAGATCATAGTGTCCTATCTTTTCAGCTTTTTCTCACTCTATACTCCAAACCATTTTTCATCTTTACCAAGACTTCTAATAACTGATTTCTTAGAAATCTGTCCATCAGAACCTTCCTGAACTTTTCTTTCTGCATTCAACCTAGGATTCGATGGATAATCTTCCCCATAATATCACTGAACCAACATTATCCACTGTTGCACATTCTCCACCTTCTGATTCAGTTCGGGCTGGCTTCCTGGGTGTGGGACCAGTGCAGTCACAGAAGACTACATGCTTAGACAGTGGCCCCCTCACTTTGGTTTATTGCTCTCCAGTTGCCATCTTGAAATTCTAATAGTCTAGTGGAAACTAATTTGACAATAAACTATTTGCAAAAAAAAAAAAAAAAGAAAGAAAAAGAAAAGAAATTCTAGTAGTCTACCTTCACATTTGGGTTTTGTAGGCCAAGTCCAATGGGACAATGAAGCATGTGTCAGGTGCATGGAGGCTCAGCTCCTGTGTGGACCAACCTGCAGCTGCTTCCTCATCTCTCTGGTATATGGGCTCCCACCTGCCTGTTTGCAAACCCCTGCCCTTTACCCCCCAGTGGGTTCTGTAGGGAATGGCACATGTTCACTGCTCCCCAAGTCCTGGCATGGGGCCCTGAGTGTCTGCTCTCACTCTGCAGGTGTCCTGGAGCCAGAGGGAGCACCATGATATTAAATAGCTAATGAAAACTTCTACGACGGGAAACCAGAGAGACCATGGAAGAAAGGAAAATATTTTTCCTGATTTTGAACATAAGATTCCATATTTTCATTTTGCACCATGTCCTGCAAATTAGGTAGCCAGCCTTGGCCCCAGCCTTCCAATTTTTATCTTTCCCATACTTTCTATTCCTCTTCAGTACCATTATCATTACTGGTTGAACTGTGCTCCTGTCCACCAGTAAGTGAAAGTCCTCTTTCCCAGAACTTGTGAATGTGACCTTGGTTAGACATAAGATCTTTGCAGTTGTAATCAAGACGAGGTCATATTGGATTTGGATTGGCCTTGATTCCATGACTGGTATTCTTACTAGAAGAGGGGGATTTGGACACACAGGGAGAAGACCATGTGTAGACAAAGGTGGAGAATGGAGCAATGCATCTACAAGCCACGGAATGCCAAGGGCCATAGCAACCATCAGAAGCTAAGAAGAAGTAAAGAAAAATTCAGAGCCCTCCCCTAGAAGTTTTGCAGAGAGCATGGCCATGTGAACATTGAGTTCAGAGTTCCAGCCTCCAGAGCTATAAAATAATTAATTTTTGTTGTTTTAAGCCACCTGGTTTGTGGTACTTTGTTACAGCAGGCTTAGGAAACTAACATAATCACTCACTCCTTCCTAACATTTTTTACTTCTTTGGCTTCTGTGTTAGTCTTTATCCTCTATATGCCTCTCTGATGGCTTTTTTAGTTCTCGTTCCATGTTTGCCTCTGTGAAGCAGCAAGGTTCTCATTTGCCCACTTCTGTTCTCTCTCTCTTTCTCTCAAATCTCTTTTGAGGCCATCCATGCCCACTTCAAACTTTTTGCCCACTTTAGTCTTAAATATCTTCCAAGACTCAAAGCGGGTTCTCAAATTCTCCAGTATTCCTCATATCCTCAGCCTTGGGCAAGAGTCTCCTCTGGGCTTTATGTCATCCTATGTAGATATCCCCCATCACTTACCATTTTAAAATGGCACATAGTCTAATTATGTACCTCTCTTCTTGAATACATGGTATGGTTTGTAGAAATCTAAGACCACCCCCAATATTCCTGCCCCATAAGATACATATCTTGTATTATTGCCTCTGTTTAAGTATGGTGAAACTATTGAATATGGTGGCTTATCATTCCTGTGATTATGTTACCTTGCATAACAGGAGGCATTTAGTGAATACAAACAAGGTCACTATTGAGTTTGGTGTGAGTTAATCAATAAGGAGATCATCTGCTGAGGCTGACCTCACCACTTGAACCTTTAAAAGGGGCCTTTATGGAAGTGGCAGAGATTTGACAGGAGTAATTGAGATTCTCCTCCATTCTTGGCTCTGAAAATGAAGACATTCTTATGGCAAGGACTTGAAAGTGACTTCAAGAAACTGGGAGCTTTCCCCGGTCAACAGCTAGCAAAATAGAGGACTTCAGTCCTACAGCCACAGGAGATGAGTTCTGGAAGCAGCTAGTGAGCTGAAAAGAGACCCCTAGACCTGGATATGAAGGGCAGCTCCCGCTGGTACTTGGATGATGACTGTGTGAGACGCTGCGCAAAGGACCCTGTTGACTTGTCCCTGAATTTATGACCTATAGCAATGTAAGCTGCTATTCTTATAGTAATTTTTCAATGACAGTAGAAAACTAACACATGAGAAGCTCTTCAATGTCAGGATCTAAGTTTTCCTCATATGTGTATCCAAGTTTTTTTCTCCATCCCCAAAGCCTCCTAAGTGTTTAATGATTAGTCCCTTGTCCCTTCTTTCACTTCCTTATTTATTCAAGGAAGGTAATACTGATTCTTCACTTTGTAAGCAATGTTTATTTATTTTGAGAAAGAGAGAGAGAGGCAGAGAGAGTGGGAGAGCAAGAATCTCAAGCAAGCTCCATGCTGTCAGTGCAGAGCCTGATGTAGGGCTTGATCCCACAAACTGTGAGATCATGTCCTGAGCTGAAATCAAGAATCAGATGCCTAACTGATGGAGCCACCCAGGTGCCTCTGATATTTCATTTTTTAAATGCTATTATAAATAGTATTGTTGTTATTATTATTATTATTATTATATTGTTTTTATAAACTTTACCTCAAGGGGCCAAACAGAAATGTTCTTCTCCTCCTGTTCCCTCATACTCCACTCTCCAAACCTGTCCTAACACATGAATAAGGTTTCTTTTCCACATTCCCCTACACCCTTCAAGGTGAAGCTTCTGCTCTCTTCTCAGAAAAACTGACCATGGCTTCCAGAAGCCTATATCTCAGGAAATTGTTATTCATAAAGTGCTTTGAAATCTTCAGCAAATGGGATACAAAGAGTAAAGTGTCCGCTGATGTACACATATTGAAAACATATGGCTATGCTATAAACCTAAATATCTCAGACTCACAAATAATGCACAAGGCAGCATTTAATTTCCTGGTGGAAAGGCTTTCCATTATTTTCTTCCTCAAACCCCCAGTTCTGTCAAGGTAAAGAATAAACACAATTTTCCTAGACAAGCAAAATATAGAAAGCCAAAGCCATTATTCTAGGCCATTTGGAATCACAGTGTAGATAAATGTATAAACTTACAGGACCTTTGGAATAATGATGAACTGTGGTTAACAATTGATGTTTCTGACTATTAGAAAAATAACTTGGTATAGTAAAGGACCAAGCTTATGGCAGATTTGCGTAGTAAATCTTGTCAAAGAAATTTGTTAGGGTTTTTTTTAGATTTTAGTAAAATATACATAACATAAAATTTTCATTTTAAGCATTTTTAAGCATACAGTTCAAGAAGTAGTATGTTCACACTGTCATGCAATCAATCTCTAGAACTTTTTCATCTTGCAAAACTGAAACTCTATACCTATTAAACAACTCCTCATTCCCCTTCTGCTCAACCCCTGGCAGTCACCATTCTAATTTCTAGTTCTTAAATTCATCTATTCTTGATACCTTATTTAAGTGGACGATACAGTACTTGTTTTCTTCCTTTCTTTGTTTTTTTAAAGCCATTTATTCATTGATGGGCCCTTGGATCGCTTTCATCTCTTGACTATTGTAAATAACCCTGCTATGAACATGGATGTATCTCTTTGGGATGCTACACTCAATTCTTTGGGGGTATACACACAAAAATGAGATTACTGGATCATATGGTAATTCTATTTTAAATGTTTTGGGGAAGTGCCATATTGTTTTTCATAGTGGCTGCACCATTTTATATTCTCACTACATTTGTCAGCTTTGGCTGCTGTAACAAATACTATCCACTAAGTGGTTTAAACAATAGAAATTTATTTTCTTGCAGTTCTAAAGTCCAGGATAAATATGCTAGCTCATCTGGTTTCTGCTGAGAGCTCTCTTTCTGGCTTATAGAAGATGGTTGGCTTCTCTCTGTTTCTTCACATGGTGGGAAGTGAGGGAGACAGAAAGATAGAGAGAGATTCTCCTCTTATAAAACTATCAATTCTATTGGATTTGGGCCTACCCTTAAGACCTCATTTAACATAATTAACCCCCAAAAGCCCTGTTTTCAAATGCAGTCATCATACAAATTGGAGGGAAGCACAGTTTAGTCCATAGCACCTACCAGTTGTTCATTCTGGTTCTCAGACTTGACACACATTTTGTAACAATTCTACATTACACAGAGTGCTAAGTGGCAGATGGACAAAAATTTGGAAAGGCACCATTGGTATACCAGGTGCTCATGTCATATAATAGATATTTGGTACTCGTCACACACTTTAGGCAACTACATAAAATAAAATGTCTAATGATCTATTTAGGAAGAACAATTAATTTAAAGAAATAGTACTCTCACATATAATGAAGAAAGGAGGAAAGAAGAATCATCTTAACTATGGAAAAGATTTTGGTTTGAAAATTACGGCTTCCTCAACTATCATTTGTTTGCATATAATTTTGTTTTCCTCTCTCTTCACTTTTACTAAATGAGAAAATATGTCACACTTCTAGTTTTTCAACAATGGCAGCAAATATTTGGTTGTTTCTATCACATAATTCTGGATATTTATTTGTTTAAGTTTATTTAGTTATTTTGAGAGAGAGAGAGTGGCAGATGGGCAGAGAGTGGGAAAGAGAGAGAATCCCAAGCAAGCCCCTCATCATCAGTGGAGAGCCTGATGCTGGGCTCAAACCCATGAACTGTGAGATCATGACCTAAGCCAAAATCAAGAGTCAGATGCTTAACCAACTGAGCCACCCCAGTGCCCTCAGATAATTCTCAGATATTTAGATCTAATCTGTGCTTCAAATTATGAAGATCTTTCTCACTAACCATTCCCTTCAGCACTCTTTCAGATGTCACATCCAATCTTGACTGACATTCAAAAGCTGGAATGGGAGATGGCTGGTTGCACTCAGCTCTGGAAAATATGTCTTCATATGTGCTGCAGAATTTGAGGATA
This sequence comes from Hyaena hyaena, assembly GCF_003009895.1. NCBI lineage: Eukaryota > Metazoa > Chordata > Mammalia > Carnivora > Hyaenidae > Hyaena > Hyaena hyaena. Next base: position 2,083,161 of record NW_024080939.1, read on the forward strand.
TTTTTTAATGTTTATTGTTTTCAGAGGCGGAGAAAGGCAGAGAGGGAGACAGAAGATCTGAAGCAAGTTCTAAGCCAACACAGGACTCAAACTCATGAACCGTGAGATCACGATGTGAGCCAAAGTTGGTCGCTTAACTGATTGAGTCACCCAGGCACTCCTGAAGATATTTTCATTTAATATCCCCAATATATCCCCCATATATTCAGTTCATTTTTCTCAAAAGTGGAGAATATCAACTTCCTGGAGAAATTTTTACATTTTATTTTCATTTGCAAAACTAATGATCATGGCTACCAAACTTTGTAACCATGTATGTTCATGGATGTTAACTAGACTTATCATGGTGTTCACTTTGCAATATACACAAATATTGAATCATTATGCTGTACATCTGCAACGAATATCCTATGTGTCAATCATACCTCCATAAAAAGATTAATACTTGTTTTATACTCTTTACATGTGTCCATGACAATGATTAAGTTAAGTTATATAAGATATATTTTTAGAATTAATAATCATGTTATTAGTATCTACTATTTAGGTTCAGGGGATTCAAAACTATAAATAACTAAGATGTCTCACTTGAACACATCACTTGATATCATATAAAGAGGCTCTTCAGACTTTATTAATGTCATAAAATAGTATTTTCTTACATGATCTTTCAATTTCTTAATTAATAAAACCAGATAAAAAAATTTTCATTTGCACAGATATAATATTTTTTCCTTTGGAAAATTAAATTCTAGGCCTCATTGAAAATGTCTTCTTCAGGATGTTGAAGAGACCTGCAGTCACCTCAATATTATTATAGTACATTATTTTTTGGTAGTACTTTGACCACTGACTCCAGGTTGGAGTCAAATTGTTGTTGGCCAGCTTTTCTCTATTGCCACATCATGTACGTTATTCTCATAGCAAGGGCCTTTACTACTGCACACTTCAAGGTAATGTGTGATTTTAGTTCCAATGTGACTTTTCTAATCTTCATTTCTTGTAAAATGATCAATAATTAATTAAATTCTCACAACTGGAGCACAGATTTTCAATGATAAACACAATTTTATCAAACGGCCTTCCTTCGTGTATGTACTGTAGGTAACAGGGTATTAAAAAGGGATTCTTTGTGTCTCTGCTTTTGTTGAGAGCCCCTCGTCCCTTCCCCCAACAACATCTGCCAAACCTACATTCAAAAACAAAACAAAACAAAACAAAAGGTATGGGTCTATCTTTTCAGAATTTGCAAAAGGTGTGTTTAAAAACTGGTTTTGCAGGGGCGCCTGGGTGGCTCAGTCGGTTGAGCATCGAACTTCAGCTCAGGTCATGATCTTGCAGTTCGTGGGTTTGAGCCCCATGTCGGGCTCTGTGCTGACATCTCAGAGCCTGGAGCCTTCTTCGAATTCTGTGTCTTCCTCCCTTTCTGCCCCTCCCCTGCTTGCACTCTGACTCTCTCTGTCTCTCCAAAATAAATAAACGTTCAAAAAAAAAATTTTTTTTAAACTGGTTTTGCAATCCTCCCCATCGCCCATTTCCAGATTATAAGACCCAAGTCTAGGGGCACCTGGGTAGCTCAGCTGGTTAAGTGCCTGACTCTTGATTTCGGCTCAGGTCATAATCTCACTTGAGGTCTCACGTGAGTTCAAGCCCCACATTGGACTCTGTGCTGACAGTGGGAAAACTGCTTGGGCTTTTCTCACTCTATCCCTCTTTCTCTGCCCTTTCCCTGTTCGTTCTCTCTCTCTCAAAATAAATGAATAAATATTAAAACATTGTAAATAAGTAAATAAATAAATAAAACCCAAGTCTAGGAAATCAGCTTAGTGTGTTGAATATTGGAGAATTTCTTTGGGGAAACTCTTAAAATGTTGTAGCCTTTCACTCACCCCTTTTTATAAAGGACGGGAGGTTAGGGTATGCTTCTCTGTTATCTCAAGCCTGGTGGCACAGCCTTCAAGGCAGTCACTTTGGAGAATTTGATGTGTGATTCTTTGAGTTCAGGGGAAGAGACAGGGTACAGTTCACTAGATCTAAAAGTATGAGGCTGTGTGGAGTATTAATCAAGCAGATAATCTGAAGGGGAAAGGGTGTGGTTACCAACCAGAGGAGAAAGAAGGGAGAATGTTCCACATTAGGAATTGACTATATTTACACTCATGAAGTCAGGATGAAAGAGGATTTCTCACAGACTACATAGGTGCCGTGTTGGGCAGAGAGGGAGCCTGGAGGCATTTTAATTCTTCCCAGAAGAATTGCCTGGAGGAAGTAGTGAACCAACATAGTGTGAAACTCAGGATAGCCAACAGGTATCTGTCATATTCGATTGTGTGGATATACCACAGTTAGTTTAACCATTCAGTCACTGAAAAACAATCCGGACTGTTTCCAGTTTTGGGGCTATTGCAAATTAAACTGCCACAAACATGTCTGTATGGGTTTAAGTGTGAACATAAGTTTATATGTGTGGTGTAAATACTGAGGATTGCAATTGTTGGGTTGTATGTTAATTTCATGTTTGATATTTTTTAAAGAAACTATCAAACTGTTTTCCCAAGTAGTTGTAGAATTCTACGTTATCACCAGCAATGTAGAAGTAATCCAATTTCTCTGCATCATTGTCAGTATTTAATGTTGGTCCCTTTTTTTTCTTTTTAGTTTAGTCATTCTGATATGTGTGTGGTATATTCCAGTGTAATTTAGAGTTGAACTTCCCTAAAGACTAATGTTCAATTATTTTTTTCAAGCACTTATTTATTTTCTATATAACCTCTTCGGTGGTTATATAGAAATGTCTCTTCACATTTTTTCCCCATTTTCTAGATGATGATGATGTTTGCTATGATTAATCTTTTGAGTTTTGATAGTACTTTATATATTCTAGATATAAGGCATGCATTGGTTGCAAATATTTTCTCCTGGTCTGAAATTCATCTTTTCAATTCTCTTAACAAGGTGTTTTGCAGAGCAAAATTAATTTTGATGGGGCCCAATTTATCATTTGTTTTCTTTTCTGGATCACACTTTTGATCCCAAGTCTAAGAACTCTCCAAAGACCTAAATACTGAATATTTTCTTCTTTCCCACCCCCTCCAAGTTATATATGCTTACATTTTACTTTCAGATCCTTGATCCATTTTGAATTAATTTTTGTACAATATATGAGCTTTAGACAGAAGTTCATTTCTGTTTTTGTTTTTGGCTCTGGGCCTAATCGCCCCAGAACTATTTGTTGAAAGGGCTATCTTCCTCCCACTGAATTGCTTTTCCACCTTTGCCGAAAGTTAATTAGGCATATATGGGTGTCTAATTTCAGGTTCTCCATCCTGTAACATTGATCTATATGACTTCCATAAGTACTAGATGGTCTCAATTTCTGAAGCTATATAATATGTCTTGAAATTGTGCAGACTGAATCTTCCCACATCTTCTTGGCCATTTTAGTTCCCTTTATTTCCATGTAAATTTTTAAATAACCTTATCTTCCTAAAAAATTTTTGATGGAATTTTGTTATGAATGGTGTATATCAATTTGTATATCAACTTGGGGAGAAATGAAATCTTTACTGTGTTGAGTTTTCTAATCAATAATCATGCAGTGTTGGGGCGCCTGAGTGGCTCAGTCAGTTAAGTGTCCAACATCGGCTCAGGTCATAATCTCATGGTTCGTGGCTTCGAGCCCTGCATCAGACTCTGTGCTGACAGCTAGTTCAGAGCCTGGAACCTGCTTCAGATTCTGTATCTCCCTCTCTCTGACTCTCTCCTGCTCATGCTGTATCTGTCTCTCAGAAAAAAAAAATTTTTTTTAAATCATGCAATGTCTTCATTTATTTATTCATTGCCCCCCCCCCCCAGATTTGGTGGTTTTCAGCATAGATGTCCTATACATGTTTTGTTAGAATTTTTACCTATTTGATTTGTTAAGATGTTATAAATGGTATTATGCTGTTAATTTTAGTATCAATATGTTTGTTATTAGTATATACAAATTCTAGTGTGTATGTGTGTGTGTGTGTGTGTGTGTGTGGCATATAAAATGAATTTTTGTATGTCCATGTGTGTCCTACAGCCCCAGTGAATGAACTTAATAGTTACAGGAGGGTTTTTTTTATTTTAATTTTTGGTAGATCTTCTGGATTTTTCTGTGTAAGCAAATCATTCAGTCTGCAAACAGGAACAGTTTTATATTCCCCTTCCAATCTGTATGTCTTTATATTTCCTTCTTACCTTACAGAGCTGGCTAGAACTCCCAGCACTGTGCTGTGTAAATGTGATAAAAGTGACCATCCTTGTCTTTCTCCTGATCTTAGGGAGAAAGTATTCAGTCTTCTATCATTAAGTATAATGTTAGCTGTAGATTTTTTACATGATTTTTTATCAGGTTGAAAAATTTCACTTCTATTTCTTTTTATCTGAAAGGTGTTTTTTTTTTTTTTTAATTATGAGTATGTGTTGAATTTTGTCAAATACTTTGTTTCTTCTTCTTTGCATTAGTTGTTAACTGTTTTCCTTTGGATTACCAAAATGGTAGATTGCACTGATTATTACCAGAATATTGAGCCATTCTCCATCCCTGGAAAAAATCTTACCTGGTCATGGGATACTTCTAAATATATATATATATATATGTGTGTGTGTGTGTGTGTGTGTGTGTGTGTGTGTATTTGAATTCTATCTAGTAATATTTTGCTCAGATTTTCTTTTGTCTATAGTCATGAGGGGTATTTATCTATAGTTTCCTTCTTTTTTCTTTCTTGTTTTCTTTCTTTTTTTTTCTTTTTGGTACTATCTTTTTCAAGATTTGGTATCAAGGTAATACTAACTTCATAAAAATTTCAGAAATGTCCTGTCCTCTTTTATTTTTTGGAAGACGTGTAGAGTTGATATTAATTCTTTCAATATTTGGTAGAATTCTGCAGTGAAACTATCTGCATCTGTATGTTTCTTCTTTGAGAGTTATCTAATGATGAATTTATTTCCTTAACAATTCTGGAGCTATTCAAATTATCTATTATATATTTATGACTCATGGTAGTTTGTGGTTTTCTGGGCTCACCTTATTTTGTCCACATTGTCAAGTTTACGTGTAAAATTGTTCATGATACCTCTTATAATTTTTATTATTATTTCTACCTCTTATTATTCTTGTTATTCATGTCTGCAGGATCTGTAGTGATATTTCCTGTTTCATTCTTGACATTGGTCATTTTCATCATGTCATTACATCATATTAGAAGGTTTGTCAATTTTACTGAATTTTTCAAAGAATTTGCTCTTTGTTATACTGATTTTCTCAGTTACTTTTCTATTTTTAATTTCACTGATTTCTGTTCTTCTGTGTTCATTACCTTCTTCTTTCTATTTTCTTTGGATTTATTTTACTTTCCTTTTTAAAAGTTCTTTATGTGGGAAATTAGAGTCTTACTTGGAGATTTTTCCTTTTTTCTAATATGCCTTAGGAGCTGTAATTTTCCTTTCAGTGCATTATTTGCGTCCCACTGATTTTAATGTGTGGCGTTTTCATTTTCATTCAAGTTCATTGTAGTTTTAATTCCCTTGAGACTTCTTTGATTCATGCATTATTTAGAAGTAGCCTTCAAGTATTTGGAGATTTTCCTATTTCTTTTATTGATTTCTAGTCTGATATCACTGTGGTGTGATGACATCACACTTGTATGATTACAATACTGTTAAATTTGTTGAGGCTTATATATAGCAAAGGATATGGTTTATCTTGTTACATATCCTGTGAGCACTTGAAAAAAAATGTATACTGTGCTGTTTCATGGACTGATCTATAAATGTTACTAGGATCCTGTTGGTTTACAGTGTTATTTATTTCGATATCATGGATTTCCTGTTTATATATCCCATCATTTTTAAAATAGATTTGTTGAATTTGTCTGTCTTTTTGGTTCTATCATTTTTTTGTTTCATATAATCTGTAGATTTGCTATTTATTTTTTAATTTTTTAATGGTTTTTATTTATTTCTGAGAAAAAAAGAGAGACAGTGTGAGCAGAGGAGGATCAGAGAGAGAGGGAGACACAGAATCTGAAGCAGGCTCCAGGCTCTGAGCTAGCTGTCAGCACAAAGCCCCATGCGGGGCTCGAACCCACAAACCATGAGATCATGACCTGAACCAAAGTCAGATGCTTAACCAATTGAGCCACCCAGGCACCCTGTAGATTTGCCATTTAGAATTGCTATATCTTCCTTATTTTATTGATCCTTTTATCATTATATAATATTCTTCTCTCTATCTGATAAATTTCTGTTTTGAAATTTCTGTTATCTTATATTAATATAACCACTACTGCCTCACTGTAATTGATGTATCTTTTTCTTTCCTTTCCTTTCAAACTATCAATGCTATAGGTTGCTTATAGATGGAATCTAGTTGAATCGTATTTTTTGACCCATTCTGCAAATCTCTTTAACTGGACCACTTACATTTAATGTAATTACTGATATTATTGAGTTAGCTCTGACATTTTGTTTTTTGTTTTCCACTCTTTGTTTTTTATCTGTTTTGTTTTTCCTATATTCTGGTGGGTTACTTGAATATATTTAGAATTCCATTTTGATTTATATGTAGTGTTTTGAACATATCTCTTTTACAATGATTTTACTATTTTCTCAAGGTATTACATTATATATACATAACCCATCACAATCTACTAGTGTAGGCATTTTACCAATTTGGGTGAAGTTTAGAAATCTTACCCACCTTGACTTTTTTACCTTCTCCCATTTATAATATAATTGTCTTAAATACTTTCTCCACATACAATAAGGGAGTTAAAAAGAATTTAGAAAACTGGGGTGCCTGGTTGGCTCAGTTGGTAAAGCATGTGGCTCTAGATCTCAGGGTTGTGAATTAAAGCTCCATGTTGGGGATACAGCTTATTTAAAAATAACAATAATAAAGAAAAGTTAGAAAACTCAAGTGGAAAAGAAAATCCTACCGGACTTACTCATATTCTTTTTTATGTTCTTTATTCCTTCTTAATATTTTAAGATTCCTTTTTAATTGTTTCCTTTATACTTAGAAAAATTCTTTTAGCTATTCTTTTAGACTAGGTCTGCTGATAACAAATTCTCTTAGTATTCCTTTGTCTGAAAATGCCTTAATTTTCTCTTCATTATGAAAGATACTTTTCCTAGGTATATAATTCTAAATTGCTCTTCTTTTCTTTCAGTGCTTGAAAAACATTGTGCCCTGTCTTTCTGGCTTTTATCATTTCTGATGAAAACTCCAATATTATTCAAATTTTTTCTCCATATAAGCAAGATGTTGCTTTTTCCCCCTACTGTCTTCAAGATTCTTTTTCTTTAGTTTCAGAAATTTAATAATGATCAGTATTAGCATGGATTTTTTTTTTTGAGTCATCTTGTTTATGATTTCCTCAGTTTCATGAATCTATAACATTATGTATTGCTAAATTTGGAAATTTTTTAATCAATATTTCTTTGACAATTTTTTTTAATGCTTTGCTGTCTTTTCCCTCTCCTTCTGAAACTCCAATGACACAAATGTTAGATCTTCTATCATGGACATACAGATTCTTGACATTTTGTTCCTTTAAAATTTTTTTTCCTTCATTTTTTTTTATTTATATCTTCTGTCTTCTGTTCATATAGGGCAATCTCTATTGTTCTGTCTTTTCATTCGCTTTCTTTCCTGTATCTATTATATTCTGCAGCTGAGCCTATCCACTGAACTTTTAATTGTATTTTTCTGTTTAAAAATTTTCAAATCTAAAATCCCTAATATGGGGTTCTTCTTTATATCTTCTATGTCTTTGTTGGATTTCTTTTTTCCCCCTTAGGGTCTTCTATTTGTTTTCCTTTGCTTCAAGCATGTTTATGTGCTTGCTCATTGTGTTGCAGAATTTTTTACCACTATACTGGATTCTTTGTCTCTGCTTCAAACTAAGAAGAGGTGGGCACAAAATGAGCACCAATCAAATGTTCACTTGAAGGTTAGAAAGGAAGAATAGAAGGAAAGCTCTCTTTACAGAGAGGGGGGATTCAAAAGTGAATGCTCAAGAACTATAGGCAAGGATCTTTGTCTATAAGGTTCTGGTCAGCCCTCTCCCTTCCTTTACCCCTTGTTTCCTCTCTCAATTTCTACCTTTATTGGCTTGATAGCTCTAGGTGTTGAGTTATCTGTTCCTGATTGTCTTGTTTCCGTTGTATGAGAGGTGGTCTATGGCCATACTTAGGTCTTTTGTCAAATTCCTGAGGGGAAACCTGAGGGAGAGTAAGTGGGGATCCTTATGCCTGAAAAGGTTTGCTGTTTAGACACTCCCAGCATTGTTCCAAAATATGTGTTTTCCCCCACCCAGGGACCTCAGGCTCTAATTTTTCCCTCTCTGCTTACTGACTCCTATCTTCTTCTATAGTAATTGAAGCATTTTTAGTGGTTTCTTGAAGATCTGTGTTAGATAGTTCTAAGATCTCTGTGATTTCATTGTTGGCATCGATCAGCTGTCTTTTTTTTCACTAAGTTTGAGATCTCCCTGATTGTAGAATGAGAGATTATCACATACGTAAATTCAGGAGGTCCTTCAGACCACCCACAAGTTCAACAATTCACCAGAAAGATTCACAAAATTGAGCAATGACCATTTCCATGGGCTCACAGCAGTTTACAATTAAGATTTATTTATTTATTTTGTTTTTCATTATTGTTTACAAGGAAAGGATATAGATTAAAAACAGTAACAGGAAAAAGTGTATAGGGCAGGGTCCCTGAGAGACAAGTCATGAAGCTTCCAATTATCTTCTCCCAGTGGAGTTGTGTATACAGCTCTTATTTCTCCCAGCAATGATGTGTGGCAATGCATGGAGTTATGGAAAATTTGCCAGAAACCAAAGTTTTCACAGGGTATTGATTAGGTAGATATGCTGGCTGGCCATATGGCTGATCTTGGCCTTGAGCTCTTTCAGAAATTAAGATGATACCACGTGGTCCAATGCCCTGTTACAAATCACATTGTTAGCATAGACTATTCTGCACCATCCAAATCTTCCATGTAAACAAAAACATTCTAATCAAGCAGGACATTCTAAGGGCCAAAAGGCTGTCTATCAAGGGCCAGAGGCAAAAACCAAAACTTTCTTGGGGCAAGGCTAATCCTTTACATCATAGCACAATAACTAGACATTTCTACTATGCTAGAAGAGGCTGGATCTTTCTTAAATCTCTGCTTTAGGTGGCTTTCTTTGGCACTGCTCCAGCAGGGGAAAGGGAAGTGCTGTCCTATTATTGCCAGGCAGAGCTAGACGTTCAGATTCACCTCTCAACTTCCATTGATATCCTAGGGGGGAAGTCTTTGTTACTCTCTAGTGGTGTTGGTAAGTCTAGCTCTCCACATGGTCTCCACTGACCCAGTAGTGATGACCTTGTTATCTCTGAGTAATGATGAAAATCTTGACTCTCCACTAGGCTTCCTCTAACATCACCACAACAGAGTGAGGGAAGAGGGTGCCTCACTGTTCCTTGAATGGGGATAGAATTCCAGGAACTCTGAATATTCTCACTAATGCCGTGGTAGGGGACATTGCTACCAAGTGATGGGGATGAAAATCCTAGCTCCTTACTCAGGCTTCTTCTTTGACATCAATTCTGTAAGAGAGTTGACCACCTCATTAGAGCTTTAGAGGTACCGGTTGGCCTTTGCTGGCATAGGTGAGTATGAAGCCATACAATTTTTGTAATATTCGGCTGAAGTAAAATGGTTGTTGTCTACATGATTTTTTTTCTGTCTTTTTCTAGGATGTCCCTCTTTTCTGTTCTTCAGCTAGAGAGAGATAAGGTTTTCATGGGAAAATTTTTTTTTCTGAGACTTTGGTATTTCTGGATTGCTGTTAAAGAGTTAACAGCAAGGCAAAAAGCAAACTCAGCAAACTTGCCATTGTGCTATTCCTTAAGTCTTAAGGTTCCTAGCCCATCTATCTTTTCCTTTTATTTTTCAGAAAATTCTTATTTTTCTTTTATCAAAATATCCGGGGATTTTAGTTGCACTTAGTGGGGGAACCAGAAAGAAGGTACATCTACTAGATCTTCTGTTAAGTGGGAAACTTTCAGGACATAATTTGAAACTGAAAAGTGGTGAAGGATATTCTGACGGACAGAAAGCAAGCCATAAAACACGTAAAAAGTGCTCCTTTGTGCAACTGATGACAATCAGGATAAATAATGTATTGCTCAAATGAAAAAGGAAAATCTTCAAAGGGTGTGATGAGAATATTGTCTCAAACACTGGATGTCTTCTGGTCTGCTGATAATTTTGGAGAAAGCTCAGCACTTATTTCAGAATGTAAAGATGAGTCCAGTGAAAGTTGTACAGGTTCAAAGCCCTTTTCAATAGGAAAGTGCTTTGATAAAAGCACCAATTGGGGAAGCAGTAGCTATCAAGGCATTCCTGATAAGGACGGTGGGATTCACTTAAGGAGGGGGTTGCGGGCTTCAGTGGCTTTCCACTGTTCACAAAATTGGTCTGTTTTATAAAACACAGGCTCATAGAAATATACTAGAAGAAAAACAACATGCCCAGTGAATCAATCAGAGTTCTGTCAGAAACACAAAGTGGCCTATGTATTCCAAGCAGGAAGGGATTAAATAGATGGAAGTAGTTACTTACAAACCCATTAGAAAGTCTAAGGGAACAAATTTCAAGGAAAACTCTGTTGGACTTTAGGACTCATAGGTAGTGGGAATTACAGGAGATGGTCACCACTGATTTCAGCACCCAGCTGCACTCAAGTGGGTAATTAGCAGGAGAATTTCTGGAAACCACCAACAATTCCTCACACTTGCCACTTTCTGCCAATGTCCCATACCTGTTAGAGAAGCTGTTGTTAGAGAACCCCATAGATTTCTGTTTCACTTACTCATTCCAAATCTTTTCGGAAAGATATAGATGATAGATAGATAAATAGATAGATAGATTTATGTGTGTGTATATATATATTTATATATATTATATATATAGTTTAAGACTATATATATTATATATAAATGTATATATGTATATACATATGTATATATATTAAGAATATATATTTCATAAATATAAATGTATATATGAGAATATATATTTTTTCTTTTTTTTTTTTTAAGACTGAAACCAGGACTGCTTTCACAGATTCTGGGAAATGTAGTTCCCTTGTTTGTAGCCCCAATAATATAAAGTAGAGTATAGTGATAGAGAATGGTGAAAACATGCCAATAGATGGTCTGGCACAGCTGGTTTTAAAGCAATGACGATTCAAAATTGAAAGCGAGGTGAAAATGAGAAGAAATTCTGTTTTATTATGTCAAGTATTTATATAGATTTTGCTTACAGGAAATGATTCTTATTTTGTAGATCAAATTTTGGCAAAGTTTAAGCAACTAGCCTGAGGTTTTCAGAAAGAAGTATCAGAACTTTGAATTAGAGGCAAAAGTCAATTTTTCCATTTGCTGCCAACTTTTACTTCCCATTCGAAACGTTTTGAGGGATGGAGTACTAAACTGAAGGTCATAGCTCAATACATTCTTGTGTAATCAAAAAGCATGCTACCATTGGAAAATTACAAGTATGACAAGAAGATGGATGTGACAAAATAAGAGATACACTGGGGAGGTAGATGTGAGAATATATAGAGGGAAAGGAAAAATACATATGTTAAACATCTCCAAATGCTTAATGTGTGATGATGAACACCAGTAATTACGATGGGAGAAAAACAGAAGTCCATGCAACTGCTTGAGTAGGGAATAGTGAAAGTGAGAAGAAAAGAATGAGAAAAGAATAATGCTACTAAATTTTAAGAATAAAGAGAGCTTAACTTATTTTAAGAACACATGGTTTTTGAACTCTGCAAATTCCTTCAAAAATATAGAAAAACCAGATAGCAACAGCAAAGCTTATGAAGACCATTTAAAATTTTGAGGAAACTCCAGACATCCTGGCCAACAACTTTTCTTCTCTATTTTTAGCGATCCCAGTGGGTATGAAGAGGTATCATGTAGTAGTACCATTTGCATTTTGCTAATGACTAATGATGTGGAACATCTCATGTGTTTGCAGGCCATTTGTACGTCTTCTTTGGGGATTAATGTCTCTTCAACTCCTTTGCCCATTTTTAAATTGGATTGTTTGTTTTGGGGTTAAGTTATAAGGGATATATTTTGGATACCAGGCTCTGAGCAGAAGTATTGCTCCATGTCTCCTTTTGAATGCTCAGGTAAACAAATTTCACACAAAAATAAATAACATACAAGTGTGTCATTCAAATACCACACAAAGTTACAGGGAAAAAGTAACAAGAACAGAGTAATATTCTTATAGACAGTGAAAGCATACCAGAAAGATGTATTCACAAGAGAAATTTCATTTTTAATCAATTATCTTAAAAAAACTAAAATATTTTAAGTGGTGTTAGATATAGAAAAAATAAGAATCAAATTTAAAAAGAACTAAAAAATTGCAAAGACAGAATTCAGAAAAATGGTAGGTATAAATGAAAAGATAAACTTTATATTGGAAACAGAAACTAGTCATAAACCAGAAGAAATACAAGCGCAAATTGAAAAATAATGTCTTTATACGAATGTTATATGAGTCAGAAAAAAATATTTAAAGAAAAATGAAAAGAGATTAAAAGATTTAAGAAAAGTGAGACATGTTGAATATAGGCAAAGAAGATAAAACATACAGGCAATAGGAACCTCTGAAAAAGAAAACTAAGTCAGTAAGACAGAACAAATACTACAACTTATAATTCAAGGAAAATTATATGTAAGGAATATAAGAAAAATATTTGAAACTATATAGTCAAAGAGTATTTCATACTTGAAGACATTTATCTTGAATGATGAACACAGATATATTTTGGTAAAATTACTAGACTTTAAAACAAATTAAAAAATTGTAGCATCTAGATAGCTACAAAAATTGATAGCTAAGATTGTAGTCTCTTACACTGGCAATAAAATTAGATTGCTATCGATTTTCTCTATAGCAATGTTTATTCCAGAAAGAAATGTAGTTAGACACTCAAAACATGAAAAGAAAAGGTGGGCCACATGATTTTTATCTAGCAAAATTAACTTTTATATATTAGGTTAATGATAAAGCGTTGTCAACATGCAAGAGCTCAAGAAACGTTGCTTCCATGAGACCTTACAGAGGAATTTACTAGAAAATGAGCTTGAAACCTCCAGAATGTCTAGAGAGACAATGACATAGGGTTGGTGGTGAGGATTAATTATATAGATATCTGATAACCACGACTAAATGAGACTCAAAAGGTGGGAATTATACTATTTCACGATAATACACTTTAATATTAGACATGTAGTATGACAATAAAAAAGAAAAACTAGAGGGAAATATGGAGAGCACGTGCAAAAATATGAACTGTTTTTAGTGATCATATGAATGTTGGCAATGTTTGTAATATTATTCTGAGGGAAATAAGCACATAATGTGGGAACAAATAAGTCTATATGAGAAACTCCAATTGTATAATTCCGCGTGCCCTTGAAAGCTAGACTCTTGGTGTGGAAAAAAGATGATACACCCAGGAGAGATGCAAGGTTAAGTAAAAATCTTATACTACTGAGTTTTCATTGGAATTATCAATGTCAATGAATGAATTTTTTAAATCTATCTACCTATCTATCTATCATCTATCTATCTATCTATCTGTCTATCTATCTATCTATCATCTCTCTCTCTACCTGTCTATCTATCATCTATCTATCTATCTATCTATCTATCTATCTATCTATCAATCATTTTGCCTAATAATGTACAATGAAAAGGCATGGGAGCAGTGATCATCTCAGTAATAATAATCATCTCTAATGCAAAGATCATACATTGAAATGCCTTTTCCTACTATATTAGTCTGATAGGGCTGCTATTAAAAAAAAAAAAAAGAATACTACAGACTGGGTGGTTTAAACAAACAGACATTTATTTTCTCACAGTTCTAGAAGCTAGAAGTCCCAGATCCATGTGCCTGCAGATTCAATTTCTGGTGGGGATTCTCTTGACTAGTAGATGGGCACCATTTCACTATGTCCGTATATGGAATTTCCTCACATAAGAGAAAGGAGAATCTCTGACATTTCTTCCTTTCCTGATAAGGGCGTTAGTCTTACTAGATTAGACTCTTGATTTTGGCTCAGGTCATAATCTCATGATTCATCGGATTGAGCCCTGAATCCCATTCTGCTCTGACAGAACAGAGCCTGCTTGGAATTTTCTCTTTCCTTCTCTCTCTGCCCTTCTCCTGGTCTCTCTCTCTCTTTCTCAAAATAAATAAATAAACTTTTTAAAAAATAATTCTGTTATATGACCAAAGAGGAAAACTATCTCTTTACAAATGTATTTCAGATAACACATGTAAAATAAATAAAAGAATTACAATATGCATATTGTAATCCTCCAATGAATTAATGAATCTAGGCATTAGGCATCAAGGACTGGTAACTTCACAAAAAGAAAAGCAGGCACCATGTGCCTTTGTTGAAAGAAAAGAGTTTCAATTTTACCCTTGCCAAAGGAATCAGCTTGAATCGTATCAAGCCCCTGCTCTTTCCATTTGCCAAACTTTGGGAAACAGAGGACGTAGGAGGATAAACAAACAAACAGAAAGACAGACAGACAGACAGAAAGAAAAAACAACCTGCACTTTGAGAATGCAATTGCAAAATCCAGACTGTGGGACATCCTATAAACCATCGGTAGTTATACCACAAAAATGGAAAATGGACAGAGATAATCTATTTAAAAAATAAATCAAAATTAAAATGGATTAAACTAGAGCATCTAGAAATGCCCACTTGGATGATAAACCTGTAAAAAAAAATGATGATTATCAGTTAGAGGGATGATGTGGTGTGTGGGAGGAGGGTTGTGATGGAGGGTCAATATGACAGGGTTCTGATGCAGCTGACAAAGTTTTGTGTCTTGACCAGGCTGGTGATTGTAAGTGATCCCATAATAATTTACTAAGCTATGTTTGTTTTGTGTGGTTTCTTCTCTCCATTTTGTTGTTGTTGCTTCTCTTATTATTAAACAACTAAAAAGGAGGTAATGCCATAATCCCAGAGGTTATTTAGTAGAAGAGAACTCTTCAGATGTGTATATACATGGCTACACAGTCACAGGTGCAATCCAGGCTATTTTGGAAACTTGGGCATGTCATTTAACTTCTCTGACGTCACCACATCCTCATCTGCATAATGAAGACAACTCTCGGGAATACAACAAAGATTAAATGAGATAACTTGTGTCATAAGCTGGCCTGGTGTTTGGCACTGCAGCGTTCTTGAACAATAACTACACTATCAACTCAGTGGTGCAAAACTCAAGGGAAGGGTGTGGACTCGATTCAGGTGGAAGGAAATAATGCGAGAGAAAATGAGATTTGAGACCAATAGGGAAATTGCTCGAGAGAGTGAAGGATCAATGAGAAGAATGAATAGACAAAAGCATCCTAAGAGTTGGACAAGGGAGGAGAACACAGGTGCCCGGGGTAGGGGGGGGAGGGAGAGGGGTCTGGAGTCTGGTGTCATGCATGATGATGTATTACAGGATTTTCTTTGGAAGGGCTCATGGGACAATTGCAAAAGGATGGCTCTTGACTGTGCCCAAGAGAGATTTTGTCTACATAACCATGTCACTTGCACCTGACCCTCATCCATAGTCTCTGGGTCCCCAAGGCTGCACAGGTGGCAGTGACAAAGTAAAGGCATGAGATTGAAATTTTTCCAAGAGAAGACATGTTGTATGTCACAATTTCTTGGCCAAATGAACGTCTGGCCTTCCCTAGATGGATGCATGTTCTCTTTTCAGCACTATTCTATTCTATTTGGGATGACCACCCTTCAGGTAGTTGAATAAACTACACATTTAAATATAAAGGCATGCATTTCAAGGAAGGTAAGCAGATTCCCCACTTCCTTCACCCATGAATATGAGTCATCTCATCATAAGCAAACAATCCACTGTTCTGGGGGTATTTTTCAGGCTTGTTATTCTGAAAATCCGATATTTAATAACTTGTGTGATTATCATACACTCAGAGATACTTATATCCTCAAAGTAAAACTAGGTGAAGTTTAGGCTTTCTTTAAATACTTGAGCTTGTGAAAGGGAGTTGGATTGCGTGCCTCAAATACTCTCAGCAGCACAGCACTCGAGGTCAAATAAGCCATTTGCTCTAGTTTAACATGGGTGACTGTAGAGATGAACAGATTTGACACATTTAAATAAAACATTCTAATAGCATGTTCTGGCCTTGGAGGCTTCAGGCAACATACGTTGTATTTGTTAGACACCATAGCTTAATTACTTTCATAAATGAATTATATCAATTTCAATTTAAAACCATAAGTGTTACAGTTGAACTAGGGTCAAATTAAACTTTCTGTCAATTATGCAGATTACTTAAGCAATTATGTAAATTGTTAATAAATTCTTAAGTGATGTGGGATTTTTCTTGAAAAAATATCAGCTTTATGCTATTGGGCTTCAACACTTGGAGAGCATGGGTACTCAGAAATCATAAAAACTTAGGTCTGGATATCTGTCTTCCGAGTTCTCTTCAGTACCAAGCACTCATGACGAATCAGGCCGTCTGATCCCTTGATGTGAGAAAGCGGCTTCTGTATTCTACTCAAGAACTTTTTGTTTTGTATTGTGAAGAGGTACATTCTTTCATATACAAGATAGCACTGGAGTTCCATGGGTTGGGAGCGGGGAGGGAATGGTGGTTATAATAAAAAACAGATCTATTTTTTGTCAGTTTTATTATTGTTTCAAAAGTATTTACAGCCCACACACCCTTTCTCGCCTGTTTCCAGAGCAGAACTTGCTCTCAGCCCTCTTTGTCTTTCATAGGAGACTCAGTGATGGGCATGTGAAGAGTTACTAAGAGATCAGGGCCTACAAGCAGCAGTGATTCTCCTCTTTACATCGGTGTTCATTACATTTTTCATGAATCTGCCTCTACTTCATCTCACATCATGGACTTGGTGTATTAATGGGAAGGACTACTTAGGCCAAACAGACTCTTCCAAATAGGCCACCGATTCTGTTCTTACTAAAGGAAAACAAAGAAACAAGATCACTTAGGTAGAAAAGCCAATTGGGTTAATTAATTTTTGTCTTCCAGGTTATAAAAGTAAATAACCAATCTGAAGCTTCCAATGAGAGTGTATTCACTCTTTTGGTTATAATACTTTAAAGGTTATCATGTGTTTATTTCCCCTTTTTAATGTTTATTTATTTATTTTGAGAGAGAAAGAGAGAGAGAGAGCAAGTGGGAGAGGGGCAGAGAGAGGCAACAGAGAATCCCAAACAGGCTCTGTGCCACTAGCACAGAGCCCAACATGGAGCTCCAGCTCAGAAACCAGGAGGTCACCAGCTGAAGCTGAGAGTTGGACTCCCAACCTACTGAGCCACCCAGCCACCCCTGTTTATTTCCCTTTTGTTCCTTCGTTGTTTTTATGTAAAGTTTCAAAGGACTCCTTAGTAACATGAGGCCTCTTTTTGAAATATGAATGTATGCTGTTGTGTTAGGCTCACTCGCTCAGGCTACAAAGAGAAATCAGCTCAAGACTTTCCAGGTCATGGGGCTTTATAGCCCCCAGAGAAGTTGGGACAGGTCTATGGGTCAGGTCTAGTGAAGTCCTGGATATGTTCTGATACTACAGCTTTCCTGGGGCACAGCCACCATCTCAGTAGTCTCTGTCCTTGAGATTCAGATCTTCCTGTCTCTCCCTTACCCTGCCTGGTTCTGTTATTGCCAACTCTTTCTATGTGTCTAATGTCCATACTCCTTCAAAAGTCTATACTTGATTGAGTGGTTTGGTGGCTCTACAAAACAGTGTGTACTCTGGAGAGAAAACTTAGGTGAGGACATTCCATGGGCTCTTTGGTCAGCCATGGCCAAGTTGGAAAGACTGCATGGTACAAAGTATAGTGACCAGGACTCAAAGAATCAACCATGGTCAACTTTCTTCAGAATGAACCTAGGAAGCCAGCCTGATGTGTGTAAACACCTTCATGAAGAAAAGGTGAGAAATGCCAAACCAGTGTTCTATCGGTAAAAACCTCAGTACTCTGCCTCCTTCTTCAAAACCACTCATGTGTCTGATAGTCACTAGAACCAGAGTATTGAACACATAGCTTTTTAATGTTTTTTTTTTTTTTTTTTTTTTTATTTATGTCTAGGAGAGAGAGAGAGAGACAGCGTGAGCAGGGGAGGGTCAGAGAGAGAGGGAGTCACAGACTGAAACAGGCTCCAGGCTCTGAGCTGGCAGTCAGCCCTGAGCCCGACGCGGGGCTTGAACCCACAAACTGCAAGATCATGACCTAAGCGAAAGTCGGACGCCCAACCGACTAAGCCACCCAGGCGCCCCATGAACACATAGCTTTTTAGATAATATTTTATTCCACTTCAGGTGTGTCGATCAAGGAGGTTTACAAGTCCCAGAGAAGAAATGAAAAAGGGTACTTCGGTTTAAAATGGGACACTCCACTATTACATAACTCAACCATGACGGAGCCAGTATATGAATCCAGTTGACATATGCCAAAGTTCACCTGTGACTAACAGAAGCCCTAATAAAGGCAAAACCTCTGGTCTTGGTCCTCAAAGTTCCCTACCTTGAGTAAATTCACATTTGAACATAAATTATGAAATGAGTGACATATCCACAAAAGAAAGCACCTGATAATGTGAAATATGCATATTGATGAGAGAATTGAGATAATTCAATGAATGCTAAATTATGGCCTTTGTTAAAATCTCCATGTCCCTATTTGTAAACTCCAGGGTATTTACCGAAAAGCATAGGGGCCAGTATAACCTGAATCCCTTCTCCTCCTCCTCCTCCTCCTCCTCCTCCTCCTCCTCCTCCTCCTCCCTCTCCCTCTCCTTCTTCTTCTCCTTCTTCTTCTCCTTCTTCTTCTTCTTCTTCTTCTTCTTCTTCTTCTTCTTCTTCTTCTTCTTCTTCTTCCTCTTCTTCTTCATCTTCTTCTTCTTCTATTTTTTAAAAATTCTTTGTGATACAAAAGAAAGACTTTATAAAATGTTAGATGAAAAGACCTCTTTCAAAATGTGTTTGCTTTGTAGTGACTCCTTTTCTGGCTATTCTGCATACTTAAAAGTCTTCATCACCTTGAGTATATTGCTGGCTTTTAAAAAGACATTTGCACCTTCCCCAGTTCTGACCCAAAGCTACCAGATCTACATTCAGAAATGTCTCCTTGTCATCACCGTAAATTTTTCTGTGAGGGCCAGCAAAGCCAGACAAAGCCAAAAAAAATTTTTTTCTGATTTGCCCAGCTACAGCGTTTGGTGGGCACTCTCTGTTGCCCCAGTTTTAGGGCTACGTATGACTGTAGAGAGAAAGCTATTTCAAGCATTGAAAACAGCCTTATTACCCTGCCATTTTTGCACAGGTTTTTTTTTTTTTCCCTTCCCCGTGACATTAGAAAGTCCGAAGTGACATACATTTTTTATAGCTTCATAAAGTCGTCTCCTGACCGGGTCACCCTTCTCATAACTAGGGAGCGGAACGCTTGAAAAAACCCATTCATCAACGTGAAAGGAGCCTCTGTCTGCAGCTTCCAATATGCACAGCCTGGCAAGATCCAGCTCAGTGCAAATGCTAACTTACTCCTTTGCTAATGCCAAATGACCCACTCACTTCTATCAGCACACTGAGGAGGACAAGGAGGGCACGGTGGCTGTCCCCATCTGGAGAAGTGCTTCTCAAGACGGAGCCCGACACCAGCTCTTCCTGCTAAATGTACTGAACACATTAAAAAATTAGTTTCATATTTATACTAATTAAATATTCAATTAAACAAAGATAAAATTATGGGGGGGATTTGTTCTTGCCTAATGGACTATATAGCCTGTTTATTACTTCTGCACAGACATACATTAAAATTCTGTGAAAAACTGCAGGAATTGTTACCCTTAGTTTTATTTCTTCAAATGTTCTTCCTCTGTGCTTGTTCAGACATTCAGCTTTAGAGTGGCTTACCCCGTGATTACGGGTGGGTAAAAGAAAGAAAGTGTGAAAGAAGAAAAACAAAAAGAAGTTGTTAGCCTTTAAACTTCTTGTGATAGGCAGAAATTCCCTCTGTTAGAGCACAAACCCATCCAAGGGAATCCTTTTCATGAACTGAATGTTGTGATTTAGGAAAATGCAGGCTTTGGGCTTTGAAGGCTACATGCTTGCATGACATGGATTTCAGCTCCATTGAAATTGAGATCATTGACCAAATATCCACTCCCTCCCACCCCGGTCAGGATGATCAGAACATTCCCCACCTGCACCCTGCATGTGATCATGTGGGTTTGTGTACTGAGCCTTTTGATTTTAGAAACCTCAGTTCAAATTTGAGGTAAAATCACATATGAATACAAAATCGCCCATCACACTCCAGGAATGTGTTTGTATTTGGGATTCTTGTTCTAATGATATTAAATAGATTGTATGTATTCATTCTGTTCTGTATATGTATATGTGCAACACACACATATGTATAGTATGTATATACATGCATAAATTTTTATGAGTCCTAACCACAAAAATATTAACATGAACACATGTGTGTACTATTCGATACACAACTCAGAAGTATTGAAATACCCTTCAGAGGACCATACAAAGATTATAATAAAACTGTTGGCTTTACCTGAGGAAAATCAAATGCATCCTTGAACACATCCTTGTCTCCATCTTCTGATGTTTTAATGAGATGTCATATTGGCACATCTGGAAAAAGAGACTATCTAAATTTTGCTAGACTTCTCTCCAACCATACAGTGTATAACTGACATGGAACTCTCACCAATACCGTGCCAGCTCTGCACCACGGGCACCTAGAAGGCCACTGTGGGGACAAACTGGTCACCCTTTCTCTGCCATGATGTCTCCTCCCCAGCCAGGCGTGACTGTTTTAGACTGTATGCCTTCTCTTTTCTAAAAACTCAATACCTGGGGCACCTAGGTGGCTCAGTTGGTTGAGCAACTAACTTTAGCTCAGGTCATGGTCTCACAGTTTGTGAGTTAGAGTCCCGAGGCTGGAAATAAAAATAAGCAAACAAACAAAAAACCCTCAATCCACATGGGCATCACAATGGGGTGTTGAGAAGAATGTTGGGAAATAAAACATGTCTTCTCATTTATTTATTCTGAGCAATAAATACAGGTTTCTAGGAACTCTTCCACATATATATTTTTTTCTTCTATTAAAGTGGGAAATAATCTGCAAATGTTTAAGAACAGCTTTTGAATGCTACAGGGATTCATCTTCTGAAAATGGCCATTGAAAACATCGAAATGTGCTTCTTATTTTTGAAACAACAGATGGTAATCATCTTATTTGGTTGTAAGACTCAATTATAAATTCAGGTATAAAATAAAACATTGGAATTAATAAAGACTACATCTGCAAGCTTCCTCATAACCTTCATAATAAATAAGAACCAAGAAATTCTTGAACACCAGCTCCCTTGCCTGACCAGTTCCAGAGCTGATTATTTATACATTGTCATTTGCTCATTCAGAAAATCCCTACTTCACCAAGTAGTTGCCAAACTGTTTACTGTTAACAGACCTAACCACTTTAATTTGTCTTAAAGATTTTGTTTTTATCTCACTTCTCATGTCAAATAGCACCCCCCTGGCCCCAGAAATCAGAGATACGGTGAAATGCTATTTTTTTTAATTATTAAATGCTATATCATTAGAGTATTATTGACCTGTATTTCATTGTATTACACTGAATAAGAATTATTCTAAACCTTTTTAATTTAGACATTTGATGTTTTATTAATATTTATTAGATTTCGGGATTTGTTCAAAACATCTTAAATACTATATCAGTTTTTGGATTAAAACCTTCCTTTTAATAAATCCTTTATTTGATGTGTCCTCATAAAATGCAAACAATCAGAAATTTTACACCTAGAGATACCATACCGCCTTACATTTTTTTCTACTTATTTTCTAATTTTATAAGACCAATTCTCTGTTGTCTGTTATTCTATTATACATATTTTAACAAAGTCATGTCATGACACTGAATAAATGGCTGCAAAGTATGTTATGATTGTAAATTAACATTCTCTAAATCTTATCGCAAATGTAATGTCAGATTACATTTGATTCCCTTAAAATTCCCCTGTTGTTTTGGGGACAGATGGGTCATGTGGTTTTTCTTCCTTGTCTTGACTATGGGTCATTCATGGATCATTCAGCTCTGTCAGTTACAAAAATGACCCACACTTTTGGGCTTTTTAGAGAGCTGGACTGCCAACCTCATAGGCAAGGAGGAACAGAGCCATATCTTTCTCTATTATCATCAACTCTTCAGTGCCACCACAGTGTATAGGCACTTAGAAGGTGCTCAATAAGTACTTGTTGAATAAATGAGTATGAGCATATACAAAGAGATGATAGCTTTACTGCCGGTATAAGCCTCATAAAACACTGGAGGAATTAAAAGTGTCAGAATGGGGAGAAATTGACATTCTTCCATTACTTTGCAAATGGGTAGGATGAAAATGAAAAAAAATCAGGAGAAGTTAGGGACAAGAAGATATTAAGAGATTTTAATAAAAAACAGAAAAGGACCCTTGAGATCACCATTCCTGTACCTGATGCAAATGACTTTAACTGGTGAATCAAGGGCACCCCTTTGACCTCTAAATTAGAGAGATTGTTGTGGGCTACGCATGCTGCAGAATGTGGTTCTGGATCTTGTTGCCTTGAATGATGGCCTTTTAAGTCACACACAAGGGAACATGCCAAGGGTATCTTTGTAACATTCATGAAAATTAAGACAAATCAGATTGAGTAACGAACTGTAGCCACCTGGAATCACAAGAAAATTGGACCCAACAGTGAAACGTACAAAGTGGATTTCACTGTATAAATAATAATGTTGATTTTCCCTTTAACTTTATTTTTTTTTTTTTTCATATATTTTGATTCTTTGTTTTTTTTTTTTTTCAAATAGTTTATTGTCAAATTAGTTTCTACATAACACTCAGTGCTCATCCCCAAAGTGCCCTCCTCCATGCCCATCCCCCCCTCCCCCCCACATCCATCAGTCCTCAGTTTTTGTCAGC